>NC_057345.1:5295714-5625357 GCF_016509475.1 Prionailurus bengalensis
AGTTATGCATTTTTGATTGTAGAAGCTTAAGGGCTATGCATAATATTGTGGTTGTTTTCGCGCGTGTTTGGATAGGATTAAAAAAAAGAAAAAAGTCCGTTCCCACGTTTTGAGATTCTTTTTAACCCAGATGTCAGGAAAGGGAAATAATCAATCTCACAGATAATTGACAACATGGAGGATAAAAAGAGAAGATAGCTTCACGGAAAGTCTGCGTGGGTCAAGCGCTTTCTATGTGCAAGACCGTAGGTGGGTGCGGGGGCGGCAGCACTCGAATAGCAGCAGCAGGGCGACGAATGTAGGCAAAGGAGAAGGGGTGGTGGTGTCCACTTGGGATGCCTAGGAAGGCTGCTAGGAGACGGTGAGCCTTGATGGAGAGGTGTGACTTGGACATGGGGCAGGAGGCGAGGCGAGAGGTCGTCAGGCAGAAGTATCCAAGTGAGAAAGCCAAGCCACAGCCAGAACTTTTGGACACCAGGGTTAGACCCCGAGGAGTGGGCGGAGGCCCTGGAACTCCAGCTAAGGAGGTGGGGCCCTGCGCCGCCGGCAAGGGAGTCCCGGACGCTCCTGAACTCCCAGGGGACCCGCCATCCACCGTCCCTAGCAGACATCCTCGGCCGCGCCCTGGCCGACGCCCGTGCACCTCTGCACTGCCGCCCGAGGACTTGCCCCGCGCCCTCGCGGCCTGGGCGGGCTCGCCGCGCCCCGCGCCCCTCCTTCCCGCCCAGCCTTCCGCGCTCCCCCGCTCGCCGCTCAGCGCAGCGCCGGCTCCTCCCGCGGCTGCATTGCAGACGCCGCCGCCGCCGCAGGGCGCGCCGGGGCCGCGCCGGGAGCCGAGCCCGGGTAAGCTGGGCCCCTGGGCGCGGGTCCCGCGCGCGGACCCGACGGCGCCGCGCGGCCGGGAGTCGGCGGGCCGGCCGCGCGGCGGCTCCGCCGGTCCTTGCAAGCGCGGCCCGATCGCCCCCGCCGCGCGGGGCCCGGAGGAAGCCTCTCGGGGCCGTGGGCCCGGGGGAGCGGGCGCGGCCGTCGGGCTCGGGGCCGTCCCTGCCTTCGAGGGGACCGCGGCCCACCCCCTAGCGGACCTCCCCGACTCAGGGCGCGGGGCAGGCGGCGGCGTCGCGAGGGGCCGTGGCCCGCCAGGGCCCCGAGTGCGGGCGCCCGGGGCCGCGGGGCCGCGCTCCGCCCGCACCCTCCGGGCCCGGCCGCCCGCCGTCCAGCGCGGCGCCGCGCGGCTCCGGCGCAGTTCCGGCGCAGTCCCCGCGCCGAGCGGCTCCGCGCCCCACACCTGCCTCTGCCCGGCTCCGGGTGACGTAGCGCCCTCCGATTGGCGCGCGCGGCCTGGAGGGCGGGGCCGCGGCCGGTGAGCTCACCGCCGCGCCCCGCCATTGGCCCGGGCGGCGCACTCGGGCTGTGGCGGGGAGACAGCGGTACCCGGAGCCCGAGTCGTTCCAGCTGCGGCGTGTGGAGCTGAGCGGGTCGGGGCCGGGCTAGGCTGTCGGGGCCGGGCCGGGCGGGGCCGCGCGGGAGAGGAGGAGGAACGCAGAGGCGGCTCGGCGCCAGCGCGACCGAGCGGTGGCCGTGCTCTCCAAGTCCGAGTGAGTGTGCGTGCGGCCGAGGGGAGAGTCGGCCGGGCGCGTGCGGGGCGAGGGCGGCGGCCGGCGGGGGCGCGCGGGGCGGCGGGGGCGCGCGGGGGCGGGGCCGGGGGCGGGCGCGCGCGGCGGCCGGGGCGTGGGGGGCGCGCGTGTTCGCGTGAGGGGGCGCGGGGCGTGTGCGGGCAGCGGGTGCGAGGACACGCGCGGCGGCGGAGGGGGAGGGAGCGCGAGGGGCGCGCGAGCTCACGCGAGCGGGCAGTGTTTTGGCGCGTGAGTGTGCGTGGGTCCCGCGTGTGTTTACGGCGCGGGAGCGAGGGCGGGGGTGTTTGGCCGAGCGTGAGCGGCGCGTGTTGATGGAGCGGGTGTGCGAACACGCGCGTCTGCGGAGCGAGTGGGGAGGAAGCGCTCGTGGGGATGGAGAGCGCGAGGGGACCGGGCGTGTTTGGACGCGTGAGTGCGCGGGGCCGGCGTGGGAGCGAGCGTGTCCGTGAGGAGGTGGGTTGGGGAGTGGGCGTGAGATCACGCGTGTTCCTGGGGCGCGTGGGGGTGTGGGGGAACGTGAGGAGCGAGGCCGAGCGCGCGCGTGTCGATGCGAGGCAGCGAGGGCGGGAGCGGGTGTGAGGACACGCGTGTGTGCGCGAGGGAGTGGAGTGTTTGGGTGAGTGGCGGTCTGGGGGCGCGCGTGCGGGGAGTGGCCGCGGCGGGCGGGGGCGGCGGGGCGCGAGCCGCGCGGGCGCCCACGGGGCCGCCGACTGGTTTTTGTCTGCGAGGCGCAGCTCGGCGGCGGGCTTTTCGGATCCAGAGCCCTCTCCCGCGGCTGGGCGCGGGGAGAGGGCGGGGGATAGGGGCCCCTCGGCGGGAAGTTGGGGGGGGGCAGACAGGTGCCCCTCGGCGGGGAGAGGGCGGGGGACAGGTGCCCCTTGGCGGCGGGGGAGGGCAGGTGCCCTCTCTGCGAGCAGCGGGGACAGGTGCTCTGCCCCTCGGCGGGGAGGAGGGGGAGACAGGTGCCCACTCAGCGGGGCGCGGGGAGAAGGCGGAGAACAGGTGCTCCTTGCAAGGCGGGGACTGTGGGGTACTGGTACCCCTCGGTGGGGAGAGTTGGGGCAGGTGCCCCCTCGGCAGGGAGAGAGGCGGGGGAAGGGGACGCGATAGGTTCCGTTTCTGCCGGGGAGTGGGGGGGGGGAAGGGAGAGGGCCCAAGACTGGTGACCCCTCCGCGGGAAGAGAAGATCCGGAAAGGAGCCCCTTTCGCGGGGAGAGGAGAGAAGGGTCGGGACGTCTGGCCCTTCCGCGGGGCGCTGGGAAAGGGGCCGGGACAGCACCGAGCTCGGCCCCAGGCGCCTCTGCGGGACTAGGCGGTTGGAGGCTGCCTTTCCTAAGCAAGCCAATGGAGTGAATGAACGTCTTATTAATCTGTGCGTAGAACCGGCCGGGAAAGTTGGTTGAGTTCAGAGACTAAGAGGTTTGGAAGAACTCGCGAGTTTGGCTTAACCTGCAGACCAGGACAGGAGAGGCACAGTGACCCTTGCTTCCACCAGCCACTCTCAGATGGGCTGGAATACAGACCCCGTGTGGCCTTCTTGCACTTAGAGGATCTCCCGTGGTTTGATTTAGGTAGTGCACAACTTTAAGAGGTGGCTGTGATGGCATTCAAATGTTGAGACTTTTTCAATCTCCATAGGTCTCTGTAGGCATCAAAACAAATTTCCGAAACTGCAGTGCTCTTGCAAAGCGTCTTCTTAAATCAACTCGTTCACCAGGGAATGATGACAATTTTAGTCTATTTTATATTTTGTCCACTATTGCTTGGTGTGATTTCTGCTGATTAACCTGAAGTGTCTAATTAGCAAAGCAGATTCAGTGAACGTGAGAAGTGCTTTTAAATATCACAGAAGAGCCTCACGTATTTGTTTGGTTGTGTGCATTCTGTTTCTTTCACCAGTGAAGCCAAACCCTGAAATTTTAAAATTGTGCTCCCCCCCCCCCAAATTTTGTCATATGTGGTCAGGTGGCTCGCTGTGTGTAAAGGAGTTATTTTTTCTTTCTGCATGAAGGAATTTTACAGAGTTTTCCTAGAGAAACTGTTCCATGGAGAAACTACTGCCTGAGAACGTGATAGAAATACATTAAGCGGTAGCATTTTTCATGGTGTGTGTTTATGGGAAAATATTATTTTAAGACCAACATTAGACAATAGCAAATAAGCTTATGTGTATTCTTTCCCTTGTATAGATTTAGGGAGTAATAATGTTTAGTGTTGTAGAAAATAACACTTATTTACAAGATATGTGTTTCCCAAATAAATTTAGCCTAGGAGTGGAAAAGGGAAGGGGCACTGGTGTGAATATCTAAGGGACCTCTGTTCAGTCATCCTGATTAATTACTAATTCCCTTGCAAACAATCAAAGTGGAAACACAGTATTTAATGCAGTGGTGAATAACAACAGTGTACTATTTAAAGAGTTGTTTAAATCAACTTTTCTGCTTCTGCCAGGCACACACATAGATACATGGTTGTTTTCTCTAGGACTCTGCTGGGCCATCTTGTCCATATTAGCAGCTGTCGCTGCTGCCGTGTATTCATGTTGGACTGTTCTAGAGAGCATAGGCATAGAGAGCAGGTGGAACTGAGGATTTTTTTTTACTTCGTGTCAGATAGTGATGTTAAAGAATCCGTTGACGTTGAGCACCTCCCCCCGCCCTCCACCCCAGTGAAAGATGTGAAGCCTATAGTGATGGCTAAGGTTCGGGTGCTCTCTCAAAGCCCTCATCTGGCAGTGCAGGGAATGTGCCTTTGGGGGATCTAGAGTTAGCTCTGGGCACCATCATAATTTTGCTGCTGTCTTAATCATTGCTGTTGGGAACTTCTGAAGCTGCAGAAATGTGCTTGTAGGCCGCCGTTTTTAAACGTTTAAGGCAGAGTGGTTAGTACATTTATTTAAAACACAACTTTAGGAATCACCCAGAAAGGTCAGTAAAGACCATTTTGTTAAACTTGGCACAGTGCTCTCGCTGGTGCGGTGGTTTCTGGAAGTCCTTTATTCTTATTTCCCGCCCCTCTTCCAACTGTTCATTGTGTATCTGTCATGTCTTCTCACATTTAAAGGGCATTGCTTTCTCTGGCTTCCAGTGGCTTAATATTTGTACATCATCGATCTTTTCAAAAAGACTCTCTTAGTGGTGCCAAGTTTTCATTGTTAAATACCAACCACGGTATCCTGTCGCGGTATATAAGCCGACGATTTGGGAACTTATTTCAGTTATATATCGCTTTGCCAACATGTGATGCAGTTTGTGTAAACCTCACCTGTTTTTTTTTTTTCTTTGAAGTGATTTAAGGGAGCTTACAGAGACGCAGGCATACCTCGCTCTGTTGTGCTGCTCTGTGTTACACGTCACTGATCAGGCACGTTTTACAAAGTGAAGGTTTGCGGCCACCCTGCTCAGGAAGGAGGGAGTCGTCAGCACCATTTTCCCAACAGCATTTGGTCCCTTCATGTCTCTGTCACGTTTTGGTAATTCTTGCAATTAAAAACTTTTTTTTTTTTATCATTATTCTATTTGTTAATGGTGACCTGTGATCAGTGATTATGACTGGCTGAACGCTTAACTGATGGTTACCGTTTTTTAGCAGCGATTTTTAATTAAGGTATACAGTTTTTTTAGACATAATGCTATTGCACACTTAATAGACTATAGTGTGAAAATAACTTCTATGTGCAGTGAGTTTATCTGACTCGTTTGATGGCGATATTCACTTTATTGTGATGGTCTAGAACCAGACCCACAAGACCTCCAAGGTATGGCTGTCTATATTACACAGTGAAGCAAGATAAAAATGGATGAAATACAGAAGGATGAGGCAAAAAGAAAGCGAGGCTTCAGGAAAGCGAAATGTGAAATGGGGGTTCTAATGAGGTTAGTAACATTCATTGCATCAAATCTCATGTACTTTCTGGAGGCAGGCCGTAAAGTGCATTCTGGGCTTTCTGGCAAGCACAGACATGATGTAGGGCTCACTTTGCCTTTCTCACACCTGACATGGATTTTCTTAAATTCCATGTAAGATCTGACAGCCCACCAAGACTTTTCTGTGGTGACGGGAGAAGCCCAGACGGGATGCACTGAATGACATTGAAGGCCGCGTGTCCCTATTAGTCACATTTAACAAGTGCCGGGGAGCCTGCTGTGGGTGTCAGCACCTAATAGCATGAAGATTGGAGATAGCTCATGATCGTGAAGACCATCACAGACGGTCTTGTCCCCATCCTGCGTGGATTGCCCTCAAGTCAAAGTCAAATGACGATCTTCCTTTGCTTTTCTCTGACACTGTCTGGGCAGGGGTTAACACACAGCAGGCAGGCAAGGAGATGCCTTTACTGTCAGGAAATAGTTACGCTCCCCCCCCCCCACCCCCGCCCCAGGCAGTGTAGCACAGAGGCTTGTTATAACCATGGCACCATACTTTGTAAATAGTGTCTTTGCCCTTTTTTTTTTTTTTTTTAAACCATTGGGAGTGAGTGCGTTAACAATGCCTATATGATTTTCCTTGATGCTTTATTTCAGGAAAGCGCCTTTCGTGTGCTAACATGTTTTACTTTTGAAAATACCATGGTTCCTATAAGTCGTTTAATTTTACATTGTCTTGTCAAGCACCGAACGTAGAACATAGCTTTAGACGTATGACGTATAGGAAGATCGATCAGTGAACACATTGTTTTAAAGTACCAGTTGTGTGTCAACTGTTAAGCAAATTATAACATTATTGTTACTTTGAAGAAGGCAAAGTATGGAAGGAATTTAATCAGAGTAAATGTTCATAGGAGTTAAGCTAGTGATGCTAAACTTCTGTAACATTTTTGTAATATTGAAAGTAATGGGAAATAACCTAAGTTCTTCCAAATACATTAAATTAACATTCATCAGCTGCCAGGACTAACTGGCCTCTCCATATCTGTCCCCTTTCTTCTGCCTGCCATTGACCAGCCTCCGAATCTGGTCCCACTCTCTTAGACAGCCTTCCCGTGTGCCCTGACAACAACTCAATATTCTAAATTCTCTGAGCCTAACTCAAGTCTTACCTCGTCAGACGCCTTTTCCCTCACCTCCCAGCCTAGATTATCGGCTCCTTGTGGGGGCAGGGAGGCACGTCAACTCGTCCCTTCCCTGCTCCACCTAGCATAACGAAGCCTGGGAGCTGGAGTTTCGTAACCACTGCCCGCTGACAAGCTGACACGTGTAGTGTGACTTATTGGATACGGCAGGGGGGATGTGATGAGGGTGTGTTTCCGAGAGCAAACCTGACTGTCACCCTGCTTCTCGCACCAGTTTAGTCTTGTCTGCTAGTCATTTGGACACAGGTGCCACAGGATCTCCCGTGCAGAGCCGTTCAAAGTCCCTAGGGGATTGGGGTTTTCATGTAAGGGGTCTTGGAGAGTCCTGGCCTGTACCTGTGTAGAATAGCTAGGTCTGACCCCTGCATCATCTTTCCGGCTTTCTTACGATCGGCCAGAAGCTTGCCATCTAGGAATGGGTATCGGTAACAGCTGTTTGCTTTAATATAATACAGTAGGATGAGTACCAGGGTGTTTTGTTTTGTCTTTTCCAGCTCTGCCACTCAGTAAGTGAGAAATCTCAGGGAAGTCACCTTGGATCTCTGCATCAGGGCCTTACCTGTTTTCTAAACCTATGAGGAGTGATTCAGGAAATCAATGTAGTGGTCAGCATCCTCACTTTTTAAAATCAGAGTATCTGGTACGGGATTTGGGAAGTTTTTGTTTCAGGGGCACATGCACACATGCGTGTATGGGTGTGTGTGTGTGTGTGTGTGTGTGTGTGTGTGTGTGTGTACTGGGTTCTGATTCTTTCTCTGGGACACAGTCAAAAACTACTGAAAGCCCCTGGACCAGAGAATTCCTGAGTTCTCTTTAAATCTTAGTGTTCTACAGCGATTCTCTTCCACGGGATGTGTCTGCTACAACAGTTGATTTGGCAGTAACCTAGGGCCGCGCGAGCGCAGATAACCACCGTGGGTACAGAATTCAACGGCAGATGGTCTCCAGCGAGACTGGAGTGCAGAATTGTCTTTTTCTGATTTCTTCAGGTAATCAAAATGTTTCAAATAAGCATGACAGCTTATTTCCATCACAACTTTCCCCATGTTTTACAGAGAGATTCCAATGATACTTTTGCACTACTGAGGTCCAGGTGATTAATATTTGACTATTTTTTGTTTGTAAATGGGAGCAGACTTTCCCCGTATTCATTTAGTGAAAGGATCCACATTTCAGTTAGTAGAGTCACCTTACAGTCCTCTGTTAGCTGCAAGTAACAGAACTCCAGCTCAGACGGGCTAAAGTATAAAAGGGAATTGATTGACTTCTATGAGATCTGGTTTTGGAGTTATCTTCAGGTACAACTGGTTCCAGATGCTCAAGTGATGTCATCAGGGACCCATCTCCCCCTCTGTTGACTCTACTCTCTTCTATGTTGATTTGACTCTCATTGCCACAGCGTAGCGGGATGGACTCCTCAAAGCTCCAGGTTTATATTTTGCCAATTTAGCAAACGTATCCGGGAAAACAGCGCATCTCTGTCAGTTGTTCCAGGAAATGTTCTGTTCTTGGCTCAGCTGGACTCATGTGTCCAATCACCGGAACAAGAGGAGGCCGTACTCTCGTTAGCAAGGCCTGACTCTCCCTCCCTGGGAACAAGCGTTGGGGTCAGCACCACCTGAACTCTGCAGAGGACAGGAGCATCTCCCAAAGGAGAAACAAGGGAGGCTAGCCAGGCATCTGGGAGGAAGCCGGGGCTTTCTGATGTTCAGCCTTGATGGTCACGTTCCTAAAGAAAGCACCATTCATCCTGAAACCACAGAAACTCGTCATCAGGCAGAGTCCGTGATTTTATCCTCATGGTCTCATCTTAAAGGAGAAGACACCAGAACCCTCACCTTTTGTTAGGTGCTGACTAACAGCTCCTAGGACCGTTTTCAGAAAATGTGATTCAAGTCCTTAATATACAATACACTGTGGTTTGGATTAATCCACAAAGAATTCATTTAAATATCCTTTTGTTTTTTCTAATGAAAGAAACCATTCATTCTACTCCAGCCAGAATCCACCCCTGGCGCGCGCGCGCGTGTGTGTGTGTGTGTGTGTGTGTGTGTGTGCGTGCGTGAAAGATGTTTTATAATAGTGTAAAAAAATAGGAAGTGCCCAGCCTGAAACTGATGGTGTTCTAAAAACTTACAAGTCAATTGAATAATATTTCCCGGATAAACAGTACAACAAATGGTTAGTATGTTCCCAGGCTTGCCTGAGAAGGGAAACCTTTTGAACCCATGATAGATACTCAGCATTTATAGGAGAAAAATATTAAAATAATACATGTGCATGTATGTATCACATTATATACTGTAAAACACTGAACTGTATAATCTACATAATATGTAGCCTACGCTTACATGTTCCAAAATAGATGAGTGAACTTGATATTTTCATATTAAACGATGTCACTCAAATATACATGTAAAATAACTTCAGTAAATAGAACTTTTTTGCGAAGTTTTTTTTCTTAATTTTTCAAGTTTATGTACGTATTTTCAGAGAGCGTGTGAACAGGGAGGGGGCAGAGAGAGAGGGAGAGAGGGAATCCCAAGCAGGCTCCACTCTGTCAGCACAGAGCCTGACATAGGGCTTGAACTCACAAACCGTGAGATCATGACCTGAGCCGAAATCAAGAATCGATGCTTAACCGACTGAGCCACCCAGGCTCCCCTTTGGTGAAGATTCTTAATTTTTTTTAAATATTTGTTATTTGAGAAAGAGACAGAGAGCAAGCAGGGAAGGAGCGAGAGGGAGGGAGACACAGAATCTGAAGCAGGCTCCAGGCTCCGAGCTGCCAGCACAGAGCCCGATGCAGGGCTCGAACCCACAGACTGCGAGATCATGACCTGAGCCGAAGTCGGCCGCCCAGCTGACTCAGCCACCCAGGTGCCCCAATGAAGATTCTTAATTCATAGGGTAGAACTCAGAATGGTCCTCTGAAATTACAAAGACTAGGTCTCCAACTTTTTGGAAGAAAGAAATTTAAGTTTCTTGATAACATAACTCTGACGTTATTCTTATTATCAATTGTAATTGAAATCTTATTTTTACTCTCAAATGGCACGAAGAGAAGAGAGAGTTGAGAGAAGCCCTTCTGAGGTATCTTGAAGGCTGGAACAGCGGGAGGGACGGACGGTGTGGGTTGGGGAGGTGGTTGTGTGTGACAGAACGAACCGTCAGAGGAACGATCAGACCAGTTCCTGGGTGACACTCACCCTTGACCCACATAACTTTATCCAGGTCCGTGGCCGGTTGGCGTGGCGCCTGTGCCCTGCCTGGTGAGTGAAGAAGGAAGATGAAGAGTGTGGTCCAGGGACTTCCTCACCAGGGACCGACTGTATCGGGGTGCTCTTTAGGACTAGTGTCAGTCCCTAACCTCTTCTGTGGGAACATGAGTTACAGGAAATGCTTATAACAAGCTCTCCTCGCCCCATGCCGGAAGGTTCAGATACGTTTAGGAAGCATGCCTACTGGCTCTCCGCCAGCAATTTCTAGCTCCTGTAAGCATGTTAGGGTTCAGAAAAAGTCCTACATTAACGAAATGCACATGTATTTAGTTGTGTTGAACCTAGGAATCCCAAAACATCCCGACACGGCATTTTGTCGCTGTGGTCTCCTGAGTGACCTCTCGTGGAAAATGTTCCACAGCACGCAGTTTGGGAAACGCTTCAGTGGACCATCCCCACAGCACCGTCCTGAGCCTGGAACCCACGCCCCCGCCCCGTGGGTCTGGGAGTCCCCTGATACTGAATGTACACTTTTGTGCGTGTGTACTTTTCTAGGAAAGGGTTTGTAGCTTTCATCACTGAGAGCCCGTGAACAAGAAGGGTAGGAACCATTGTTTCGGGTTCTTTTCTAACAAGGGAGGTCCAGCTTCTGTACATTTCGTGTCAGCCTAGGGACGTTACTCAGCAGGCCCGGTGGGCACTCAGAGGTGGCTCAGGGACGCCGAGGGTGTTGACTGGTAAGCAGGCGGCTGACTAGTCGATTATTAGGCTTATTGTCGAGTAGGTTTAAACACTGGCAGCTACTCCCTTTCCAGCGGGAATTGTGGAAAGAAATTACTTTTGCAGAGCACAGCCTTATCGTTACACTCCGGATTATTCCCAAACGAGACGACGTATTATTTCGTTAGAGTAAAAAGGTTTGTTGTTTTTTTTTTTTTAAGTTAAGAGCCACTGACCTGTAGAAGAGAAATCCGTTTAGAGCTCCTTAATGATAAACTACTAAAAACCAAATAAATGCAGAAAGCTTTTCCTTCAGGAAATTGAAAACCATCAACTCACCTACTTTTAGATGTAAAAATCAGGATCATAAAATACTGTTCAGGGAAGAGTGAGCAGTAAGTAAGAGACATGCATGGAATAGTTGATGGAATTTCCCCTTGACTTAAATCATCAGAGAGCTGTGCAGTCAGACCACATTGGATCTTTGCAGAAGTGCTTCTGTGAAATAGTGTTTTGGGGTCTGTTAATACTAAATGGCAATAAACAATCCTGTCAAACCCAGTTGACTTTATTACAAGGATGTTGAAGTCTGTCCCATCACCTGCTATCCGAAACGACTGACGGGGATCTCGAAACTGCCTCCTGTCTTGTTTCATTTGCCGCGTTCAGCCAAATTTGGGGCTCACAATTAAGCATTTTGGAGAATCTCATATGTGTTTTCTGTACAATAGCTTTGTGTGAGTTTTACTTTTTGTGAGCCTTGGTCTTAATCTGTTATTAATCGTAAGTATTTTTGTCAGCCACCTCAAACAGGCATACCTGGATCCAGGATTGATAGCAGTTAGGGGAGAACAGGGGAGGAAATAAAGACGTTGAGGAGGAATGGATTGAGACGGAAGGGAGATCGGGAAAATAAGGAAGAGGGGAGACCAGGAGATTGTAGGGATGTGTTAGGGGTTTGTGAGGGATGCTCCCCACGTTTAGCACCTGCTGTCCTTCGAGTTGGTTATTAACCTTTCTTCCATTATTTAATTGCTCCCTGAATCTTTCGACCAACTATGCTCTGAGTGGGGTGATTGAAGAAGCCTGCTTTGGGGCTTCCGTGAGGACAGTCAGGCAAGGCAACCCCCTCAGCTCTGTGAAATCATGTTGCATCCCCATTTCGTGGAAAGCACCATACCTCGTTAGCCTTCCCACCTAATCCAAGGGGTGTTTGGATACTGGCCTCAATCATACATTCATTTAGGCCTCAGTGATTGGGAGTTTGCAGAAATTTGAAGGTTCCTCTGGTCCAGGGGTAGAGTCTTAACAGGAGGTGTAGCGCACAGGTTACCACCTTCCAAACTCAAAACGTCACGAGTGAGCGGCATAATACAGACACGGGAGAGCAGACCGTGGCACATCCTCGTGTGACGTGTAGCCAGACGACCCTGCAGGGATCGTGACGCTTCCAAAGAGGAGCTTACTGGTTAAAATTTGTCCAACCCTTAGGTTTCCTCCCTCAGAGAAATACTTTTATTTCTGAATAAGATGTTTAAAATACTGTAACTTGAATTTTTAAAAATGTTTTATTCTCTATTGTCAGGCCTATGATAAATTGCAAAACAGTATTCTTAAATCATTTTGTCTGTCAAGACCTACTTTGTAATGGGTCTGGTATTTTAAAGTAATACAGCTATTTCCTTTAAAATATATACATTTCCTTTAAATTTTAAAATACATACATACTTAAAATATATGCATAAAACAAATACATTTCCTTTAAAATATATACATTTCCGTCTAGTAATCTGGAAAGGATGTCTTCACCTGTATTTGTTCCAGATTTTTACAAAATCTCACGGCATTATGAAAAAGTGTTATCGGAGTTGATAAACTTTCAAGTTCTAGAACTGAAGTCTCTGTGGAGAATCCAGCGTTTACAAAAAAATACGTATGTTTGGAACATCTTGGGCTTGAACTCTCACGAGTAGGCAAGACAGTTGGGAACGTCTGTGCAGATGGCATTCCTGCAGTTCTGAGAGCAAAGCATCGCCAGCAGCAGGCGTCTAAATAATGTATGGAGGAGTTGGAAACAGAGAAGGACTCTTCCAGCTAGAATCCCAAATTCATGGCTTTTCAGATATTGAAAACCACCAGGAACTCAGGGCAAATAACATCTATTATGATTAGTAGCATTAGCTAGAAACAGCCAGGATTGTTTCTTCTTTTCTCTAGGTACCAGGTAGCACATCTTACTAGCAAAATTTTTCTTTCTTTTTTTTTTTTTTTTTAGGATTTTAATTTTTTTTAAGTCATCTCTACACCCCCAGTGTGGGGCTCGAACTCATGATCCCAAGATCAAGAGTTATATGCTCTACCAACTGAGCCAGCCAGGTGCCCCCCCCCCAAAGTTTTCTTTTTTATGGAGTTTTCAATTCCCCTCCTTTCCCCCTTCTCCCCCCCCCCCCGACCCCATCCCACCCCCACCGCCAACAATGTCTCCACCTGACCTCGTTCTGGGATGCTACTTCTGAGGTGAAAACCGCCAAATGTAAGAGTTATTGCTGTGTACCGGTCTCAATTAGATATTTTGCCTGTTTTCGATTGCCTGGTCCCTGATACATTTGATGGGATTGATTAGATAAAAGGTAGCCCCGTGAGAAGGGAAAGGACCACTTTCAATAACTTGGCTGGAGAAAAGTGCATCATAGAAATGACTAATGGAAACATATTTCGCTCTGCATGCTGCCCTTCGCCTTGTCCTTCTTAAAACTCACATTCCATATTTCGAACAGATGAAATTAAGTCACTTATTCAGTAAATCCACGTTGAGAACCTCCTGTGTGCCGGCCATCCCGCTAGGCCTCGGGAGTATCGCAGTGAACAGAACG
Organism: Prionailurus bengalensis; assembly: GCF_016509475.1. Lineage (NCBI taxonomy): Eukaryota > Metazoa > Chordata > Mammalia > Carnivora > Felidae > Prionailurus > Prionailurus bengalensis. The sequence goes on from NC_057345.1 coordinate 5,309,234, forward strand.
AGTGTAGCTTCATAGCGCTCACACGATTTCTCCTTACTTTTCTATCCGACTGAGCTTCTGGAGGTAGAGGCTCACACCTTCCTGGTTTTTGTGTCCCCGGCGGCCGCCACAACGTCTTGAGTTTTCTTGTTCGCTGTTACCTCTGCAGAACCGTGGCAGACCAGTGCCATAGTGGAGCCTTGGCGAGTAGAGCTTTGCGAACGACTCTGCTGTTCCGTGGCTCTTCCCAAAGGATTTTAGGTGTTGGGGAGTTTTTGTCGCTAAAGCCGAGCACCACAGATCAACCTGCTGGTGGCTAATTAAAGTACTCTTGCCTCCTGACACTTCCTGTGCATTTTCTGCGCTGTCAGCCCTTAGGTGTTAGGGTTGTCATTTCCCACTTAAACGCCATTCCACTGTCGCACCTTTTTCGCGTCCAGGTGAGGGACATTGTCGCTTGTCCCCGAGTCTCATTACGGCACTCTTTCTTTAAAAACCTCCTTAGTCTTAGTGGTGATATGCTCCCCAGGTCCCCATCCACTCTCCTCTTACTACTTTAGAACGTCTCCGTCTGTGCTTGCGAGATTTCCTCTTTCCACCGTGTGCTGAAACCGTTGAGGCGGTGTCCTCCAAATTTGTGGCTTTTTGAAGTCCGCAAGCCTAAAATGTTCTCCTCTTTCGGAGGCTGTGAAGGTAGGTATAGAATCTGATACAGTTTTACTACGTCGAACTCCAGCTGGGTTTGCTGCTTTACTGACCACACAGTCGGCTCCTGCATGGTTTGGGGTGCTCTTGCGTGCTTCCCGCGTGTTGTGATATAGCTGAGCTCCTAGGGGATTCCGCTCAGCCTTAGCGTCCTTGGAGAATAGGTTTGACATCTCTGCCCTCCTGCGCCTCAAGCTCTGGCATCGAAAGAGTTCAAGGGAGAAATCGTGATGTTTGCTATGCCCCCCTTGTAACATTCCGTTTCCTAATCGCTGTTGTTTTAGCAGCATCCTAAACCATTTTCCTTGGCGCTTCCACGACCGAATAGCGTGAAACACAGACCGTGGAGAGGAACGACGAGTCCAAAGTCAGTGCAAATGAAGACAGTCTAAGAAGAATTGCTAATTTCCCTTTGTCTTGGCATATAGAGTTGGGGAGTTTTTAAAAAGTGGAGTACGCAGGGTGGTGTTTTTTTTTTTTTCCCCTAAGGCTAAATTTAGCCATTGCTTTGGAAAATCAGAGTGGTACAGCCTGTGCCTTATCTCTGTCCGGCCCTTACCCTTCCCTCTGCACTTGGACATCTTAAATGGCTTGCTGGAGAGGACAGCTTAATGTGCTCTGGTGGCCCCATTTATTCTGGGAAGGAATTAAGTGACTTCATTTTCCCTGCCTTTCCGAGCTTCCTGAAAAATTTAGGAGACTTCCTAAGCAGCAGTCCCTACAGAAATAGTTCAAGTCATACCTCCTTTTGCTTCATGAGCTTCTCCTGCCAGCGTGGCCAAGAGCTGCAAATGGAATGAGAGACAGTCTCTCGTTCCCAGTCCAAATAGCAACAGGAGGGCACATGTGCACTTGAGCTACAAATAACGCGTTTTAAAATAGCAGGTGGTATTTGATGATTGCTCCTTCATTCATTTACCTGCCAAGGCGAAACTTTCTCTTCTACTCTGGCAACAAGGCCCTGGGTGACTCCGATCGAGCAATTGTGGCAACAGGTTCTCGTGTTTGCAGGTATTATTTGTGAGCTGATTTTCAGGTGTTCAGGTCCACGCATACCTCACGAGGCTGTTCTAGAAAGTGTGTTTTTTTTTTTTAAGACACTAAAAATGTCCTGTTTATACAACAACCCAACCTGACAAACTTGGGAAGCGCTTTTGTAACAAACTACAGGCACCCCTTCCACAAGATGCGCGCCCAGCCCTTTGTGTCCCCGAGATCCCATTTGGCCAGGGGAAGGTAGGCACATATGAAAGAAGGGGGGGAGGGTCTGTATTCTTAACGTGAAGCTCAGTGGATAACGAGTGACGTTGCCATGAAATCCCAGTTTGTGTCTGTAAAGAAGTCAGCTGCGTCTCAGCTCTTCTGCCAGAGTCTCGCACCAACACACTACAGTGACGTCACTTCCTCACCTGAGCCGAAAGGAAGCGGCAGCCAGCCAAGGAGACTCCTAGAGCTTTCTCGTGTGTGTTCAAGTCAGTTCCGTTGGGTTGTGATCATTCTGACCAGTCTGTCCACCGGACCAAGTGGTAGACTACTGATGGGTCCGCAGCCACCTGGAGTCCACTGGGGCTGACAGAGGTGGCTCAGAGCCCTTGCCCCAGAGTTTGGATGACGTCGTCAGTAAGTCAGCTTCCAGAAGAAGCTTGCATTAGAAGATAACAATTCTTTTCCACTGACGGAGCACCCACTCTATATCTGGTGCCACGGATCCAAGCAAGCTCCCTGCTTTCAGAAAGCTCCCTCTGGTAGAAATGGCCCATCCAGGAAAACAACTCGGCATTCGTTTGCTAAGTACCATTAGGACCCAGGGCAAGAGAGGAAGGTTCACCGGGCACAGTGGAAAGAGCATGGATCTGGAGTCCTGCCTGTGTTCAAATCCCTGCCCTGATACTTACAAGCGGCATGACCTTGGGCAAGCAACACATGGCCGAGCTTCAGCTTCTTCGTCTGTAGAATGAAGAGGAAAAGATTTCTTTCATTTTTTTTTTTTTGAGGACTAGAAACAATACATTTGCAACGGCCCACTGTGGATGTTCAGTAATAATACTGAAGTGATGTGTAAGCCACACTCTGAAGAACAGACAACTCACCAGGTGGACACGGGAAGAAGTCGGCATGCCCAAAGGTCCAAAGGTCAAACTCACGGTGGACTGAAGAAGAGTGAGTGATGAGAGAGTCCCTGAAAAGTAACCCGAGACAGTCGGTAAAGCGTATTCTTTGCCATGCCAAAGATCTCCAATCTTATTTTGTAGGCCGAAGGGGCGGGATTTAAAACTAGATTATCGACATCATGTCAGAAACTTGCCCTAGGGTGTATTGCTCAATGCGGCCCAGAAAATTTGTTAGCTTCCAAGACTTACAGAGAGGTCATCTAGAGGAAACAGTAGGTACAGCTGAGTGCTAAGAGCCTGGGAAGTCTGGCCAGTAGCTGCTTTCCTGAAGTAGACACTTTCTTACATCAGATCCTCAAATACTTGGGATCCTCCACTTTTACAGAAGCAAGTGCCAAACTTTCTAAACTTAGAACACACTGTGGGAAGTCTGACTTCATCAAAGTTTCTCTGTCTTTAAAATTTTGGTATTGTTTTGGAACGTTTCATTCTTAGGGAAATATTAATTTGGGACATTTTAAAACAGGTCCCTTTGAGGGTTGGGAATCCCTGTCAAAGACAGATGAAAAGATGACCCGTGACTGCTGCTGTGCCGTGTGACACATTGCTTAACCGCCCCTAAGGGGAGGCTGGGACACGGTGAACCCAGCATAGGAAAAGGGGATATGAAGCCTCAGCAAACCATTCAGTGACCCTCGGGCCAGTGACTGGCTGGAAATGTTCCTTCATCTTGACCTTTGTAATACTCAGAGCTGTTCTGGGATTATGAGTATTTTTTCTGTATGTTTTGTAATATTGTTGGGAAGCTCTAAGAACTGAAGTGTAACAGTCGTTGAATAAACTACTGTGATAGGTTCTGAACCTGTATTTTTGAGTTGTAGAAATCAGGCCTACAGGTTTCTTTTTTGTAGTTTAATACATCAGTAAAGATTTAAGTATTTAATACACGGGTTTATTATATCTAAGTAACCCCTAGTTATCTTACCTACGTTTAAAGTACCCCCCAGAAGGCTAGAATGGGCACCGCAGTGCTCCGTTAGAGGTAGGGATGTCCGTATGGACTCACATTCATTTTATTCCAGCATATTATAGATAGATTCAGAACAATTGTAGACGTGTGTGCATACATGGGTTGTACTTACGTGTGTTTCCTTGCTCTTTCCCCTGGGAGGGCCTAGCAGTGGTGAGACACCCCAGGAGCAGCGAGCACACCCAGCAGCCAGACCTTGGCCTCTAAATGCCATCCTCCAATAAAAGAAACCAGGGCTCCTTAGAGAAATTGCTGATTCTAGGGCTGGGTGAGGGACAAAAAAAGAGGAGTCCGGGCATCTTATAATGCCAGAAAGTAAGGAAGTACTCGAAAAAGAAGGGAAGAGGCTGGGGGTATGTCAGAGGGACACAGAAGCCAGCCTGAAGATCTCCCAGTGGCCAAAGCCGGGACAGTTTGAGCAATAAGCTAACCTAGTATTGGATTGTGACCAAAGTGTAAAGTGTTTGTGGATATAAATAAATGGCTTATATGGATACAAACAAACTCAGAAAGACAGATCTTCCTTATAGGAGCACTCCAAATAATGTATGTGGATACTCCCACATCCATAAGGTAGAGCTTTATTCCCTTTTCCTTGAGTGTGGGCTGGACTCACTGACGTACTTCCAAACAATAGAGTATGGAAACAGAAGAATTGTGACTTTATCAGAGCAAACCTGGCAGACCCTACCTTCCCCAAAGATCCGGGTCCGCATCAGCAGGACGTCAGACACTACCCGTGTCATATGATGAGCCCTTGCCTCTGTGATATTCTTCCTGAAAACTGATGACTCCCGTCCGATCAGTAGAAAACACATCAGACTACCTGAAAAGAGGGACATCTACAAAGCACGTGTCCGGTGTTCCTCAAAACCATGGACACTGTGAAAATAAGGGCCGTGGAGAAGATCGCCACACCCGAGGAGAGGAAGGAGGAGAGGAAGGGCGTGGAACAGCCAGAGGTGGCGTGGCGCCTGCAGCTGGATCCCAGAGCTGAAAAGGGGCGTTAACTGTCACGGCAAGTCTGTTTCAAGTCTGTAGCTGAGTTAGTCGTGACGTACCAGCGAGTGTCTGAGTTTTGACGGGTGCGCTGTGGATCCGTGAGATGTCGGTGTTAAGGGAAACCAGACAAAGGGTTTATGGGAGGCCTACTACTGCAACTCGTCTGTAAATTTAAAAGTATCCCACATTTTCAAAAATGCATTTTTTAGGGGCTCCTGGCAGGCTTGGCCAGTGGAGCATGCAACTCTTGATCTTGGGGGTGTGATTTCAAGTCCCACGTTGGGTGTGGAGGTTACTTAAAAATCTTTAAGATGCCTTTAAAAAAAAGGGGGGGGGGGGGGTCCCGTTGGTATAACTGGGTAAAGAAAGCCTTACCACTTTAAAAAATGTCCTATAGTAGTTTATCCCATCCCCACGAGGAACAAAAGGATGATGATATCTCCTCTTGCCACGAGAGAAAATTGAGGTGCAGAGTGGTCATTATTTGAAAGTCACGCGGCCGCAGGACTAACCCTGCAGCTCTCGGCTCTGTCCCGTGTTCCTTGCAGCCTGTCACAGCTGCCCGGTCTAAAAATGCCGCTTCTGCTAAAAGGGGTGCGGGACGGGCTCGTGAAGAGGCTGAATGAATCACGAGCCAGACTGTCGCTGCAGAGCCATCGGAACTCTTTACTTCCTGTCTGGGGCGCAGGCATGCATGTGCGTGTGTCTTGAATGTCGTGGGAAGGATCTGCGTGGCGCCGCAGAGTCCTCGTTCCCCGAAACCATGCAGGTAAACGGGCCGCTTTAGAGACCCGCAGGGCGCAGAGGCAGACCCGTGGGAAGACACCCCAGCTCGTCAGCCGGGAGAAGAAGAAAGCAGCGAGGAGGTAAGATTCGACAGGCGCGACAAAGTGGTATCTGATGCGTTGCAGAGAGCGGCGCAGGTGGGCAGATTTTGAACAGTTTTCAAGTTCGGCCGGGTCGGACTCGGCTGTGCGCGTGAGAAGGGAGCGTGCGGCCCGGGGTCGCCGACACAGCTCGTGCGGCCAGGCCTGGCGTCGTTCGCAGGAGCTCATGTCTCCTGCGGCCGGGCACGCAGGTGCACGGAGGGCTCGTTCTCGAGGAAGGAGGTGGGGGCTCAGAGCGGCGGCTCCCGAGGGTGGCCCCGGACCAGAAGCCTCAGCGTCACCTGGGAACATGCTAGACGCACAGCCCGACCTTCGAAGTAAAACAGACTCTGGGAACAGGGCCCACCCTTCTGTTTGAAGAAGCCCTCCAGGGGATTCTGATGGCACCTCGGGTGTGGGAACCGCTGGAGGGGCGGAAGCCTCCTGTGGGGCGGCATCCGCAGCGAGGGACGAGCACCGTGGGCAGCGCACACACCCTCCCCCACGGAGGGGACGCCCGCGCCACCCGGAGCTTCTCCCCCCGGGGAGGAGGGAGCTGCTGTGCGGACCTCGCCTTGCCCCAGTCTTCAGAGCCACGGGTTGTAACGTGACTTGTCCCCACTTCTCCAAGGGGTAGGGGGAAGGGTGGGAGAGCCTTCTGTGTAAGCAGCAGCTTGTTCTCTGGGCGAGGCAGACAGAGCCCTGACACTTCTAGACAAGAACTCAGAGCCGGGGGGCCGACCAGGCGGGAGCTCGCGGAGCAGCCGGCTTTCCTCACCGGGACCCCCAGAGTCCACGGTGCTCGGGGAAACAGGTGCTCTTGGCGTGCTGTCCCCGCAGCCTTGGGCTCACGGAGGACTAGTGGGGTCGCTTCGCTCAAACTGTCCCAAGGACGAGGGGCTTGGAATCCCTCAAAGCTGAGTCACTGCTGGCTTTGTTCGAAACTTCATGGGGGAGAGCTGAGGCCAGCTTCGTCAGCCCGCTAGAGCTATGCATTTTTTGTTTTCTCTCTTCTCACCCCTCCCTCCCACACGTTCGTTTAAAAATCCAGTCTATTCACATTGCGGAAATTACTCGTTAGCCAACAAATGAGGGCAGGGATGTGTTCACTAACGTTCACGTCACCCCCAGTGCTTGGTATGTGGTAGGTGCTCAGTAAATGTTCGTGCGCGTAAGTGAATCCCAAATCTACTTTTTTACTCTAACGTAATCAGAACTTTTTTTTTTTTTTTTTTGCTGCTAAGTAATTCTATTCCCCTTCTGCTGTGATCAATCATAATATACACTCCAGGCCATACGTATAGCTCTGCATTTGCCAAGTATCTTACGATACGGTTTCCACACCACCCCAAAACTGTGACACCAAAGCAAGGACAAAGTCGTTGCTTTTGACTTGCCAGTAATGGACCCGCGAAGGCCATCACTTCATCTACCGGGTAAGCTCTGTGGATGGAGCTGGGCGCTGGCCCTGCTCAGAGGAAAGGAAGTGTGATCAGAAGGTCTCTTCTGCGTCTCGGTCAACACAGTACAATCAGGTCTGTGCTCTACGGGCTGCCGGCTCAATCAGTCATTTCCATTCGAGGCTGTTTCTTATTATTAATTATCACTACCTTCCCCCTTTGGAGTTGAGAGGCTCAGAGATGCCATTATGTATGATATAATTTTGTTAAGAGGCAAATAATTGCTTCTGAGTATCTTCACCAAGTGCTTCTTGGAGCAGCTTAATAACGTGAACGAGCTAACTGCATGGGGATGGCGCTGAGAACAGCCCAGGACAAAAGCACACAGGAACCTTGGTGGCGGTCACAGAGTCCCAGTGACTGTTAGTGTTTTGATCTGGAGACGCCGTGGTCTGTGTTCCGTGACCTCAGGGAGGGTCTGTCTCTGCAGGCTCCGTGCTGGGCAGGAGACGGGCGGGCACGAGAGGCTGACCTCACTGTGGCACTGCGGCCACCACAACAGAGCCGCCTCCATGGGGCCAGGTGGCCGGGCGAGCACCCCGCCAGGGCAGCCCACAGCTGGGCGCTGCTCCCTGTGCCCTTCTGCCCCTCTGCGTGACATGGCAGGTTGTTGTTGGCCACCAGGCTCCAAACAAGTGCTCGAAACAAATGAAATGGATTCTGAACACGCCTTTAACAGGTGCAAGTTATGTGGGCTTGCAGAAGAAACTGTCGGGAGGCGGCTGTGGACGCTCCCCCCGTTTCGGCGGGACGCCGAAGGATCTGCAGGTGGTTGAATGGATGGCACGGCGGGGAATGTGCAGGGAGAGTTGATGCGAGCTCCCCAAGGAAAATGCGCTGTTCTCCTTGGAGTCCAGCTAATTGAAGGGGAAGATTCCTCATCCCCTTCATTTGGAAGGGCTCCAAATAAGAGAGTCCCTCATTCTGCAAAGTGTCCCTCTTCTAACGGAGAGGGCAGGCTGTTAGGACTCAGTCCCACCCCTGAAGGCATCTCGTGTCTTCCATTAGGGTCACAGGATGGCAACGACTGTGCAAGCGCATGCCGTGCCCACTTGGGGTCCCTGCCTGTTGGTGACTGGGCCACCGAGATGCTCAGCAGCAGGGGCCTTGGTGTTCGTGGATCGTGTGTGTGTGTGTGTGTGAGTGCACACTTGGCACAAAGACGTCTGTCACTTTTAAAGGCGAAGGATTTTTCCTTTAGTGTTGTTCCTGGAAATAGCTTTATTAAAAAATAATGTCACGATTTTTTGAAAAGCAGTCTTCCCCTTCTGGCTTTGTGGTTTAGTAAAGTGGAACCAGGTTGACACCCGGTCCTGGAAATTTTCCTGTGAAACACGTATTTACTGCCTTGTTACTGCAAGAAAATGTTCTCTTCCCAGGGGTGAACCTGACTGCTGTGTATCTTCTCTTCCCACCAGGTCTCCTACTCGCGTCATGTAGTGGTTAAGCTCCAGGCCCCTGAGCCGGAGAGCCCCCCTCCCCGCCGCCTCAGTTTTCCCCTCTGTGAAAAGGGGGTAAGAACAGTACCGACCTCACGATTACTGTAGAGAGTAAATGGGTTAATATTTGTAGAGTGATGGAAACGGAGGCTGGCACTCTGTAAGTGTTAGCCCGCCCGCTGTTTTATTTCTTGGAGGATCAGTAAGCATCATTCACTGGCGTCGGGTTGTATAGTGAGGACGGCCAGGCACGCTGACCGAACACTTCTGGATTCTTCCTTTTCACGATTCGGATGGTTGTATTTTGGAAAACGGTTACGCCTTTAACAATTTGGGGGCCAAATAGGTTGTCACAGATGCTCAGTCAATTCCTAGAGAATTCATTTGCCCGAAGATGATGATGATGATGATGGCTAACACATGTATCTGGAACTTACATGTTCTGAGCATTGGCAAATATTCATTTCATCCTCACGGCAAGCCTTCAGGTAAGTACAGTTACCATCCCCAGTTGAGAGGTGAGGAAACTGAGGCACTTAAGGTCTTGCTCAAAGTTGTACACTTCCTCTGTCAGGGTTCTTAAGTACATACTGTCTGGTCCTGGCCCCCCTCTTCGACTTCACCTTCTGCTCTCCTCTCTGTGGTGGTCCAGCCACTGGCTTCGGTTCCTTGAATGCCCTGCCTCGGGGCCTTTGCATTTGCTGGTAGTAACTCACTCCAATTCTTGCAGACCTGGCTCCTTCTATTCTGGTGAAACTCAAGTGTCCCCTTTCCCGACTCCTATAAATTGTAGTCCCGCCCTATGGTTCCTCTTCACGTTATCCTGTTTGCTTCCCCTGCTAGAGCAGGAAGAGGCCTTTTTCTGACCGGTTTACTACTATCTGGCACAGCATTATTTAAAATTTGTTGAATAGGGGCGCCTGGGTGGCGCAGTCGGTTAAGCGTCCGACTTCAGCCAGGTCACGATCTCGCGGTCCGGGAGTTCGAGCCCCGCGTCGGGCTCTGGGCTGATGGCTCAGAGCCTGGAGCCTGTTTCCGATTCTGTGTCTCCCTCTCTCTCTGCCCCTCCCCCATTCATGCTCTGTCTCTCTCTGGCCCCCCCAAAGTAAATAAACGTTAAAAAAAAATTTTTTTTTAAATTAAAATTTGTTGAATAAATTTCGGTGCTAATGACTTTCATAATGGTCTTAGCTCCTTCTCGCGTGTTTGCATGCAGCCCAAATCGTGTGTCTGCGTGTGTGCACACAGGTGGGTATAAATGCGTGAATGGGGAGGGAGAGAGAGATTCTAATCTCAGTACTGTGGTACAGAATCACAGGCCTCTCTGAGTTACAGTCCTAGCTCCGACGGTGACGGCCTGATGGTTTTCTTAGGGGGGAAGCACCTAGTTGCGCTGGGTTCTGAAAATGCCGTCACGCGTTAAAGGACATGCGCAAGGGTCTCAGCCAGCAAATGATCAACAAATGAAATCTTTTTTTTTTTTAATTTGGGTAAAACAGATACTACTCTAAAAAGTATATATATTTACGTACATGTATCTTTTATACACACACATCTCCCTCTCTTCCACTGATTTAAGTCGTATTCATTTCATTTATTTGTTCTAGGGGCCTCCCTATCAGATCTCTCCAAGGCTTCCGTTGGGGAATTTGGCAAAGAGATGGGGTGCCAGGAACCGGAAACCAGGACTTTGACAAAAAAGGGATTTTCTGTTCCTTTAGCTGAGAGCTTTGGGCTACCGTAGATGCCGCAGGTCTTGGGTGAGGTGTGAGATTCACTGCCAGGTTGGAGAAATCTGGCCTGGACGGACCTGTGTGGTTTGGTTAGGCTGATGATGGTGTTTCGGATGCCGGTCCTGCAGCTTGACGAGGCCACGTGTTAACTGCTCTTCTGGAACACGACCTCACTATCACCTGTTCTGCCCTAGATAACCAGTTCAGGATGTCCATCCTAGAACGTCTGGAGCAGATGGAGAGGAGGATGGCGGAGATGACGGGGTCCCAGCAGCACAAACAGGGGAGCGGAGGAGGCAGCAGCGGAGGGGGAAACGGGAGCGGGAACGGAGGAAGCCAGGCTCAGGTACGGGCGTGCACTGACCATCACCTTTCACTCTGTGCTTTATTGATCACAAGTCCCTTGTCTGGTGCTGGTGTCATTCCTGGATTAGTCCCGGGGAGTGCTTTATAATCCCGTGCCCCTAAATTTTGAAATCTGTGTAATAACAGAAGCCTTGAACGGTGGGGCTTCTCGGTTGTTGACCTCCCTGAGCCTTAAATCATTGCTGCCGATCCCAGAATTCAATGCTGCTGCCTGGCGGTGTGGCTCGAGGACATCCACTTAGAAAACAGGCCCAGTGGCGACTCAGAGTTCAGTTGGACTCTATTTTGTATTGTGGATTCCATATCTATTTTAAATATAAATATAAAGCATGATCAAACTCGGCCATTCATAAGGCCTTTTATAAAGTCAAGAAGATCAGTATCAGAAGCTCCCAGAGAAGCTGTTTCTGGAATTATTTGGTGTCGGACAACATTAGCCCTGCTATCCTGTTTCACATCTGCTTTCTCACAAATTCCAGGAAGCATTGGCCAAATGCAGGGACGTCACTAAATATTTTTTTAGAGTCCCATTAGTCTTGAAGGCTTTACATAAGTTTTATTTACGGGTCTCATTTTGAGAAATGGCTTGGGCAGAAATTATTTTTCAGGAGACCCTAGAGACAAATTTTCAAAGGATGGATAGCATTCCCCTCTCTCTCTCTCCTACTGAGTTATTATTCCCTGCAAACCCCGAGCACTTTCCCCTCTTTCTTCAAGATTAATGATGATTTCCTGCGAACAATTACATTTTTAAGTGAAACCTTTGAGTTTTATGTTCCTTGTAAATATCAAGTGTTAATAATGTTTTTAATACCAAATTTTAATATTTTGAAACCGAAGCATTTTATGGACCACACCCCAAAACCAAACAACCCCTTCTTCCCCGAATGTTCTTGTTTCTTACCTGCCTTCAGAAGTCCAAGGGAAGACTTGGTGCACAGTAAAATATTATTAAGGCCACAACAGGCTTCTTTTTCACGTAGACCCCTACATTTTAGAAAAGAAGTAATCGTTGTTTGTTGTATCCCATGGCTCAAATCAGGGATTCCCACGAAAACCTTCTGTCACCAGACAGAGTCTGCATCAAGGGAAGGGAATATACTGTCATTTTACAGCTTAACCATTCGGTAACTGGCCTGCTACCACCTGATCCCATGTTAGCTGCTATTGAAGACTCTTCTGTCAATTTAAGGTGGCCTCGATACATATCTGGGTCCACCTTTCGTGATAAAAATGCAGCTCTTTTGGTGAATGCAAAAAAATCTCCCTCCCTGCTCACTAACCCGTAACTTTCACGTACTCATGAATATGTCTGTCTGATGCGTCGGGAGCAGCTCTTGCCTGTCCTTTCCGAGTCAAGGTCGTCCTTCCGCATGTTGGGATCACCCACCTTTAAGATGTTTTGACAGCTCTAGCGAGGATGACATTGTATCGGTCACCCACCTTTTTATTTTTGCAAGGTGTTTTTCCAGACTTAAAAGAAGGAACAACAGTACTTCCATAGTAATTGAATTTTGTGGACTTTGTTGCTGGAAAAAAAGACTTTTTAAATAATACCAGAAATAAGAATCAGGCTAGAAGTATCCTTTACTTGGGGAGGATGTTCAGCGTAGAACTGCCGTCACAGAGACTCAGATAAACTGTTGAGGTTACTACATTCGATTTTCTGTTTCTTGCCTTACAACTGAATCGAGAGAAGAAAGCCATAGTTAAAATTAGTGAATTTCTCTTCCCCGTGTGCCTCTATCGTTATTAATATCACTTAGATTTGAAGATCCCTAAAGCTCTCCCCAAAGGATGGGATCGTCACTAGACTTTTTAAAGTGCTTCTTTGCGGGGGGGGAGAAAAGATCCCCATCTAAGTGACTCAATTCTCCTTCGGGAGGAGCAGGGAGGCAGAGGTCTGGGTGTGTCCCCAGATGCAAGAATTGGGACAGCCACCCTGCTTTTCTCTCCTAGTAGTCTACGGTCCACAACGTGTACTTCAGCTGGAGGCTAGTGGCACTTCTTTAGCGGTGTATGCTTTCCCCGAAATGGATCAGCGTGATGTTCATAATCCGCGTGTCAGCTGTAGTGGACTCCGGTGTTCTCAGCATTACGGAAGGTCACCCCGTGCCACACGCGTGGATGCGTGCCGCCGAGCTGAACCTCGCGCATTCTAGTCTGTTTCGCGATGCCCCTTTGTGCACGGTTTTGTGTCTCCTGTTCTGAGCGGCTAATCGTAAAGCATTTTGTTTCTCCTACATGAAAAGGTTGACTTGGCGGAGGGCCCTGGGTCCGCGGTGGTAACACACACTTCCTCCTCCTAGTGTGCCTCTGGCCCCGGGACGCTGGGCAGCTGCTTCGAGAGCCGTGTGGTTGTCGTGTGTGAGAAGATGATGAGCCGCGCCTGCTGGGCCAAGTCCAAGCACTTGATCCACTCAAAGACTTTCCGGGGAATGACCCTCTTGCACCTGGCTGCTGCCCAGGGCTACGCCACCCTCATCCAGACCCTCATCAAGTGGCGGTAAGGCCGGGGTGCGGACGGCTGGTGGGCACTCTTGCCCGTCAGCTCGCACCTTCCTCTTGGGCGATTCCACTGGTGGAGAGGAATCTGGCCATTCAGTGAGCCTGACAGCCTGTGAGCAAAGGGCTTTCTCGGAGGACAGTTCCCAAGGGAATCTTACACGAACTTCTGCCCGAGGAATGGCGAGCGAGACGTTGCACTCTCTGCTTTCCTCGGGGCTCATAATCCGAACCGCCCTGTGAAATTAGGGACTCTGTCTTCTTCACATCAGGGATGTTGGATGCCCACTTTGGTTTCATCTTTGTGGGTTTGATAACATTCTAGTATTTCTTGGACGTTGATTAATTGTGCGGTAATTTCTGGTACCATCCCTTACAGCACAAAGCACGCAGATAGCATCGATTTGGAGCTGGAAGTTGACCCCTTGAATGTGGACCACTTCTCCTGTACTCCTCTGGTAAGGCATGGGTTCATTTAATCCCTGAGCCGTTTTTCTAAACTGGCATGGGGATGTGGTAAGGTCTTACGGCCCCATGGAGATCGTCAGCAAGGACCAACTTGTCCATTGGCGGGAATAGCAAAAGCGGAGGATGTTTTTTTAACTTGTACTGAGAAAGCTGGCTGTTTTCCTTGTTTTAGATGTGGGCGTGTGCTCTCGGGCACTTAGAGGCTGCTGTCGTGCTGTACAAGTGGGACCGTCGGGCCATCTCCATTCCGGACTCTCTAGGAAGGCTGCCTTTGGGGATCGCCAGGTCGAGGGGTCATGTGAAATTAGCAGAGTGTCTGGAGCACTTGCAGAGAGATGAGCAGGCTCAGCTTGGACAGAACCCCAGAATCCACTGTCCTCCGAGCGAAGAGCCCAATACAGATAGCTGGATGACCCAGTGGCACAGTGAAGCCATCCACTCACCGGAAGTACCCAAAGGAGTCACCGTCATTGCAAGTACCAATCCAGGTAAAAATGCAAAATGATTACATCTCGGAACTCGGCACATTTCCCATTTGCTTTCGTGCAGCAACCCTCAGAAAAGTCCACAGGATATTCACATACGTTTAAGGGTTTGGTTTTTGGGGTTTTTTGGTGGTTTTTTTTTTATGTTTCCGATTTTTCTTTTAGCTGTAAGAATGCCTACTGCTTCCCCCCTACCCCTCCCAGAAATAAATGCAGAAAGTAGAAAAAAAAAAATCTGTGTCCGTTTAAGAAAGAAACACAGATTTTGGAGGACTGACTGAATACAGTATATGCTGCTGGGGAATATTTGAATGTTAGGGACGCATCTTGAGTTCCCGCTTTGCACTTTGTGTCTCTCAGGCAATAGAGAAAGTGTTAATTCTTTAGGGTTCCTAACTTTATCGCCTGTCCTGACTGTCCTTTCTACTGTACTTTTCAGAGCTGAGAAGACCTCGTTCTGAACCCTCTAATTACTACAGCAGTGAGAGCCACAAAGATTATCCAGCTCCCAAAAAGCATAAATTGAACCCTGAGTCCTTCCAGGCAAGGCAGCAGAAACTGCTCTCCACTGCACTGAGTCTGGAACAGCCAAATATCAGGAAGCAGAGCCCTAGTTCTAAGCAGTGTGTCCCTGAGACAATCAGCCCCAGTGAAGGAGTGAGGGACCGCGTCCGGGAAACCTCCCCTCCCGTTCCAGAGACTGCACGACTCCAAGCCTCTGGATCTCAGCCCGTAGTAAAGTGGAGTCCCAAAGATCTTTACATTGGTGTGTCTACAGTACAGGTGACTGGAAATCCGAAGGGGACCAGTGTAGGAAAGGATGCCGCACCTTCACAGGTGCGTCCACGGGAACCAATGAGTGTCCTGATGATGGCTAACAGAGAGGTGGTGAATACAGACATGGGGCCCTACCGTGATAGTGCAGAGAGCGAGGAGTGCACACAGCCCATGGATGACATCCAGGTAAGCACGGACCAGGTAAGCCCGCAGAGGCCGGGGTGGCCGTCGGAGCGCCCCCCACGTCTTTACAGCCGGTTCCCGCAGGTCGTGTGATTTGCTCACCAGCAGACGTTTGGAAGTGTGTTCTGACTCGTGAGAGTGTCGGGGTGTCTCCTCCGCTCGGGCCACGTTTTCATTCAGAGGATCCAGCGTCGTAAATGGGGCCTGAACGCCAGGGACCTGGCTCTCAGCAGAGCCCTCCCCTCTCCCACCAGCTCCTCAGAGCTCACCCGGGGCCCACCAGTCATCTTCCGCTTCCCTCTGCATCCGGGGAGACTGGTTTCCTATTTAAGTACCGGTTTAATAGAGTCACAGCCCAGGAACGCCTAGAACAGGAGGCCTGTGGGTAGGATTTTTAAATGACCTAAGTGACATGAGCACAGCTGTCATCTGGCTGTGGTAAAAGCATATGTGGCGTGAGGTGCAGCGAAATAGCCCGAGAGCCGGTAATTGGCCGTCCTTGTGGTAAGCCTAGAAACGCCAGGATCCCCGGGGCGCCTGGACGGCTCAGTCGGTGAACCGTCCAACTTCGGCTCCGGTCGTGATCTCACGGTTCGTGAGTTCAAGCCCCGTGTCGGGCTCTCTGCCATCAGCACAGAGCCCGCTTCGGATCCCCTGTTTCCCTCTCTCTCTGCCCACCGCCCCCTCAAAAATAAATAAACAAACAAAAAAAACAACACGTCCAGAATCCTCTTGGGGCATGAAGCTTGCAATAGATTAAGAGAATATTTAGTGAAGTAAACTTGAGGTTAAGCTATTAAGCAAGCTAATGCCCCTAAATAAAGTATTCCTTCTGTATTTTAGGGGAGGACCAAATGAGCAGCCTGAGCGGGAGTTTGGCCTCCTCTCTTTCCAAGTTCCTCTAGAACCCGAAACAAATGTCACAGGGAAAAACCCCCACGAGAAATTCAATAGGGCACCAGGCCTGTCGAAATGCCACAGGAGGGAGGGGCCTGGAGGTCCCCCGTCCTGGCCAGCATTCCTGGGGAGACGTCCAGCTGCTGAGCAGCTCCCCTCTGTCCCGCTGTGAGCACAGTGAAGAGCCCGTGTGTTCCCATTCCTCATGGGTGGGCCGGGGGTTCCACCACCGACCTGCCGACCCCTGCAGGTGTGGGAGGCTGCCTGAGAAATCAAAGAATTTTTTAGGTAAGGGGTTGGCAAGAGTTTTCCCGTAAGGGGCCAAATGGTAAATATTCTAGGCTTCGTGGACCCTCTAGACTGTCGTGACTATTTAATCTGCTTTTAGAGCACCAAGGCAGCCTTAGATAATATCAGAGTGTTGGGCACCTGGGTGGCTCAGTCAGTTGAGCGTCCGACTTCTGCTCAGGTCATGATCTCATGGCTCCTGAGTTCTAGGCCCGCCTTGGGCTCTGTGCTGACGGTGCAGAGCCTGCTTGGGATTCTCTCGCTCTCTCCCTCTGGTTCTGCCCCCTTTCCTCCACCCCCTCAAAGTAAATAAATAAACTTTAAATAAATAAATAAGAGTCAGTGTGGCTATGTGCCAATAAAACTTTATTTACACAACCAGCTGCTGGCTTTGGCTATACCGCGTATCAGTACTAAGCAGTCTAGGATAGTATTTATAAACATAAATGTAAACATAATAATAAATCAGCAGTGAAACTTGGCAGCTCAACTGTGTTGAGCGTCTAGAACAGTGCTGTTCACTGGAACTTTCTGCGGTAATGAAACGTTCTGTGTCTGTATGCCCCGTTACGGTAGCCCCTGGCCGGTTTGGTATGTAGTGCTGAAAATGTAGCTGGTGTGACTCAGGAACGGATTTCTGATTTTACATCATTTTAATGAACTTAAGTTTAATAGCCTTTGGGTACCAGAGCTCCTTGTGGCAGCTGGCCTTTGCTAAAGCAGAATTGATGCAGGAAATACAAAATAACCTGAGAAATTCTACTTTACATTTTCACTGAGTCTTGAGAGAATAATATTCTGCTAAATCAAGAGCATGTAGGGGCGCCTGGGTGGCGCAGTCGGTTAAGCGTCCGACTTCAACCAGGTCACGATCTCGCGGTCCGGGAGTTCGAGCCCCGCGTCGGGCTCTGGGCTGATGGCTCAGAGCCTGGAGCCTGTTTCCGATTCTGTGTCTCCCTCTCTCTCTGCCCCTCCCCCGTTCATGCTCTGTCTCTCTCTGTCCCAAAAATAAATAAACATTGAAAAAAAAATTTTTTTAAAAGAGCATGTATCTACGAAAAAGCAACAGCCTCAAGAAGTATTCCGACCAAATGAAAAAATACCATTGAAAAATAATGAAGTAATTCAAGAAATGGCAAGGCGGAGTTCACGGAGGACTGAAAAATAAACCCAGTTAAAACTGATCCGCCTGAGTACTTAGCGATAACGTGACTGTGTGTACAAGGTACTTGTTGAGAAGGGATTCTTTACATAGAGGAGGAGTCATATTTTAAAACTAACCTATAACTAATACTCTGATTATTTTAACAACACCAGAGAGGTGGGGTGAAGGGTGTTGTAGCAGCTTTCTTGTTTAGGGAGGATCACAGATTTCGTTCCACTCGTGTTATTGATAGGTAAGTGGAGGCTGAAATACGCTTGTTAGGAACGTCAGCTTCCTGACGTCAGCTAGACTGCATAAAAACAAGTGACAGAATTTCTAAGTTATTGGAAGGGGGAACAAAGGAAATTGTGACCCACTTGGGGAAAAGTTCAGGAAAAAGTGCAACAACAGAAATAAGCAGAAAGCATAAAATTACAGTAGTATTTTCAAACGCGATTCATTCCTCACTTTGCCAACTGACAATTCTATTAAAAGATTCTCAGTTTGGGTTAAAAAAAAAAAAAAGAAGGCGGCAGAATATACTCTACTGTATGCTGTTTGTAAAAGACAGAACTACAATGAAATCACACAGGAAGATCATGAAAACAAAGCCATAAAGCCCAGAAGCCACTGACAAAGATATAAAAGACAAATGAGTATAAAAGGAAAAAAGACACAAAGCACAATTCAAGGTCCATAGTATGGAGGTACCTTTTGTTGGAGAAGATAAAACCCTTATGGTAGTGGACTGCTGTGTAACTAAGCACACAGCTTCTAGATGTTAAAGCAAAAACCAATAAATACAAAGAAATGTGGAAGCCTAGCCGTAATCGTAAGGTGCCACTGACCTTTGCCTCAGAATGTGTCAGATTAAGTAGATAGAGAAATGACGTAAAAACACGGAACTACACAATTAGAAAGCTGGCTTTCATATATAGATTTAATATATATGGATAGATTTCATGCAGGATATGCTTGCATGTAATTATGCAGATGTATGTAATTAATAAACATAGCAAACATATATATATATATATATATATATATATATATATATATATATATATATAAAATTGTTCTTTTTACGTATCCCGGACACATTTGTGAAAATGGCTCATACTCTAGACCACAGCGAGAATTTGAGCAAAAACCCAAAGCTGCACATTTAAAGGCTATCTTTGACCACAGTACGAGAAATGTGGAATTGGATGACATGACTTTTTGGGTCCCGCTGCTTAGAACGTTATTATTTTGCTTAAAGTTATTTAAGTTTCCTTGCTTTTTGCAGCCCTCACGATAAAAAAACAAAACAAAACAAAACAAAAAAAACGTGTCATGTGGCATCCCAGAGCGTGGCAGTCGTGGTGATGCTAAGATGTTCTTACACTGATACGTGTTTATAAAATGAAGGATTGTTGGGGGCGGTGACTACATGTAAAGTTACAACTTTGAGTCTCCAGAAATTCCACTTTGCTCGTAATAAAATACTCGAATACTTTCACGGAAAACGAATCAAGGTAGGACTTCTGCTGCTCAAGTCGCAAATGAAAGGCCAACATGGAAGGAAAGGCAAGGCAGTGATAGTTTTTCATTTTTATTCCTATCACAAGAATTATTCTTGCTTATTGAAAACTTGGGAAATTACCCACATGCGTTTAACTCAACATCCCATAAAATCCGCCCCCTCCAAGTGCCCCGGGTGGCAAACCCGGCCCCATGTAGAGTACCTCCGTCACACCCAGAAAGTTTCCCGTGCCCATTGGCGGTCACCTCTGCTCCCCTCCCAGCCCCAAGCAACCACTGATCTGATTTCTATCCCCAGAGCTTTGCTTTTTCTGGAAATCTCATGTCAGTGGCATCATAAAATATGCAGGCTTCTGTGTGTGGCTTCTTGCACCTTAGCGTACTGATTTTGAGGTTCATTCAGGTTGTCAGATAAGCATTTTATCACCTTTGTATGGGTCCCTGGAGAACACCTTAAAATCGCTTAAAACCGTAAATGGCCGTCTTCAATTTCCATTTTCAAGAGACGTGCAAGGAAATTTTTAAAAACAAGGCCATATCTCCGAGTCTGATCAGATACGTGGCAGCGCAGACTCTCAGTGAGGAGCCCTAATTGTATCTGTTAGGAATGTATTTGGGGTGCGAGTATCAGCAGCCTAATGATTTATTTTTCTCACATGACAAGAAATGCACAGGTTCATTTGCTCGGTGACGCCATCAGGGACCGAGATTTTCCCCTGAGCGCTCTGTCCTTTTTGGCGAAATTCCCCCTGGCGCATGTTGTTTCACGGTTACGACGTGGGTGCTGGAGCTTGTCTGTAGTCAAGGCAGGAAGAGGAGGGGACGAGCCCAGGGCGTTGATACTGTTCATCAGGAAAGCAGAAGCTTTGCCCCAAACCCCGCAGCAGATGTCTGGAGAGGCTCGTTGTCCAGAAGCGGGTCCCATGTCCTCCCTTCCGTTCACAGGAAGGTGGGAAATCAAGAAGAGGATCATCTAATTGGCTTAGGTCAACCATGAACTGTCCCCTCGGGTTGGCTCGGCACTGCCCTCTAGAGGACTGGGGGTCTCTAGGCAAGGCCTTGCTGGGAGGTGGGGGGGGGGGCGGGGGGGGCATCCCTTAGGTTACCCATAGAGTCACCAGATAACACGTACCCAGGGACAGTTCCATTAAGTGGTTGATCCTAGACGCGAGCAGAGAGTAGGCACAAGGCAGAAGTCCCCTAAGATTTGACTAAAGGTTTCAGGCCAGACTATGATTTGGAGAGAATCAGGCGTCCGCACACTCGGGTGAGTTGTGTAAAACCTTACAGTGATACCGGGGTCCAGCGGATGGAGGTGGAGGGCCGCCCTCCCTTCGTTTCTCTTCCCGTGGGTGGGCAGGGTCGGGGCGGGGGGGGCTGGATAACATCTGCGGTTCCCTTTTAACATGAGTGTTTCTGTGACTTCCGGCTTCCAGGTGAACATGATGACCTTGGCAGAGCACATCATCGAAGCCACGCCTGATCGAATCAAGCAGGAGAGTTTTGTGCCCACGGAGCCCTCGGCTTTGGAAAGAACAGACACTGCCACCATCAGCAGTACCATGAGCTGGCTGGCCAGTTACCTGGCCGATGTCGATCGTCTGCCAAGCGCTGCCCAGATCAGGTCCGTGGAAGTCCGTGGGCCACTGACCAGCGTGAACTCCCGGGCTCAGAGAAGGGCACGGGGGGCTCATTCAGTCTGATGAATGCTGTGTGATACGAGACCTCCCGATGGAAGGAAGGAAACTTTCAGGTCCCTCTTCCCCACCTCTTCCGTGACTTCCCTCCCCTCGTGCGTGTGAGATCGTGTCCCACGATGTTTCTCTCCCCCCAGTTCAATTGAAGTTTCATCAAGGGCAGGAAAATGTCTTCAGTGGGCTTAGTATTTAGCATCGTGCTAAACTCGTAGCAGGTACTCAGTAGGAACTCACTCACTGAAGGACAGTTACCAGTACAGAGGATGTTTAGCAACTCACTGCACTGAAGGAAGGCATATGCTTGCTGGTGCGCAGTGGCTCTTGTCTCTTTACTCAGTATGTAATGGGTCGTGCAGATCAGTCACCAGTCTCTCTCCCTTGTGTCTCCTCTTGTTTCAGAAGTGCATATAACGAGCCTCTAACCCCTTCTTCTAATACCAGCTTGAGCCCTGTCGGCTCCCCAGTCAGTGAAATAGCTTTCGAGAAACCCAGCCTTCCCTCAGCAGCAGATTGGTCTGAATTCCTGAGCGCGTCTACCAGTGAGAAGGTAGAGAACGAATTTGCTCAGCTGACTCTGTCTGATCACGAGCAGAGAGAACTCTATGAAGCTGCCAGGCTCGTCCAGACCGCTTTCCGGAAATACAAGGTAGAGTAGAAGAGAGCTCTGATGTGGTGACGTTTCGTAAGATGGGGGAGAATAGACGAAAGTCAGAATCATCCGAACTAAAACCTGATGCCATTTTGTTCTCCCACTGTATATTCTATAGAATCGTTATTTGGACTTACTATGTCACAGGAAATTATTAATAATTTTCAGAAGCCTCAGTGAAATAAAACCGATCAGTAGTGCGATGTCAGCATCTCAGTTTATTCTTGGCAGTGATAATGGATATTTATCCTTTAGTTAACATTGAGTAAGTTGACACCTCCACCGCAAGGAATTTATGACCCAAAGCAATGATTTCTAACTGGATGGAGGCCTGGGACTGACCGTAGGTGGCCCGTGAACTCCTAAGATTTTATGGTGAAGCTTGTGTGCGTGCATTTTTGGTGGGACAGGGTCCGTGGCCTTCCATATTCTCAAAGGAGCCTTTGACCACCCTGAATAGGTGTTAAAAGCCAATCATCATTGATCCCACAGTAGAGCAGCCGGGGTTAGGTTAGGAACGACGATGGAGATCTGGCAGAGCGCGTAAGGACAAATAGTGCAATACCTGACTCGTTAAATACCTGGCAAATGAAGACTTTTAGGCCTCCTAACATCCAACTGTTATAGTTCTATTTAGAAGCAGGAATGGGAGATCTATTCTGTAAATTCGTTTTTTTCCTGATTTCTGCTTATAACTGATTATCACTGTATTTTGGTAAACCTGGGGTCTCGGAGAAAGTTATACGTGAGTGACAGGTCTGTGTAAGTCTTTAAAAAGTTGAAATTTCTTACACTAAATCGTGGTTTCGCTTCACTTTACCCTTAAGGGCCGACCCTTGCGAGAACAGCAAGAAGTGGCTGCTGCCGTCATTCAGCGTTGTTACAGGAAATACAAACAGGTAAACCACGGCTCTGGGTCACAGTAGGAAGTGCACCTTGTCCAAACAGCAGGCCCCTGAGGATGTTAGCATGTGGTTTGGCCTAAGAGTACTATGTCCAGTGCCCGATTCAAAGACCAACTTTGAATTATGTTGACCAAAAAAAACAAAACACAAAATATTCCAGAGGGGGAAGGGAAAAACTACCCCCAAAACCTTTGCAGTCAAGCTTATCCCACAGGGTAGTGTTTGTTCAGATGGTTGGCCTTCCGGTATGATCTCCCAGCTGAGACGTTGATCTGGCACAAAGGAAGTTATCTGCGTCTGAAGGGAGGATCTGTGTTCTAGTAATTTGTCTACAGCCTCCGTAGCCATTAACTCCACTAGGGAGTTTGGTGTGGTGGTCAGAGAAGGTGAACGGTGGCAGTTATCTTTGACCTTGAGTTGTATAAATTACATACTGTCCAGCCACTTTTCTTTTCCACTTCCTCCCATCCGTTTTCACACGAAGACTTGTAAAATTCTGAAGAAGCTCAGAACATCTTTAAACTGCTTTTGCATTCCTCAGTTAAGACGTGCAGGAAGAATTTCTAAGTGTTCTTTACACAGGGTTGCTGTTTCCAGAACAACCTGTAAGCTTACCTAACTGCCATCCCTTGGGAAAGGGAACTGACTAATGTGTACGGGGCCCCTAGGATATACGAGATCTTTTGGGCACATCATCCCATCACGTGTGCTCTCTACAATGATTGGAAGTAAATAACTATTTCTGTTTTTCAACAAAGAAGCTGAGGCTCAGAGAAACTAAGTAAATATCAGACTTTCCTAACCACCTGGGTGGTTGGAAACCATACAAACTTGCCAAATTCAGTTTTGACTGGTCCATAGGATAAAGTTCAGGCCTGTCAGTAGATTCTAGAACCTTCTATGAGACTATGCCATACGGAGGTTTTAAATGCTTATGTAAGGAATAGTGGATGCTGAGAAGTGGAAGTGTGGTACTATGTTCTCTTGCTCCGATCCAGGGTTCACTTTGATTTCTGATATGGGTTGCCATTTTCTTGAGTTTCTCTAGGATTAGTGAAAGGGGGTGGGCTGGGAGGAGTCCTCGACTTATAGCCAATTGAGTTCATGATCCCAGAAAATGAAGGTTTATTGTGTAAACGCTGACACCACAGTCCCTGGAGCTCTGCAGCAGGGAGCCACGCTCACATTAGAACAGATGCCACACAGAATCCACGTGTCAGGTCTGTGATTAAAACAGGCGTTTATTCCAAAACATGAGTTCTGTTTTTGTTTTTTTAAAACGCCGTCCCAGGGGCGCCTGGGTGGCTCAGTCGGTTGAGCGTCTGACTTCGGCTCAGGTCACGATCTCACGGTTTGTGGGCTCGAGCCCTGCGTCGGGCTCTGTGCTGACAGCTCGGAGCCTGGAGCCCGCTTCGGATTCTGTGTCTTCCTCTCTCTCTGCCCCTCCCCTGCTCACGCCCTCTCTTTTTCAAAAATAAGTTAAAAACAAAACAAAAACCAAACCAAACAAACAAAAAACCCTCCCAAAGAAGTATTGTCTACAGCCAGGAAGACAGAAGGCAATATTTTTTGAAATACTGGCAAGTAGAAGACAAATAATTTTGGAAGACAGAAGGCATTAAGATAGCCAGATTGCCTTTTTCTTTTTTCTTTTTTTTTTTTTTCCGGTTGGGAGTTTTATTGGTTCTGGTTTTTAATTTCATTCTATTCAGCAGTCTAACATTAATCTTGTATTTTCTGTTTCTCCCCAAGCTGACATGGATAGCCTTGAAGGTAATGACACCCAAGTCCCTCTCACAAACCATTTCACCAGAGTCACAAACGCCACACCCATCACCAGCGATAAGAAGGGGCCATTAAGACGGCAGGGTCTTGAAATAGGCATACTCCCCTTGCCAGGCCGCCGAAGTACGGTGCATCTCTGGGGACCATGTGGCTATTCCGTTGCAGTGGGTTTTGGCATTAACAGTCATTGGACACTTTCTTGGCCATGTCCGTCTAGAGAATCCATCCGAGCCAATTACCGTGAGCCCCGCGAGCCCCAAAATGCACCACCCTGCTGCCCAGCGTGCTTCCCTGGGTTCCAGTAATTTCTGCATGTGCAGTATGCACAGGCCGAGTGGACGAAAGCCACAGGAGCCCTGCAGCATGCAGCGTTCTTGTCTTAGGAGATTTTGGGGCAAATGAAAACGGAAAGCAGGTCAGACAAGACCTGAGAGGATTCTTGCACAAGGGTCCTGTGTCTTGAACCTTCTTGAGAGGTCAGTCCGTTCCCGGCCCTCAGTCCAGCTCATACAGGCAGGGATGTCCTCAGGCACAGGGATTTTTCTCAGGAGTATTTTCCCCCAGGATGGTAAGTTGCCTTCTTGTAAGCAAAGTGCTTCCTTGTGACTTCTTGACCCCAGAGCCCTCCTCTTCTGTGTCCCATTAGAAGCTCGAACATCGCATTTTTGAAGTATGGAGAGCTCTGGGTTTTTAGTGCCTAGAGACCGAAATGGAAGAGAACTCCTTCTCCTGTGTGTAGTTCTGCAGCCGGCTGGGCGGAGGGTCACCGCTCCTGGCTTCTGGGGAAGTCCCTGGTTCCGTGACACTTTTCCAGGTTCCATGGCATTACCCCTGTGTCGGTCCTATGAGTGTTAATCTCTTGCAGGTTAAATGTCTTAAAGGTGTCAGCGTTTCATGATAAGCCTTGTATTTGGGACCTTGCAACTCAGACATGTGTCGTGTGGAACGATAGTCAGGAATCGGAGGCTGACCGCTCCAAGTGGGCGTGTGTATGGTGGTGATTGGGATGCGTAAAAAAGGTTCTCTTAAAATGGGACAGTAAATATTAATCTTAAGCATGTAAATTATACCTTCTAAATGTGTTCTCATTATTCCTAAATGTCTAAGTGTATTGCTATCAAATGTGTTTCCAAGTAGGGCAAAATATTTGATACTGGGGGGGAAAAGCACATTTGAAGCAATACGTTGTCTGAAGGCAACCCTTAAACTAATATTTTGCATTTGGGAAAGGTAGGTGAAGAGGTTCCTAGTTTGCGTCCTTCATAATTGAACCCAAACCAGAGAGTAGTAATAATAACCATAATAGTAATAGTAATAGTAATAATCATAATAAAGGGTCAAAGCATTTTCCTGCTCTCCCTTCCCCAGCAAACCCAAAGGACACATAGGCCCGGTGGCTACTGTTACTCTTCTGCTTGTTCTTGTCTCCCTGCAGTATGCACTTTATAAAAAGATGACACAGGCTGCCATCCTAATCCAGAGCAAATTCCGAAGTTACTACGAACAAAAAAAATTTCAGCAGAGCCGGCGTGCCGCGGTGCTGATCCAGAAGTATTACCGGAGTTATAAGAAATGTAGCAAAAGACGGCAGGCTCGCCGAACAGCTGTAATTGTACAACAGAAACTCAGGTGGGTTGAGATTTCGTGGAGGCGAGGCTGTCTGGGGAAGAGAAGCTTTCGGCGTCGCCCAAAGAACGGCCCTGCCTGGACGTCGGGGGCCGAACGCGCGCGTTGCAGTGACTTTCTTTAGGGGCCATTCTAGATGCTGTGACTCTCTGTAGCGATACCGGAGCCGTTCACCGACCGTTGTATCTCTTTAGCCCCTCTCTCCACCCCGCCCCCGCCCCCACCCCCACCCAGTTATCGTGATGCTTGGGTGAGAATTTGGCAGGACCGAAGTTTCCTACTCAGGAGAGGGGCGCCCCCTACCCAAAGTGTGGCGTCGCTGCAGGGGAGACCTGGGGAGGCTAGCTAGAGGTGAGCTATGGTCCGTCTTACAGTAATGAAGACGGAGCACAGTAAAATCTGCCCATGGAAGCTCAGAACCCAACAGCCCAGAAGAGTAGCAGACTCGGGCAAACCAGCCTCTAGACTAAGCCTGTCTAGGGCCGGAAGGTCTTCTTCCGCAAAATGAGCTCATGAAGACTCGTGAAAGAACAGCCCGCTGTCACCGTATTTTCCATCTCGGCCCTGCTCCCCGCCCCCCCCCACCCCCACCCTTACCCTTTACGGCCGGCCAGAGTGCCATCCGCGGCCTCCCCCCTTCTCTGCCGGCGACGCCCACACCCCGTGTGCCGAAGGCCGTACTGCGGGTGTGGTCGGGTTCGCCACGTCCTCTGTCCCCGCTCACCCGTTTTCAGCTTTTGCGCCTTAAGCGTGGCGGTACCCTTCCCGTGACAGTGATGTTCCGGCTTTTTCAGGAGCAGTTTGCTAACCAAAAAGCAGGACCAAGCTGCTCGAAAAATAATGAGGTTTCTACGCCGCTGCCGCCACAGGTAACATTAAGCCTCATCTAGACGGTTTACTCATCGAGAGCAGTGAAACGACCCTGACCCTCCTAACCACTCATGAACTCCTGCGTAAAGCCAGTTCCCCGAAATTCATCAGAGTAAACGTCCCAAGTGGCAGTAGGAGAGCCGATCTCTAACTAGGGACCGAGTTGCTGCACTGGGAGCACCGGGAACTGCCTCACGGCACGTTGTAATGTTGAGCGGCAGAGATTCCTGCCGGGTCTCCTGTCTCAGTTTGGGTGCGAGGACAGCCTAGTGGGACTGGGTTGCTGCCTGTTTTCTCTTCAACCTCTTACTTGCACGCCACCCCGCAGCGTGCTTTCCACTCCGAGCCCCTCCTGTGCCAGCTTGTGTCCAGAGAACAAACAGAGTTCCTGTTCTCAGGGAAGAGGCAGAAAACCACCGACTCCGGGCAGGGTTTCCCACGGAGACTTTCTGCCACGTCGCGGGCGCCCCCTGCTGGACGTGTGCAGCCGAGGGAAGCCGTCTGCGCGGAGACGTGCGTTTTCCGTTTTCCATCGGGAGAAAACAGGCCCCCGGAGACAAGGGCAGCTTCCCACCAGGCCAGCTAGAGGGGTTCCTCTTTGTTCCTTCAAATCTGAGGTTCCTTTGTGGACGGCAGGCTCTTTCCTTAGATTTGGGGACAGCCGGGGAGATTGTTTTGTTTTCCTGATGTGGTTAGGGTTCTGGGCTGACATCTGTGCCGGTGGCCTTCGGGGCTGCGTTTCGGTGACCCTGTGTGGTTTTGTGGCTTCCCTGTGCATCAGGAGCTGTGATCTCCAGCCAGAAACTAGCTCTCTGGCGTCTTCCTGCCTCTTCTTCTTTCACTGTGCCAAAACCCCGAGCATCTAGGTTCAGTTCGATCCCTCAGACGGTTCCTTTCACTTCAGTTTTTCTTACTCCTAAAACTTGCCAACTTCGAGAATGTTTGCGACTTGGAGACTTAGTAGGGGTCAACGGCCATCCGTGCTCCTCCTTCTGCTAACAAAAGAATTCTTTTCTGGCATGTTGAGAGGAAGTGTGCTCAGAGCCACACGTTCATCGTAATAAAAATTTTAAAGAGAACATCCTTCAGGCTGTATTTGGCGTTCTCTAGCTGCGATGCTATTGGAAAGAGGCTGGCGCACACTTACTAGACCTCCGCAGCCCATCTGCCCTCTACCCTGCAGCACCTGGGGTCTCCTTCCCCGTGGCCAGCTGGCCAATGAGATACCCGTATCGATACTCAAATGGGAAGTCTTGTTAGGAAATGCGTATCAAAACATGAAGCGCCTGTGACATAATTACGTTAGTTCTAGAATCCCTGCCGAGGTCAGTCCCTCTTCTCTCCCCCCTGGGCCGTACCTTTGGCAACGTGAGATTCTCTGTGTTTGGTCGACATGATCAGGGACTTCCCTCCGCCCTTTTCTGGACGTGCTCGCCTGTGCTCGCACTCCCTCCTTCCTTTCTCCCCTCCAGTTTGTCTCCCCCAGCCCTGCTGAGACTGGGGTTAACACTCTCACAACAGATTTCCTTTTCGAGGAAATTAGCTTTACGGGGCTCTTCTTTGGAGCCAGAATGTTTGGAAGTTGAATTTTCCTTGTTTCTCCTAGTCTTCACCTCAAACTTTGAAAATACGTGCGGGTAATGCGACCTTGGTCATTACGAGCAAACTCACATCAAGTCCCATGCTCCTTCTCTGTTTTTCTCGTCCAAAGCCATGCCCTGTGTCTGCATTGGGTGAGTTGAGAGGTTAAGACAGTTAGGCAAAACATCCGTGCCTAAAAGGCCGGCTCCCAGAGTAAGCTGAACAAAGGAACACTCTCATTCTTGTTTTCAAAGCTCTCTCTTTACAAGCTAGTTGAGAAGAATTTCGTGAGGACTTCACCTTTCTTAAGTTCGTGTTTCAACAAGTAATAACCTCCTGAGGGTGGCAAGAAGGTTTGTGGTGAGGAGAACATCAGATTATGGACTTGGAATTCCTATTCATTCTTTGGGATAAAATAAAGACCCCTAGTGGCTCTTTTCCTGACTTGCCCCATAATGGTTTAGACGCTGGAAAAAAATGAGCAGGCAAATTTTGATGACTTTTGCATACCGACCGTATTCTCTTCCCATCCCTGAATCCTGAGAATCGGCAGAACCGAAAGCTCATGTTTTCCCTCGGATGAACGGAACCCTCTTTCCACGCTGGGGTACTGGGTCTTATTTTAAGAGAAACTGTCATGTGTCTTGTCCCTGCGAAGTATTAAAATAGAAAACCTCATATAACACCCTCTCAGAAAAGGTAGGTAGGTAATGGCTTCAGGAATCAATCAGGGTCCTGTCTCTTAAGAATTTTGCCAAGTCATGTGACGCCAGCGTTTTTAGACCTCACGATGAATTGGTGAATTTTCTACCTGCTCATTTCACATACCCCATCACCACTCTCCTTTTCTTTCTTTCCAAAAAAAAAAAAAAAAAAAAGGGGGAACCACTTTTTACTCTTTTTTTGTTGTTGAAATAAAGCTGTGTATAAGGTTTCTGTTGTGACCCTCACGTGCTAATAGCTCTTTGGTGTTGTTTTACTGTCTAAAGCCCCCTGGTGGACCATAGGCTGTACAAAAGGGTGAGTTTAGCTGCCTGCTAGCCAGTGTTTACCTTTATCTTCCATTTTCAATATTTTGCTTTTTGCTTGCTTGCATGGGGCTGCAGCCTAGGTATGCCAGTAAGTTTCACATCCATTTTGAATGAAATAAGACAAAATGAAAACTAACCCTAATTACTAACACTGCTACTTTATACAACATGAAACACAGTCACGTACAGCAGATGTACAAATGCATGAGTAAGCGAAAGGGAGGCCCTTCTGAAGCCGCCACAGGGCACGCTTAGAACTCGGTGGAGTTGGAACAAGGCTGCACTGGAAGAAAACGTCAAGCAGGTGGCTATTGGTGACTCAGATCATTGGCCACCATGCAATTCTCTCAACTACCGCTGTGTCCAAATTTCTAAAGCAAAAAAAGCTCACCAGGTGATACTGGCTTTTTTTTTTTTTTTTTAAACGAATCGATTTCTTGTTTAGAGTTACTATTTCCCCCATCACCCTGTTCCTGTAGTTTCGTTTTGTAAATCTCCCTTTCCCTGGTGCCATGAGGTAAGTCAGCACATGAAGCTGCCCTTTCAGAACCAATGCAGCGCATTCATTATTAAAGAGCGAGCAAACCCGACTTCCAGAATTTAATGGCAATGCTGAATAAAGACGGTGGGGTGGAAGGTGTGTTAAATCTGCATATTCTATATAGCAGTTAAGAGTGGACATTCCAATAGAATTTGTATTTTAAAGAAATGATGATGAAGAGGTAGGGTAGCCGATGGACACTGTTGGTGTCCTTGAGGTTTTAGACTATGATGCTGGTTTGTAGGTATACACAAGGGGCAGAAGTCTCTGCCAGAGGCGACTGCCACATGCGTGAAGGTAGAGGAAAGGATTTAGTGTCAGGAAATTGATTTAAAAGACAGGGATAGAATTCACCCAAAGCAGATCCGAATGTAGATTAATTTGACACCTTTTGTCCGATGGACTTAAGAGAAGATGCCCTTAAGCAAATAACAGGGGAGCAGGGGAGCCCCCACCCGTCAACTCCACTCCATTCGACACCCTCCCTTCTTAACCCCGACTTGAGTCATTTGTAAGATTTCTGAGAAGAGATTGTAATTCAAAAATTCTGAAACTTCTAATGTTTCTGAAGCTGGTATTTTTCATCTAAGTGCCTTTATGTCGATGCTGGTATTTATTCATTGTATTTTAAGTCAAAGATCGTCTAACTTCTTCTTAAAAGGCTTTCCAAAGAAAGTAAATATCCTAGGCTTTGTGGGCCACACAGTGTCTGTCACACCCATTCAGCTCTGCCATTGCAGCCTGCGAACAACAGTAGGTAATATGTAAATGAATGGTTATGGCTGTGTTCCAATAAAACTTTATTTACACAGATATTCGTTGGGCTAGATGTGGCCCCTGGACTGCAGTTTGCTGGCTTACGATGAGAGGAGAATTGAGTTTTTATAAGTTCTTCCTAAAATAAGACCCAGCCCCTATATATAAGATTTAAAGTCTCACGTGGTTAAAACCATGGGTGGTCACTGAAAGAAAATGTATGTAAAACAGAATAAAGCAGTTCCGCTGGTCTGTACATTTACTAGCTAGTCCTCTTGAGAATTAAGCAGTTGTCCCCAGTTGTCCCATGTGGTGGAACTGGCTCAGAGATGGCTGTGTTTGAAATTCAAAAAAGGGGACAAAAATCTCCACTTCTTTCTCTTTCCCTTCCCTTTCACTCTCTGCATACATAAACAATATTTGTTTCCACTTAAAAAAAAAAAAAAAAAACAAACCCTGCAAAAGAGCAAATGCAGGCCCCAAGAGTCAGTTTAACAAAACAGTTGTAGTATCTTGCATGTGACGTGCAATTAACACGATCCCTGCAAGGAGCCAACATTTAGTAAAAGTGGTTGCCTACGCACTTCGGAAGCTTGCTAGCTTCTGGTACGTCAGTGATCGTTTTTAAGAGAACGTTTTCCAAAGGGGCTTTTCCATGTGAGAGTCCCTACCATAACTTCTTTAGCACCTGCTGCATCCATCGTCACAGGCTCCTAAACCTCCTCCTCGGGCACGGAAAGTTGGAATTCCCTGACACCCCCGGGCCTCCCGGGCTTCAGGGGCTTGGAGAGAGAGCAGCTGAGAAGCTCAGATTCCTTCTAGTATGGTCCTGTCTCTCTCCCTGTGTGGATGGAGGGCTAGCTTATCTGTGGCTTTGTCTAGTTACCGGCAGGATCTCACCCCCTCTGGGTTCGGTCAAGAGACGAGAGCAGAGACGTCAGTCACAGTGGCACTTCCTCCAACAGTCCCCAAGCTGAAATGACTCGTGGGGAGGGAGGGCATTCTCTGAGGAGAGTTCTTACTGGTGGAATTTGTGTCAAACGACTTAGCATACTTTTTTTTTTTATTAATGTACATACCATACTTAAGACACTTAAGCTTTCTGCATCAAAAGATGATATTTGATAACTTAAGGAACTCGGTTTTGTGGCGCAGTTTGTCAAACACCATTCAGCCGCACGTCCTCGGTGGGTGAAGCGGAAGGGTATGCAGAAAGGCAGACGAGGTCAGTCATCGGAATTAAGGCACAGTACACCAGTCTTCACTTGGGGTTGGCTAAGAAAAAGCCCCCCGGTGCTCTCGGCCGAGAGTCCTCGTGTCTTCATGCAGCCTTCCCTCCAGGCTTAGCCCCTAATTCATCCAGGCTCTTAAAGTGGAGTTTCCAAATCCTCCAGCTTCTCCTAGGGATTTGATTTGTCTTGGGCACAACTACTGCCCTTTTAGGAGAAAACTTTTGTTGTGCACAGAGAGATATTTAAATCGGTAATCTTAATTATTTCTCTGAGTTAACTTAGGTGTTATACTACTTTCCAAACAGTGAGGATTGCTGAGGTTGGAGAGGTTTTTGAAGGGCACGTACTGAAAACATGACTCTCCGGCTGGGTTCCGATTAAATTGACCAGGATGGAACGTAGTGTCCTAGCAGAAACCCAAGATACCTCATACGTAAAGAAATAACAACTGAATTACGTGACAGATTCATCCTCCGGGTATTGAGACTAAAGAGGACAATGCCTCTTTCTCCAGTTAGAAAATGGTTTTTCCACTTCCCTCTTCAAGATATTTGGGGTTTTGTGGGTATCAGGAAGCGTTCTCATAGATTGGAGAGACTATTCTCTGAAGAGTGATTCCTGGACAAATCCTTTTTTCCCCTGAGATGTTATTTCTGTGACGGGGCATTATGACCTGTAACAGTCACTACAGGTATTATCAGAAACAGTGAGAATTCTGGTTTTCAAATAACCTATTTTTGGAAGTTGTTGGCCTAGTCCCCGTGTTCAGTAAAGGTGGGTGAAGCTATCCTCCTGGCATAAAAGAACCCTAATTGGGGGGGAAGAAGAGGTAACTCTTTCTGGTGACAAATGTTCAAGCAACAGATTTTCTCTCTGACTGACAACTGGGTTTCTAAACACTGAACTTTACCAGATGCTGCCAGTTTTCTTGGTAAGTAGCGATTTCAGCACTGACTCTGGACAGCAGTCCTGTGAGACACCTTCAGGGGGTCGTTGTCAAGTTCTGCGGGTTCCGTTCATACTTTGTGTTCTGTTGTATATACTTTAATCCGAGGGACAGTTCTCTAACGATGCCCGAAAGTATGTTGCTTGATTGAGAAGAGTGGACGGTGCTCTAGGTCAACAACGGTGCCATCACACTTTAGTTAAATTTGACACGAGGTGTAATTCCCAGGTGGCCTGATACACTTGGTGAGGAGTAGGAAATGAATGTGTGGGATGTGTCATCATGGCTGTAATTCAAATATCCAAAGTAATTTTGTCTTACTTGCCTCTTTTAGGAAATGAATATTTTTGGCACACAGTGGTGTGTGTTAAATTGCAGACAACATGCTCTGTGTCATTCTTATTGGGCCTCTCTGTCTTTTTTGTTTTGCAATCCAAATGAGATTTCTGGAAAATGGCAAGATCTCTCTTTTCCTAAATTCCCCACAAGCTATTGCAGCTCTCAGAGCAACAGGTAACTAATCAGAAAGCCGCATCTGGCTGCCCTGTATATTTTTGACGTCCAGCATTGCAAGAATATATCTGCTGAAATCCACTGACTCATGAAACATTTCTCTGGCTGAGCGTTACCAAGTAGATGTAATGAAGCGGCTTTGCCTTATGCTTTACCCATGGAGCCATTGTTTGCTACAAGTTTCGGAAGCAGGCCTACCTCATTTATTCGTGAATTCTCATTGGACGTCTGATGGAAACAAACCCTGTGTGGGCTTCTGCTGGCTTTCAGTGCTGTTGCTTTCCTACATCACTTCAGTACATTAGAATGCAACATTCGTTTTTATGTTTCCTCGTTTCTTTTTTTTCTTTCCTTCTTTCTTTCTTTCTTTCTTTCTTTCTTTTTTTTTTTTTTTTTTTTTTTTGTTGTTGTTGTTGTTGTCGTTGAGACCGCAGCAATACCCCAAAGTGGGGATTATCTTCAGCCTAGAACGCTTGGGCAAATCCCGGGGTTGTCTTCCATTTTCATAGCGGAATGGCTGCAGGGGAAAGTCGCGCTGCCCTGATTGCCTCCCCTCCCAGCCAGTCCCTGGAGGGCCCTTTCCCGAGGTACCGACTGGACTGACGCGCGCAGCTCAGAAACGTGCTCCCGGCGGCTCTCCTTGTGGCCGCGACAGCCTCGTAGCCACAGAAGCTGTGGTTTCTGCCCCCGGGTCAATGGTCTTCAGAGCCCCAAGGAAGACTGCTTTGCCTGTCTTCTGTGCAGTGGAATTCAGAAGCAAGCATACACACTGTATACGGGGTTTGTTTTTAGGGGACCAGGACATCCTCAGGTTAGGCTGTTTCTTGGCCCTGAATGAATCCAGCAGGTGTAATCCCTTTAGAGAACCAAAGCCTCAGTAACCAGTAGCTGAGTTGGGACAGCACGTACAACGCAACGAGAGTTGATGGAACGCCTGTCTGTATTCTGAGTTCCGCAAATACCACCACTGGATTTTCCAACGTAATTCCAGCTTCAAACAAACCCGGCCCACATTTACCAAGTTCGTGTGCCGAAAAAATAGGCTTAAAACACAGGTAATGCCAGCGACACCAGTTCAAACAGTTGGTGTTGGTTTTGGACTCTAGAATCAGTTTCTTTCTTTCTCCACTGAATTTTTCACTTGGTTTTTTGTGTCATGCGAATACAACATTGCTAGCCATAATGGATGGTGGGATGTAGCCATAACGGATGGATAGGAAAGCATAAACTTCTTTTTCAACCTGGAGAATGATGAGCAGAAATAATTATTATGAAAGAAGTACACTCCTTGTAGTGCATCTTGGAAATACAAATAAGCAAGGAGAAAAACCCAGAGGTAATAGCGACTAAACTTTCATTGTGACCCCTCTCGTGCTAGATGTGTGTTGACATGTGCCTGTTGGTGGCTGTTCATGTCCTAAGACAAGGCAACGACAAATTTCCGTAACTGTTGAAACTCTGATCTGAAACGTCTGGTTTTTTAGAATTGGCTAACAAAAATTCTAGTGTCAGATGCTCGAAAACTACTTTGGTGACGCAGTGAATTGTTTTGCGTTTCTCTAGAGGCAGTATAACATTCAAACGCTACTTTTTGTCCAGTTGACGTTTGACGTAAAACAAAAAGAAAACTAGGTACCCCTAGCCCATCCTAATAACCTGCCCTCAAGTGACTTAGAACTCGATTTACGGCTTCAGTAGGGCAGATTGTGAAAGTCTCCCAATTTCATCTCAACTTTGAGAGGTTAATTAACATCCACACAGTCTGCCAGTTGGAAATTGGAGGAGGCTAAAAATCTTCCACTTCCTTGATTCTTATTCCCACTTCCAGATCTACTTTATAAAGTTGGTAGGTACATTTTATACGGAGGAAATTTTGTTCTGCAGAACACTGTAATGAAAGCAACATAAGGTCTTATAAGGGACAGCGTCTCAGAGCTGAGGAAATACAGTTGTTAGAAATACAGTTGTTAATTGTTACCAGGTTGCAACAATACACTCGTCTCGCACCATGGAGATGTTTCCAGAGGCCTTTGGAGAAACCAATACAGTAATTGTTGTTTTTTTTGTTGATTTATTTATTTTGAGAGAGAGCACCAGCAGGGGAGGAGGAGGAAAGAGAGAGAGAGAGAGAGAGAGAGAGAGAGAGAGAGAGAGAGATTGATTGAGAATCCCAAGCAGGCTCTATACTGTCAGCATGGAACCCGGCAAGAAGCTCAATCCCATGAACCGAACCTTGAGATCATGACCTGAGCCAAAACCGAGTCGGACGCTTAACCGACTGAGCCACCCAGGCGCCCCCAATAATTGTTTTTTTAATCGTTTTGTTGTCCTGAGGTATATCGGAGGCAGCAGGGTGGAGAGGTGAAAGGCAGACAGGCCTGGGCCCAAATCCCCGCTTGTTACCTGTATTGTTTGGGGCAGGTTGCTTCAGTGATGTAAATCTCAGGTTCTGCGTTTACAAACTGGAGATGATGGTGAAGTGTCTGGAGGCCTAAACAAGGTAACAAATGCTAAGTAGCCTGTACAGCTGTTGACACAGAAGGCCTCTCTTCCTCTTTCCCTAAATCCTCCTTGAGCAACTTTCTGTAAAAAAAAAAAAAAAAAAAAAGCCTATGCCGTTGAAGCCATTCTGGTATCATTTATAATGCTAACGTTCTGTAAAACATTCATCACGGAACTAAGAACTAAGCTCTCCACTGTAGCTCAGAAGCGATGCAAGCCTAGAAGACGCATCTTGAGACTGGGGCGTCTCGTTTTTCCATTACAGATGATCATCGTCACCTCTGTGTGTATGGACGTGTATCTCTCCTTCACCCGGAGCCGCGCGAGGCTACCGCCACTTCATAGCAGAGCATTTACATGGTGACCTTAAAACCTTATGGGAATTTAGTAGACTCTTTCATTAATTTCAAGAGAAATTGCAAAAAAAAAAAAAAATCCTACAAAAACAAACGTGACCGTTATAATGAAAAGAAAAACGTTTAAGGTACAGGCCCCATGACCAGCTGATTACAGCTTCTTCGGTATGAGACTGTAGAAAACGTTTCTGGTTTATAGTTCACCCTCCTTTTTCTCTCAGTGATGAACGTGATATTTTTATAGCATTCCTCTTCACTCTAGAAGAACTGTGGATGGATATCTGTGTTTATGCTGTCAGATTTTGAGTTCGGAATTCTTCAGATTCTAGAAAGCTCATCAGTGATGGAGTCACCGTTGCACATTTGTGAATGAGTTCTGTACTAGTGCAGAAACAAGATGTCGCATGTGAAGCAGCACGCACACTTTGCGGTGACTCAGCCACTAGGTCTGCACAAGTACAGACACTTTGCATGCCCGGAGCAAAGGGGGCATCAGTGCATGCCTGGCATTTTTCCAGCCAAAGGGCTGTTAGTATAGATACTGCATGTTTAAAAATTGAACACACGATACGGCATGTTTCAATTTTTAAAAAGCCATTTCTTTATCAAGTATGCATGTCCAAAATTAGGGACCTATGATGATGCACAATTCTGTACTGTGATATGATCCAAATTACCCTAAAATTTAATAATCCATGGTGTATTTAATTATAAAATCGAAAACTGATACCGAGATCCAGTTAGGAACACAGCAGTGCGTTCTAAACGTGCCTGTTAAGAAAGAAAGTTAACCGTTCTGAAGAGACCGTTTGATCAAGCTGGACCTGGCGTACTTAGTAAATATATCAGACAAATCAGCAGGTTTCCGAACATGGTAATTCTTTTTAGTATTAATGAGGATGGTAATAAAGCTTTTTTTCTGAGAGAGAGCAACTTCTCTCTGAAGAGAGTGCATCAACTTGGCAGAATATTCAGAAGTGATTCTGCTTGGAGGGGGTAAATATCCTGTTTTCTTAAATTGCTGTTAAGAGCGTGCGTGCAGGCCACTGAACCCTGGCCTGTGTGATACAGCAGTAACTCACTACTGGTTTTCAAAATGTTTTCTTCCCCCTGAGTGTTAACAAGAATCTATTTAGAAAGTAAACTGGCATTCGTTTTAAAATAGAATATACACACACTGGTATCACTTAATAGGAGACGCTTTATTCTTAGAGAATCAGAAAAGTGCGTTTGGGAATTCCCTCTGTAGAGAGAGGCCCATATGAGAAAAAGCCAATCAGACTTTTCCTTGTCGTGCTGCTGAGACATAGGGCATACGCATCCTGAGCAACGGCCGCTTCTGTTCGGCTAAACTCCTTCTCCCGCCCCCATTTTTGGGAAACACGGGTCATGATGTGGTACGTAGAGCTGCAAACTGGGTGCCATATACAGCACATGCTGACTTTACTAGTAGACCCCGAAGTCACACTTGGCGTTGGATCTTTTTGCTCTTAAGGCAAGATCTGAATTCTTTTTCAATAAAACAAATAACCTTCCAACTTACAACCTGCTCCCCGGCACCCCATCCACATCGGGGGGTCGTATTCAAACCCCACGGCAAACAAATAATCCGATGCGGACTTTCCGTGACTGTTGATAACCATTTCATTGAAATTTGTTGACTGCAACACGTTTGATAAATAGAACAGAGTACCTTACTGGTATGCATCTGGGAGCTGTTGCTGTCCATCTTGGGAGCACTGGGGGAAGTGACCTGAGCATCTTTTAAAGTTACAGTGTGGAATGGGAGGAAGGTAAGGAATTAACGAAAATCAGAAAGACTCCACGATACGTGAGCGCAGTAGCCCGGCTGTGCAGGTGCAAGGTCGGCTTCAAGATATCCAACAATCTGGAGTCTGTGAGCAAAGCAGTTCAGTCCCTGGGTGTATCCGAAGCTAAGTAGAGGCGTGTGCAGTTTCCCTAACTTGCCTCATGTGGAATTAATTGCAGGGCGTCACTGATGGTCCCAACAGGCTTCGAAGAAAGCTATGTGAAGAGCCAACCCTTTCTAAGATTGAGCACGTTCCTGTCACACGGGACTGAATGCAGCTGACTTCGGTTTTGCTTTGTGTTGAGAGCACTTGATAGCGAGCAGTTTCAGGAAGGGCCGTGTCTTCCTCCTTGAATATCTCCCCCAGCACTTTAGCAGGAGTTTCTTTTGCCATCAGTCCTCCAAAGGGTTTTTGTCTTGGTTTTTTGTTGTTGTTGTTGTTGTTTTTTGTTTTGTTTTTGGGGGTTTTTGTTTGTTTGTTTTTTTGTTTTTTTGTTTTTGCTTCAGAGGGATCGGTAATGCCCTTCCCTCCGTTTGGCCACAGTTTCACTAAACAGCTATCACCTGGTGTTCTGTTCTGTTTCTCTTCCAGAGTGAAAGAGTTGAGAAAGGCCAAGGAACTTGAAGACATACAGCAGCATCCCTTAGCAATGTGACATTGCTTTTCAGACTGTTTTCATTTCTGTTTTTAGCAGAGACATGCAAAACTACGACACACACACGCACGCACACACGCACACACACGCACACAATCCCTCTGCAGTTTTGGGGAGATCAGCTGCAGGATTTTAACAGGAATGTGTTGGTCATTGCATTTGCACTTTCATGGACAACTTTTAATTTGATCAGCAAGACATCTTGGAACTCAATCTTCTGTTGGATCATGGGAAAAACAAGACACCACGAGGAATCGAAAGAGGCTTCCTTTCCTTAGGAAGCAGCCGGTTTCCTTCTCATATAGGGCTGTATTCAAACATCGTGTGGAACTGTACAAATATTTATACCAAAAATATAGATAAGCAAAGGTGGGGATGCGCTAGCAACAAAAGAGAATGCTGCTCCTGCACCTGTCAGTTACTTCCAAGAAGCTGAATCTTTGGGATTGACTCTCAGTGGAGGGCTTAGACCATACAAATCTTCATTGGGTCCGTGTGTTCGCATTTCCTTCACTGGTTTTATTTTCTTTGAATTCGTGTTTGTTTTAATCTCTACAGCACACTTAATGCAACTTTTAAAATCTGCAGGTTTTTAGTGTCTTGTGGAAATTTGCAGAGGGGCGGGTGTGTGGTAAACGGGGAATGCATGGGAATTAATGAGAAACAGCTCACAGAGTTTAACTTTATTTTCTTGTCCCCACCACCTCCCAGGAACCTGCGAGTGTAGTGACCATCTCGTCCCTTTTGTCATGCTCAGCACTTTCATTTGTGGGCCTTACTTTCATGTGCAATGAGATTTACTTAGAGAATTGGTACAGCATGTAGCTTTTCTTAGTAACCTTGGAAACTGTAGTCATTCTAAGGAATCATAAACCTTGCCTGGACATTTGCCACCTAAAAGATCAGTGTGGTGCTGCGTTCTGGCCAGTAAATTCCATATTTTTGGCTATAATCTCATCCAAACTGAGCAGTTTCTGTGTATATATAGAAGGTAGAAACGGAAAGCGAGAAAATATTTGAAAGGGATTATATTAATTGCTAAATATTTTATTCACAAAGGTCGATAACATGGCGAGATAAAATTATTTGTATAGTTTTGTCTGAATGAGCGAGAAAAATGTGGATGTATTGTTTGTATATATTGTATATATTAAAACAAAGAGATATGTGCATGAAATCAAGAAAAAAGAAATGAACAAAAGCAAAGCATTAGTGGCTATGGTCTGTAAAATGAAACAAAAAAAAACTTTATTTCACTATAAGAGTACTTTATTTTAAATGTTCTTTAGAAGAACATTTTGCTAAAGCATGACTAAACTGGAAAAAAAAAAAGAGCTACTGTATTTAGACTTAGGATAAAAGGCAGAGTAACATTACTTAAAAAAAAAAAAAAAGGATATGTTTACATTTAATTTTGGCTACCAGGAGTTTATTTTATTTAATTTAAAATTTTTTTGCCAATGGTGCCAAGTAATGTGAATGCTAATATTGCTTAAGAAAATTAAGTTACTTTCGCTAAACAGATAATCATAAGATGAATCCGTATATAGCTTAACACCATCCACTCACTCCAACAAAGAACACTTAGAACGATCAAAACCTGACAAAAGAAATCGTACGAAAGGTTGAAAAATGTCTCACGTTTTCACATCTCCTGCTGGAAATCAGAAAATGTAACAAAAATTGCACAAAAAAAAATGACTACAAATTTAAAAGAGGCAAACTGGTCTTGCAAGGTTGTCATGGTCTATTACTCTTTCTACATAATGAGGAGCCAAAGAAATCTGATGCTTTTAAAAATTAAACTACTAACGTTAAATCGAGAGAATAAAGTTCGCACTTGCTGATGCCAGTTTAAAACTCCCAGGTTAAGTTTCAGGATCAGTTGGTGTAAAGCTGAGATTAACTAGTTTTGTTTTTTTTTCTTCTTCTTCTTGGTTCTGGCTGCCAACTGTACGTTAAAACTCAAGGCTTGTTGTGAAGCCTAAAAATATTCACAAATAAGCTTTTAAACTGGCGTCTCTAGAAGGAAGATAGATACAAACATTGTGGTAAAAACTGGGGTCAGTGCTCTTGGTGCCTTTTCTATAATTGTACTTGTTTTTTAATTACTTCCTTTCACTGCCAACCTCGGATTACTGTAAAGTATATGTCTTACCGCTTGTGATCAGCTTTGACAACAGTTTCAGCCCCACAACTAGTAGCCACCTGTACATTTGTAAACTGACCTGGCTCCATTTTGTTTTTAAATGTGTGGGTTATGTTGCAGCTGTTGCACACACGCCCCCCCCCCCCCCGGCCCCCAGATACCTATTATTTTACACGATTTGATCTACAGGAGGACACTGAGTAATTTACAAACACACAATTGTATTCATAAATGGGAACAGAAGGTGAGAGCCAGCTCTTTCAGAATATCGTATGTTAGTACTGAATTGAGATCGGTTTCTTCCATTTCTTATGGTACAAATAAGTGATCTTTTGACAAGAGTAATGACCTCAGTGGATTTGCTTTAATCCTCACATTTATGTATTCATTTATTTTTTTTAATGTCTCCCATGCTACATTATTAGCTGAGTAAGTTAGAAACTTCTGGAAGATAAGGACTTACATAGAATTAGGAGGGTTCTTCTGGAGGGGATAGGAAGTAGGTTCAAAGCCTACCAGTGTAGCCTACCAGTACAACTGTGAATCCTGGGTGAGGTACAAATGCACTTCCACTGAAACGAAGCATTTCTGACCGCTTTTTCTTGGTTGTGAATCTTGATTTTGACTATAAGATGATAGGTAAGCGCAGCTTTCTTGGATAATCTGAATTCCCAAGTGCCAGGAGTAGGATTTCATTATAAAATTAATAGCTAATCTTATTCTGTCTCCTGAAGATTTAATTGCTATTCTTGTTACCCATTTGAAATCAGCTGTACTGTGTGAACGAAATAAAGACAATAACTCGAACCCCTCTCTGGCTGCACGGGTCGCTTATGGCAGTTCCACACAGTAGTTGGCGCCCAATGGGGGGTCCCTGAGACTTGCATGTAAAACTAGTCTAGATGTCTTCTTTTTTGTAAGTTTTATTTTTGTAATTGTGCATGTAAAGCATCATTGAATCAATGGATCTGTTGAAGAACTCAGCTGCTGGAAACCATGCAAAATGTTTTGAATTGCCCTTAAAATATGGAAAATGTTTTCTGAATGCTTTATATTCTTTCTGCTGTAAATTAAAAATGAAGAAAATTTCCCCATACTATGTGTGTGCTTTGCTTTAACTTTACCTGCTATTGAGATCCAGGGTGACCCAGGATGTTTCAAACCGTACGTTTCACGTGTGTCCTTAGATCCAGAGACAGTGTTGTGGCATCGACTATTACATAGTTTGGGACATGTCCGTGAAAAAGAAAAAAAATTAATATTTATTTATTTATTTATTTATTTATCTATCTATTTATTTATTTAGAGAAGGAGAGCACGAGTGGGGTAAGGGCAGAGAGAGAGGGAGACAAAGAATCCCAAGCAGGCTCCACACTGTCAGCATAGAGCCGATGTGGGGCTCGAACTCCCGAGCCATGAGATCCTGACCTGAGCTGAAATCGAGTAGGACGTTTAACCGACTGAGCCAGGTGTCCCTGAAAGAAAAATTTCACTGTAAGCCACCGTCCCTAGAACCCTTGCTTTCCAACTGTTTGCTCAGGTGCCTCTCAACTGGCATACCGGTTACCTGAAACATAAAGACACCCATTTAAATTCACCTCTGCAGCCAAAATCCTCTGCGGTTTTCAAAAGGCATTTGCCAACTGACTACTACTATCTGTCTTCTTTTCTGAGAATTCTGCCATCCTCTCCTTCCCTTTCACTGCAGAGTGTCACCCTGTCTCCCTGGTAGTCCCTCTCCCAAGGAGTCCACTGCGGTGCTCCTGCCAGACCACGTCTGCAGGGTTATCTCCCAGCTCCCCCAGGCCCCGGTGGTTTCTAGAGCCAACTGCATTTAAACGACATTTTCCTTTCTTGTTTATCCTCACTCTTTTATTGTCTTATTTCACCTGTGACCCAACCTGCCCCTTCTGGTCGGTTGGTGCAAACCTGTGCAAACCATTTCCATTTCCACGGTTGTCTTTGTTCATGTTTGTTCATCCCTTGCCTGGGAATTCTCTTCTTAGCTACTTACCCAACTCAAATCGCACCCCCTCTGGGACACTCTTCTTTCTCCTAATACACACTAGCATTTCCCTTTTCAAATTATTACACTGACAGAAAAGACAGTTCAGTATTTCAGTGTTTTATTTTTCCTTTCTCATCGGATCTCCAGGCGACCTGGCAGTGTTTTTCAGACTTTTGTTTGTTTAAGGGAGGCGTCGCCTACGTTGGTAGGAATATTTTCAATAACCGCTTTAAGTTCATTGCAGAGTAACTCTCCACCTGCAGCCTATCAAAAGCTGAGGACCTTCTCTGCCAGGGCCCGGGGAATACAGAAACGTAGACGCTAAACAGTGCCTGATGCCCAGGCTCCCGTCATGGTCTGTGCGGTGACAAGTATTTGAGTCACAAATGAACACGGAGAAAGGAGTCTAACCCAATCAACGCCCATGATAAATGCCCCAAACGGACTCCCTGACTCATGTTAACAAATCTTCGGGGGGAAGCGCGGTGTCTCCAGGACCACTGGGTTAACGTGAGACGTCACGCAGAAGCGCGCAGTCAACCCCCAGGACTGTCAAGGCCGAAGAATAACGTACCCGGGCCCAAAATAACGTACCACGCCACGGCTCTTATTCACCTACACAGTCCCTTTCAGCGACCTGCGGCGTCACAAGGTTGGCGGCGGGCAGAGAGCTTGCAGCGCGACAGAGCCCAGCGCATCACGCCGCGCGGTCACCCCGCGCCGGCCGCCCAGCCCTTTCGGGTGGCCCCGCCCCCGTGACGCCCCGCCCCCTTCCGGCGCGCCCCTTCGCGGCCGCGGCCGGTGACGTCATCGGCCCCGCGCCTCCGCCCCGCCCGGCTCCCCGGCCTCCCGTCCCGCTGCGCCGCTCTGCCGACCGTCGCCCGCCGCCGCCAAAATGTGAGTGACGCGGCGGGACGCGGGGCGGCCTCGGGTCCCGGAGGGCGGCGGCCCGCGGCTGGGACCCTCCCCCGGCACGGTTCCCGCCGGCTGCCGCTCGGGCGTGAGCTCGCGCGGAAGCTCCCGAGGCCTAGGGGTGGGCGGCGGCCCCTGGGGTGCTGGCTGCAGGCGGGCCGACAGCCTCGCGGCCGTCGGGCGATCGCGGAAGGGACAGGGCGGGGTGGGGAAGCCAGGGGCTTCCCGGAGGTAGGAAACGCCCCCCCCCCCCGCCCCTACCGCAACCCCACCCCTTCTCCTCTTGCCTCACCCCACCCCCCGGCCCAAGGTCCCAGAGGGGATCGGTGGCCACTTCTTTACACCTGGAGCGCCTGCTCGCTGCCTGGTGCTGGGCTGGGCTCCGGAAGTTGCAAGGGAAGAGACCTCGGCCCTGTCTAGAGGCACCTATGATCAGAATGGACTCAGGGGCAGACCTGTGGACCTTCTCTGTTTAAGCAGAAGCCGTCTTGTTGTAGTGGCCCTTGAAAACGTGAAGTTTACCGTGGTAACATTGAGAGAAAACCGTCAAGAGTCACGAGGACCCTCTGTCCCCCTGCAACCTGTTCATTGCTCACCTACAGAGGAGCAAGGAATGGGTGCTTTCCCTGGGTTCCTTGTAGGAACTAAGGATCGCCACAGAAGTGTACCCGGCTGAGGCTGCTGGGCCAGTAAATTACAGTGGTGAAGATCTAGATCCATAGAATTCTGTGGAACCTGGTCTAAAGACAGACTCCACCGCAGCCAGCTGCGTTGACTTTCGTAACCCCGCTTTATGCATCTGTAAAATGGGGTTAATAGTAGTACCTCCCTCAAAGAGTCGTGAGAATTAAATGAGAAAACTCTTGGAGAAAACGTACCAGTACATGGCCCTTTGCGATTATCTGTCAGACGAAACGATAAATAAATAAACTGTAA
The DNA here is from genome assembly GCF_016509475.1 of Prionailurus bengalensis. Lineage (NCBI taxonomy): Eukaryota > Metazoa > Chordata > Mammalia > Carnivora > Felidae > Prionailurus > Prionailurus bengalensis. The sequence goes on from NC_057345.1 coordinate 5,353,657, forward strand.
GGGCAGGCACGGCATCTACTGCATCCCTGGTCTTTGACACCTGGTAGGTATAAATAACTTGAATCAATGGATGCATCAGTAGCTCTTGTATGCGAGACATGTGCCAGGTGCTGTCTTGGACAGGGGGACGAGACCTCTAAGGCACAGGAGTCCGTGATCTATTAGGAGAGCAAGACATTACTGATCACCTTTGAACAACATGGGTTTGAACTACACAGGTCCACTTACGGGTAGATTTTTCTCTGATAAATACAGTACGGGCTGTAAATGTATTTTCTCTTATGAGTTTCTTAACATTTTTTCTCTAGCTGACTTTATTATAAGAATACAGTATATGAGACACCTAACAAACAAAATATGTATTAATCAACCGTTTATTTTTTTGGTAAGGCCCCTGGTCAACAGCAGGCTGTTAGTAGTTAAACGTTTGGAGGAGTCAAAAGTTGCATGCAGATTTTCAACTGTGGAGGGGGCAGAAGAGGTCGGCGTCCCTTACCCCCACCTTGTTCAAGGGTCAACCGTGTGTGTGTGTGTGTGTGTGTGTGTGTGTGTGTGTGAGAGAGAGAGAGAGAGAGAGAGGAGAGAGAAATCAAAGTGTGACCAACCTAATAACGGAAGCAATGAGGAACTTCAAAGCCACAGTGGTCAAGAAAGATCTGGCTGGGGAGAAGTAAGGCATTCAGCAAGGATTTTAAGAGAGGAAGCACCACTTCACCTCATCTTTCCCACCCGCGCCACCCCTCCTACCTGCACCTCGCTGTTCCTGACCCCGTTTGTGTAAATACATTTCTCTGTAGTGGAAAAGTGGCATTCTGTAACTGTTTATAACTTTGAAAACCATTCTTACCGCACTGAGAGAGCAGACGAGTACCGGCTGCATTTAAGTGGATGTGTGCCTTTAAACAATTATAAAAAAAAAAAAAAAAAAAAAATTGGAAGGTTGAGTTTCCCTATTGTAGGATCCCTGATCTTAAGATCAGGTGCTTCAGTGATGCAGAGTAGATCTTATTAAACCTGCACTTTAGACCCCGGTCACTTTTAATATGTGGACGAATCTTGAAGTTTATAGGGGAATCAGAAGATATGTCATTTAAACCTTTGTTTATTACTGTAGGAAGGATTTCTCTTTCTGCTTTATTTCTACCAGTGAGGGTCTGGGAGTAATGTCTTCATATGTACAACGATGTAATATTTGGAATAATAATTTACTCACGCTTGTGCCTTTACACGTTTCAGGTCTACAGGTGCACCTGCAGGTTCGAGTGCTGCCTCTGGCAGCAACCGAAGACTTCAGCAGACACAAAATCAAGTGGATGAGGTATTGTTCTAAAATGTTGCCCACAGTGACTTTTAAACCAGCATGGGAACACTGGAAATAATTCTATTTAGGAAAAGTATCAGAAAAGCATGAATGGAAAGGAAACTTCGACCGTTTCATAAATGTAACAAAAATGTGTCCCCTCCTATTCTGAAAGCTCTGAGCTAAGCTTCTGAGAAGTTAGTCTCCAGATGTCATGCTGGTTTCCCTGTGACTGAACCACATATCTAAACCACAAACACTCCTCCTGAGAACATTCCTCCAGGGACCACCTTAAAGATATATTTTGCTGCCATTAAAAAAAAAAAAAAAGGAAAAAAAAGAACTACTTTATAAAATAGGGTAATAGAGTTTTAGATTGTTCAAGCCAAGACCAATCCCTCTTAGCAGATTTTTCATCAAAATGCTTCTTACGGTAGCCTGACCACCTCGTTCCCAAGCTTGAGCAAGCCTCAAATTCAGTTCTGGTTGTCACCCATTCGTGTACAGAAGGCAGGTGCTAGCAACCTGCTCTAGCCCGACAAATCTGTATTTGTGGGCTTCTCAAGTCAGAGGACCCTCAGAGCATCTTTTGTTCTGCTCTGCGTTTGCAGACCCACAATGGAAGACTGTGTGAGATTCAGACTAGTATTTATGTGGCAATTCTGTATTTAGCTTTTTTTAAAAAAAAATTTTTTTTAACGTTTATTTATTTTTGAGACAGAGAGAGACAGAGCATGAACGGGGGAGGGTCAGAGAGAGGGAGACACAGAATCTGAAACAGGCTCCAGGCTCTGAGCCGTCAGCACAGAGCCCGACGCGGGGCTCGAACTCACGGACCGCGAGATCGTGACCTGAGCCGAAGTCGGCCGCTTTACCGACTGAGCCACCCAGGCGCCCCTGTATTTAGCTTTTTGAGGAACTACCAAACTTTCCACAGTGGCTGTACCATTTTGCATCCTCAACAGTGACGTCCAGGGGTTCCTGCTTCTCCACATCCTCACCAACACTTGTCGTTTTCTGTTTTCTTGGAGTGTAGCTGTGCTAGTTAGTGAATATGGAAGTATTGCATTGTGATTTTGGTTTTCATTTCCTGAATGACCAGTGATGTTGAATATCTTTTTATGTGCTCTTTGGCCATTTGTACACATTCTTTGTAGAAATGTCTATTCAAGGGGCGCCTGGGTGGCGCAGTCGGTTAAGCGTCCGACTTCAGCCAGGTCACGATCTCGCGGTCCGGGAGTTCGAGCCCCGCGTCGGGCTCTGGGCTGATGGCTCAGAGCCTGGAGCCTGTTTCCGATTCTGTGTCTCCCTCTCTCTCTGCCCCTCCCCCGTTCATGCTCTGTCTCTCTCTGTCCCAAAAATAAATAAACGTTGAAAAAAAATTTTTTTTAAAAAAAGAAATGTCTATTCAAGTCTATGGCCTGTTTTTTGATTGGGTAGTTTCTCGTTTTGTTGCTGGGTGGTAAGCGCTCTTCATATATTCTGGATATTACACCCTCTTTAGGTTAAAAATCATTTTAGGGTTAAATGATTTGCAAATATTTTCTTCCATTCTGTAGCTTGTCTTTTCACAGCCTTGATAATAATGTCTTTTGATGCATAAAAGGTTTTAATTTTTATTAAGTTCAATTTATTTATTTTTGTTGTCGTTCTTGACTGGGTGACAAATCTATAGCTAAATCTAAAGTTATGACGGGGGCGCCTGGGTGGCTCAGTCGGTTGAGCGTCTGACTTCAGCTCAGGTCATGATCTCGCGGTCTGTGAGTTCGAGCCCCGCGTCGGGCTCTGCTGTCAGCTCAGAGCCTGGAGCCTCCTTCACGTGTATCTCCTTCTCTGTCTGCCCCCACCCCTCCACTCTTTGTCTCTGTCTCTCTCTCTCAAAAATAAATAAACATTTTAAAAAAATAATAAAGTTATGATGATTTGCTCTTAGGTTTTCTTCTAAAAGTTTTATAGTTTTTAGCTCTCATATGTAGGTCATTCATCCATTCTGAGTTAATTTTTACGTATAGGGTGAGGTGTAGGGGTCCAACCTCATTGTTTTGCCTGTGGCTGTCCCACTGTCCTAGTACCATTTGCTGAAGAGACTGTCCTTTTCCTCACTGAATGCTCTTGACAGCCTTGTCAAAAATCAATCAGCTGTAGATGTTTGGGTTGATTTCTGGATTCTCAGTTCTGTCCCATTGGTGTGCATGTCTGTCTTTATGCCAGAGGCACACACTTTGATTACTGTAACTTTGTTGTAAGGTTTTGAAATTGGAAAGTCGGAGTCCTCCAACATTTTCTTTTTCAGTATTGTTTTCAGCTATTCCGGTCCCTTGCAATTCCATAAAAATTTAAGGATCGGCTTTTCCATTTCTGGGAGGAGGTTGTAGGGGGGAGAAGGACAGTGGAATTTTCAAACAGATTGTGTTGAATCTGTCTGCCTGTACATTGCTTTGAGGCATCTTGCCATCTTAACAGTATTAAGTGTTCCTATCTATGAACATGGAATGTCTTCCCTTATAATTAGGTCTTTAATTTCTTTCAGCAGTGTCATAGTTTTCATTGTGCAGATCTTTTGCCTCCTCGGTTTGATTTATCCCCTAGGTATTTTATTCTTTTGGATGCTATTGTTTATGGAATTATTTTTTTAATTTCCTTTTTCTTTCAAGTATATGGACACATTCTGATTTCTGGGTGTTGATCTTGTAACCTGAACACTTACCGAATGTGTTTATTAACTCTAGCAGTGTGTGGATGCTTTGGGATTTTCTGTATGTGGAGTCATCTGCAAATACAGATTTTATTTATTTCTTTCCAATTTGGATGTCTTTTTTTTTTCTTTTCTTGCCTAATTACTCTGGCCAGAACTTCCAGTACAGTGTTGAACAGCATTAGTGAAAGTGGGCATCCTTGTCTTGTTTCAATCTTAGGGACAAACTCTGTCTTTCACTTTCGTGTTGACCATGGATATTCGTTGTGGGGTTTTCCATAAATGCCCTTTTTCTTGTTAGGGAAGTTCCCTTCTACTCCTAGTTTGCTGAGTGTTTTTGTCATGAAAGAGTGAGCACCGCCCGCCTCCCATTTATAAATGGAAGTCTGGCCCAAAGTAATCAAGTGCTGACCTGAAAGGAAACGTGCTGTTTACTTCACTGAGCGTTGTGTTTGTTCTTCCCTTCCTCTGTGTGTAACTCGGTGTGATCACGTTCGTCCAGGTGGTAGACATCATGAGAGTCAACGTGGATAAGGTGTTGGAAAGAGATCAGAAGCTCTCGGAATTAGATGATCGTGCAGACGCACTGCAGGCTGGAGCTTCCCAATTTGAAACAAGTGCCGCCAAGCTGAAGAGAAAATACTGGTGGAAGAATTGCAAGGTAACTTTCTTTTCACTGGTTTTTGCATTAAGTCACCCTGTGCAGTCTCAGAGGGGCAACTAAGGCCCCAAGTATGGGACTTCTGTGAATGTTGGAGGTGAGTTGGACGTCCCGTACATGGAAATTTGGATTGACTCTGACTGCCTGCCCTTTCCCTAGCCCCTCAGCTAGGAATTCTTCAGGTTCTGTGGCTGACCTTAAGAAGCACCTAGAACAGGAAGGTCCAAAACCAATCATAAACAGAAGCCGCTTTCAACCCCCCACCCCCGCATCGCCCTGAACACAGACTGGCCAGAGAGGGCTGGGGTCGGTGGTCAGTTGGCATGTGGTTGAGTGCATGGCTCCAGTGTGATGAGAAAGGGCAGCTGGCAAGCCAGTGTGCCCCGCAGGAGCGAGGAGAACAGCCCCGCAAGGAGCGTAGCCCAGAGCAGATGTTCTGCAGCTACCAGGGCCCGGGTGGACCCCGCCCCCTTCCTGGGACAGAAGCGACGCTTCCGGACACACAGGACAAGTTAGCAGCCCTTCCTTACGTGAAGAATTTGTGTGCACAAAATAGATGCCTTTCTGGGGACCGCAGGCCATCTGACCGTCTTACAAAAAGATAAATACCTTCATGCCCCGAGTGAGAACAGGAAGTTTAGGCTTTAAAAACTGTGAATTATTTCAAATTGTAGTGCACCTTAATTCCTCTGCCAGCGACTAGAATGTGATGCTCCTCGGTGAGCACGTTGACCTCTGTGTTTGAAATGTGAAATGGTCTGTTTCACAGATGTGGGCGATAGGGATTGTCGTCGTGGTCATCATCATCATCATCATCATCGGTGAGTTCTCTGGCCTCAACTCCTCGTTCGGGTCTTCTCTGTATGTTCACAGCTGACCTCACGTACAAGAACTCAGAGTAAAAGTTCCCTCAGAGCCGGTAGTTTACTCCAGAGATTTTCGTTTTCTTCAGTAAATGTTTTAAATACTTGAGTGTTGTTTCCTCAAAGTCCAAGATTTTTTTATATAAACATTGATCCTTTGAAGTTAGAGAAGATGCATCCATTGTCACTGACCCACCCTGTAGGTCAGTGGTATCCTGTACCTCTGAGTACATTTTCTTTTTTTAATGTTTTTTTTATTTTTTTTTTTTAATTTTTTTTTTTTCAATGTTTATTTATTTTGGGGACAGAGAGACAGAGCATGAACGGGGGAGGGGCAGAGAGAGAGGGAGACACAGAATCGGAAACAGGCTCCAGGCTCCGAGCCATCAGCCCAGAGCCCGACGTGGGGCTTGAACTCACGGACCGCGAGATCGTGACCTGGCTGAAGTTGGACGCTTAACCGACTGCGCCACCCAGGCGCCCCAGTTTTTTTTTTATTTTTGAGAGAGAGCGCGCGCGCGCGTGCACGCGTGAGCAGGGGAGGGACCGAGAGAGAGGGGACAGGATCCCAAGCGGGTCCCGCGCTGACAGCAGCGAGCTGAGACGGTGACCTGAGCTGAAGTCGAACACTCGGCCGCCTGAACCCCCCCAGGGCCCCTCACCGAGCACCTTTTCGTCTGATCCTTCCTTTTACAAGAGACAGTGTGGTCTGCTGATGAAAAGCATGACTGCCTGTTCCCCGCCATGGCTCCACCACCATCAGCTGTGCGGCCTTAGACAAATCGTTGAACGTCTCTGAACCGCCGTCTCCTCATTTGTAGAGTGGGGATGATAATAGTACCTACCCCATATGTCTGTTACGAGGACACAACTGGCTGATCCGTAAAAAGCGAACAGGATGGCGTTTGGCGTTTAGTGGTGCCAGCTGTGTAAGTAAATAAATCCGTAGACACACCCACGCGCCCACAGAAGTATTACTGACTGGCATTGCTGTTGCTACTGTTGTATCTCATCCCGGAACCAGCCGTCGGGGTTTTTAGCCCCATCCGTGGGAACCATTTGCAAAAGCAGTCCCTCCCATCCTTCCTTTTCACAGGGGCCGCGGGCCCTCGGCACAGTTGTGGAGGAGCCCCCCCCCCCCCCCCCCCCCCGTGCGAAATCGGCCAGATTGATTTTCGCGTTTAGACCGCGACATGCAGGGTCAGTTCTGGGTCCGCCCCGAAACACTAAACTGCTGTTTCCTCTGCTCTTTTTCCGTCTCCCCTGCTTGTTAGTGTGGAACGTGTCCCCGTGAAGAAACAGTGAAGCTCCGGCCTGCTGTTCGAGAAACCTCTTCAAGACGTTTGACTTAGAACCTGCTATACTCTCGAGCTCGCCTACTGTTCTGTCTAAAGTGAATATTTTCTGTTTGTTACTGTCAAGTTTAATTTCTGGGAAACGTGCCTTTGTTATCGTAAGCACTCCAAACTTGAAGTGCGGCCACCCGGCCCACACTTGGCCCGGCGCCTTCAGACTGCCGCGTGGCTGAGGAAGCGGACTTGAGTTCCAGAGTGTCGTAACCTGGAAGTCCCGCTGTGTGATTAATTGCCATTAATTTCAGTTAAGGGGATTCGTTCCCAGAGGCTCCCCCTGTCACACGGCATCTTCAGAACCACATTTTAAACCTTTAGGTAATCAGAATTCCAGTTTGTGCCTTCCAGAAAGAACACTACTGCCTAACACAAATCTGTAACCGTAACAGGTTGTGCCTTACTTTGCTATTTTTCTGATCCCCTGTAAGAGAACTCTGTACTGTTTATAAGCACTACTGACCCTTGCGCCGTATTTAAAAATAAGATTCTGACCAAGAGTTTTTGCTCTTACCGTAGATACGAAGATGTTTACTTTCCTGTTACTGTTTTGTATCACTTGCTAAAAATGTTATTTTCATCAGAAATAATCGCCTCTCGAAAACATTTTTACGGAGCTGAGGCCATGACCAAAGTTTCTATTTTGCCAAAAAGTTAAATGCCAGTACAGCGTCCTCAAGTCTGTTCCCGACAGATAAATTCAGAAGTGACAAATGGAACTTAAGGTGCCCTTCAGAATTAAAATGATAACATTACAGTGAACCTTCTACATTCTATCAGGCCTTTCTTGCCTTTGAGATGCTGTTTGTGGTGCAGCTCCCGCCTGCACCCCGCGCCCCCGCCCTGATTGAGCATTTCTCCCAGGGGTTAGAGAAGGTTTAAGCTAGACTCCAACCATCTCCTGCCCAGACGCCGATCTCTATCTACCCAGAGGTTTGCAGATTGTCGGCTCTGGACTCCAGTAGGTTTCTAATAATTACGTGAGCAGCAACTTTATAGCCTTCGAGTGAGACCCATCTGTGAACTGGTCATTAGGTGGCCCCGTCCCCATAGACGATGGCTTTTTGGAGTTTGTTTCCTATTTTTATCCATATTCCACTTCCTAAATCTGTCTTCTAAATTATGCTTTCAGTGAGGCATCGGTCAAGGGTGGATGACTCTTCTCACGGAGAATAGCTAACCAGAGACACTTTCTTTTTTCGATGTCATAGACTGTCTGCACAAGATGCTGCTTTGGAAATAGCGTTGTCATCTGAGAGACTTGTGTATGTGAGACTCTCGTCATCAGGGTGTGTGGCTTAAGGATGAGAATTTAGGTAGGAATGACAACAGGCAAGGAGGCGCTGAGGGAGAAATACAGAGGGATCAACACTCTGGCCCGCTGTTACGGAGGATTCTAAAATTCCTGTTCACGTGCTAGCGTGTGACTTACAAAGCAACAACAGTTGAGGTGTGCAGGAACACGGGCTCCATTTCTTTAAGATCTGTTCCCCTGACATCACTGAAGTGATGCAGTGTTGAGGACACCCCGGCTGGGAGAAGGAAGCAGCGGTCAGCGTCGGGACATTGGCTCGCCCTCGGCTCAGGGTCCCTGGCCGTGTCTGACTCTGAAACCTTGGTGCTCCCTCCTTGCCTGATGGCCAGTCCCATGTAACCCGCCGGCTCCTGCATTAACCCAGGGGCGCCTCGCTTGTATCTGTGCATTTGGCTGGGAACTTGCCCACTATTATGAGCTGAATAAACTGTTTATAAACTTGATTCTGGTACCTGTGTGCTTGTAAGATAGCTACGCCCTGGTCCAGGTCTTCCCAGCGGCGTTCCTTGCTGCTGCCCCCACCTCTCACCTCCTGGTCCCCAGCCCTTCCCCGTCCCCTAGTGCACAGAAGCGAACCCCTCCCCTCGTGAGCAGTATAGGACGTGAGTGAGGAACTGACTTTTCCACGGTTACCGAAATGGTCAGGATCCGGCTTTAGAGTTTCTTAAATCTGTCATCTTTAAAGAGTGATGTGCAGGGCACCTGGGTGGCTCAGTCAGTTAAGCATCTGACTCTTGATTTCAGCTCAGGTCACAATCTCACGGTTCGTGAGTTTGAGCCCCGAGTCAGCCTCCACACTGGCAGCTCAGAGCCTGCTTGGGATTCTGTCTCTCCCACTCTCTCTATCCTTCCTGCATGCATGCTCTCGCTCTTTCAAAAATAAATAAATAAACTTAAAAAAAAATAGTGATATCCAGGCTGGCCGTGTATATGGGAGAATAGATAGCCACCTATAGGACACAGGGGTAGCTAGTACCCAGATGGGTGACAGGCTTCTCCAAACACGTGGCTCGTTTTGACTCTGCATATCCTTCCCCTTGAAAACACTTTCACTCTTAATCTACAATCCCTAGGGAACAATATAAAATGGGTGGAAGTAGCCTTTGCTTATGTTTACAATAAAATGCCAGTTTCCGATGAAATCCTATTGAGAGAGAAGACATTGACTTCTTCCCAACGCCTTGGATAGATGGTCACTGCTTTTCTTGTCTGACCTACTATTATGTCCCAGGAAAGCACTAACAATAGAATTGTGCTGTTTGCTCAGAACCTTTCTATGATGAAATCTGTATGAATTTGGGTGCCATTTTCAAGATTTTGAAGGAAAACCTACCATCAATGGGCCCTTCTCTACCCCTCCCTTAATGTCAGGATTCCTTAGCCAGCTGGATCCCCCTCAGCCAACTTCTCTCTCCATCCTACTCTCCCTGGGCAATCTTACCTATTCCCACATCTCTATCCATTAGTGTCCTGATGATTCCTGGCCTGGTACACACAGGCCTCTCAAACTCAAGGTGGACCAGACAGAATCAAGCATTCCCCTGCCTCACGCCCCTCCTCTTGCCATTAACAGTGTCTGTTCCAAAGAATGGCACCACCGTCCTTCCAGGGTCCACACTAGACAAGTCCACTGGACTTGCTGATATATATAAATATATATATATATATATACGTATATATATAAATATATATATACGTATATATATAAATATATATACGTATATATATGTATATACATATATATATTTGAGAGAGAGAGCATGAGCAGGGGAAGAGCAGAGAGAATGGGGGACAGAGGATCCCAAGCAAGCTCCGTGCTGACAGCTTAAAGCCCAACGCGGGGCCTCGAACTCACGGACTGGGAGATCACGCCATGAGCCGAAGTCAGGCGCTCAACTGACCGAGCCACCCAGGTGCCCCTGGACTTGCTGATATTTTCGATCACCACACAGGTCACTCAGAATGTGCTGCAGGTGTGCTGTATAACAAACATTATAGATAAAAATCTCAACGGCTTATTAGAGTTCTTTCCTCACTCAGGGTACACGTCCAATGCCAGGCAGCAGGAAGCCCCTATCATCAGTGGCTCGGGGAGGGGCTTCCTGTAAACATTCGTTTCTGGTTCACTGTGTATCGCTGCGGCAGGAAGGGAACATCAGGGATTGCGCACTGGCTCTCCAAGCCTCTGTCTGGAAGTGGGGCTGACAGCTCTGCTCACATTTTACTGGCCGGAGCAGGTCACATGACCATGCCTAACCTCAGAGGGGGCAGAGAACACGTGTCACCGGAAGGATAAATGCAACGTGTTTATGAACATTTGCCTTCCTGGTGGCAATTGATTTCAGTCAAAGAATGGAGCAAACTCCTCTTGTCTCATAACTATTTTCTAATGAGTGATGAATCCTACATGATAAAGTCTGTATTTGCATCACTAACAAAATGTTTCTTAAAGTATGGTGATTTTTTTTAATTGGTTTTGAGTGAGGAGTGTTGCTTTAAAATTAACCAAACTGTTTTTGTGCATTTAAAAATAGCATCCTTGGGGCGCCTGGCTGGCTCAGTCAGTGGAGCGTGTGACTTGATCTCGGGGTTGTGAGGTCAAGCCCCACAATGGGTGTAGAGATTACTTTAAAAAAATTTTTTTAAATGAAAAAATAGCATCCCTATTTGCAACTGAGCTGCTTTTCAGGCAAGCAGAAAATTCAACCTGTTGAACTACAATGCACTAGATAAACCAATTATGGCATAGTTATTGGAAAATAACTGATTTTTTTTCTCATCCTTTTTTTAAAATATAATTTATTGACAAATTGGTTTCCACACAATACCCAGTGCTCATCCCAACAGGTGCCCTCCTCAGTGCCCATCGCCCACTTTCCCCTCTCCACCACCCTCCCTCAACCCTCAGTCTGTTCCCATCCTTTAAATAGCAAGCTAAGTGCATTTCAAAATCTACTTGTCTTTATGCCCACAAGACCATGGACAATCCCATTAACGCAGGTGCCTGCTTGTGGATTCCGAGCCTAAAGGAAGCCTCCCCTCCAGCAACTCCCTGTTGTCTGCAGCTTTCTCCCGCTTCTTCCCTTCTCGCTCCTAACCGAATAGCCCTGTCAGCCCCTAATTGTGATCCCCACATCCCTCCCTCCGAACAACACTTGTCTATAGCCCCACACAGCAAAATCCCTCCCCACGGCTCCCTGTTGTCACTGCCTCACACTGTGCTTCTCCTCCAGCCAACACTACTGAGACATCTTTAACCAAGGTCACCGACTTGGTGAAACACAACAGGAAATCCTCAGCCCTTGTCTTACTGAGTCACGAGCATTTGATACAGTCGATAGCTCTCTCCCTGAAATAGTTTATCTAGTGTCCACGACCCAACATTCTTCTGCTTTTCTTCCAACCCCATCTATGGCTCCTTGTTCTTCGCTTGGCTCTCTCTTTCTCTTTTTTTTTTTTTAACTTTTTTTTTTTTTAAGTTTGTTTATTTTTGAGAGAGAGACACACAGAGAGAATCCCAAGCAGGCTTTGCGCTGTCAGCGCAGAGCCTGACACGGGGCTCCAGCTCACAAACCATGAGATCATGACCTGAGCCGAAATCAAGAGTCAGGAGTCAGACGCTCAACCGACTGAGCCACCCAGATGTCCCTTCACTTGGTGTTCTGCTCGGCCTCTGAATCTCCATGTGCCCCCGGTCTTGGCCATTGGCCCTTTTCTTTCTGTCTGCACTCTAATGTCAACACCATTTCCCACATGACTGTAAACACCATAGGGCTCTTGCCTCTCCCAAATCTCCATCCTCGCTTTTCCCTTAAGTTCCAGGCTGGGAGATTCACTCGCCCATCTGACAATCCCACCTGCCTGTGTCATGTACATCTCAGACATAACATGTGGGAACCGAGTCTCCATTCTCCCTTCATCAAAACTTGCCATCCCCAGACTTGTCCATCTAAGTTGATGACCCACGAAACACAGCACTGCTTAAACCAAAGACCCAGGAGTCACCCTGGATCACGCTCTCTTCTCGCAACATACATTCAACTCCTTGGCAAGTTTCCGTGCCCTGAACGCACCCCACGTCCAATGGCTCCTGTCACCATCCCTCCTGGTGCCACCCTAGTCTGAGCCGTCCTCAGCCTCTTCTCGTAATTAACAGCTTCCTGTTACCTGCTTCCTGTGTGGCATTCTGGTTGATACAGGTCACTGTTTTGCTTAAAATCCTCCCCTTCCCACTACCATTAGAAGAAAACCCAAGTTGTGCTCCCGAACTATAATCCGGTGCTTCCTAACTTGCTGACCTCCCCTCACACCATTCCTCCTCCGTCTATTCTCCAGGCAAACTATATTGCCTTTCTGTTCCTTGACAGCACGCGTGCTGTCAGGTTTCAGCAGGTGCATTCTGCTCCCTCCCCCTCCGCCATACACAAACTCAGGTTTCAGTTCACCTTCTCAGAGAGGCTTCCCTAGTCACCAGGATAATGTGTCTCTTGCCTCCTTCACCCTCCATCCCTGTCCCAGCCACACTTCATCCCATTAGCTGGTTTCCTGTTCCACACAGTACTTTCCACTTTCTGACCCCCATGGACTTGCTCCTGTTTTACGCCTTCATAAAATGTAGGCACCCTGAATGGCAGGGACTTGTGCCACCAGGCGTTCTCAGGGACCGGAATCATCCCCGCCTAAATAATCCACTCAATAAATGTGCTTTCGAAAGCAGTTTGACAAAAACACAAGAGGACAGTGAGATCTGCCATCATCTGGGAAAATGAGGTGGATTATCCAATACATGATATAAACAATTGTCACACTTCATTCCCCGCCCCCGTTTCTATACAATTCCTTTCATTCATCCAATAAACACTGAAGATTTTTGATGTGCCAGGCACTGGAGAGGGGCGGAGCTCTGCCCTTGGGCTGAGTTAACACACATTCGAAAAAAACCATCAGACTGGTATTTTTGAAAAGGGTTTCTCTGCACCTTCCTTTTCTGACAGTGTTTTTTACATACACTTGTCCTCCCCCAGTTGCCAAATCAACCTGTCACCTAAAGAAGACCGGGGCAACGTGTAAAGTCCGTCGTCAAAATTCCGTTTCTGAAAAACGGCTTTGATCTTCCGGAGAGCTGCTTCACAGCCCGGGTCCTCCAAGCCTCAAGAGCTGAAAGGCGAGAAAGCAGGAAGGCTGAGCAAAACGCAAATAAGGGAACCAGAGAAGGCGCGAAAAAGGCTTGGACGACGAGAGCCTTCCACCCGCGCCCGGGTGGGGGTGGGGGTGAGGGTGGGGGCGGGGGTGGGGCCCGGGGGTGGGGCCCGCCCCGCCCCGCCCCGCCCCGCCCCGCCCCCCAGGACTGTCCCCGACCCGGGCCCGCACCGCCTCGGCCACCTGCGCGCCCGACCGCCTGCCGGAACACCCGCCCCTCACGTGGAGGCCGGCCCACCCCGCCCGGGTCCCGCCCTCTCGTGATTGGCGGCTCGAGCGCCCTATCCCTGCCGTGCTGGCTCCAGCCGCCCCGCTGTTCTTTCCCTCCCACCCCACCTCTCCGCCCCGGTGCCGTGAAAGGGGCGGAGCGCTCGGCTCTCCCGGCCCGGGCTCCACCCTCTGAGGGCCCCTCCCCTGCTGCCTACGCGCCCGCCTTCCGGATTGGCCGAGCACCACCCACTACCCGAACACCGGCGTTACGTAAAGGGCGTCGGCGTCTTTTCCCCGCCCACTCGCTTCGGGTTAAGTAACCGGGGCGCCCCGGCCGAGGCCCCGCCCCCGGGCCAATGGAGGCCCGCACAGCTGGCCGCGGCGGCCAATCGCGCGGCTGGGGGGCGGGGCCGCCTCACGTGGCGCGCAGGGGGCGCGGCGCCCGCGGCCACCCGGCGCGCGGCGGGCCTCGGGACGGTTCGCGGCCCGGCCCCGCGCCGGGGAGCGGTGGCGGCAGTGGCTGCGGCAGCAGGTGAGTGCTCTGCCGGGGCCGGGAGGTCTCCCCCGAGGCCGCCCTGTGCCGTTGGGCCGGCGGCCGGGCGGTGCCGGGCCGGGAACCTGGGGGTCCGCAACTTTGCGCGGGAAGTTTCCCTGCCCGGGTCCGGTTTCTGCGGAGCCGTCGGCGCCGAGGGGCCTCCTGCAGTCCGGCTCCCGCAGCAGGCCGCCCGTTTCCCTGGACACTCGTGCCCTGTGTCGCCCCCAGGCTGCCTCCTGAAGCGGGGCCGTCGGAGACTGCATGGAGACCCCGCAGAGAAGACTTCGTCCAGGTGAGCGGGGGTCGGTGGCCGCCGGCTCCCGGTGACTTGGAGCTTTCCCTGCGGCGACCGCACGCGCCGAGATGAGGAATCCAGGTCTGCCGCTGCCCGCAGAGTGAGCGGCAGGCAACGGACTGAGGGCTGCCCCGCAAAAGATGGACCCCTGTGAAGATCTAGAAAAGTCCAGCCATAAGTCTCTGGACTCCAGGGAGACCGGGCCTCCGGAACTTGAAGGACCACGGGCCTGCGACCCTGAGGCCCTGGGGAAAGGACACGAGGAGATGTGGAGCCAGAAGTACCACCTGCAGAGCCCACGCGCGGAGAGCAGCAACAGGTGACACACCGTGATTCTTGCGTCGTTGTTCCTCGGGGAAGGAGGGCTGAAACCCTTGTATTCCTTTGTTTGTGAGCCTAGGAGAAGGTTTAGGGGGATACTGGACGACTCCGGGTGAAACACGTTGGGAAACTGAAGAATTCCCGAAGAGAACCACACGTACGGAAGGAGTGGTTAAGGATTTAGCTGGAATGGGGGCTCAAGTGGGAATGAGAAGGAACAGAGAATGTTTGATGATCACCCCTTATTTCTTGGGCTGGGATCCCACACCCGTCAAACCAGAAACAGACCCATGAACTAAATGAGTTGATCCGTGGTGAGCACTTAGAAAGTTGCTGGGCACCTCACCTGCCGTGCAGTGGACTAACTTTGGCTGTTCTCGTCATCCAAAGCGTGAGTTGAGTTTCGTTTTTTAATCTTCCAGTGAACGGCAAGATGGAAACAGAGTTTCCGAAGAGCTTATGATGGTTGTCCAAGAAATGAAAAAATATTTCCCATCAGAGAGACCCAATAAGCCGAGCACTCTAGACGCCCTCAACTATGCCCTTGGTCGTGTGCACGGTGTGCAAGGTAAAACGAGACGGAGGGAAAGTCCAGTGGTGCAAGTACATCATTTTGCTCGTAAACCTCAGCCGAGCAGGAAGAGTTGTCAGTGTGGTTCTAGTCCCTGAAATGTTTTGAGCTTTTTATGGTGCTGGATGGGTGAGGAGGAAGTCTACACTGATTCTAGTAGCGTGGTAGGTGTGCAAATTAGGAACATCAGGAGAAGGAACCTTTTTTGTGTAATGGTTTAGGAACTGCTGTTTAGTGCCCGTGCCATATTTTGTGATTTGCTGCAGGAGCGTACACTTGGGCACATTTTAAAGACTCACTTTAAAAAAGATGTTTTTTAATGTTTATTTATTTTTGAGAGACTGAGAGAGACAGAGCATGAGCAGGGGAGGGCAGAGAGGGAGACACACAGAATCGGAAGCCAGCTCCAGGCTCCGAGCTGTCAGCACAGAGCCTGATGTGGGGCTCGAACCCTCAAACCGTGAAACCATGACTTGAGCCGAAGTCGGACGCTGAACCGACTGAGCCACCCAGGCGCCCCCGAAGACTCACTTTTTAAAGAATCATTGTCTTCTGGAGTGCCTGGGTGGCTCAGTCGGTCCAGCATCTGACTTCGGCTCAGGTCATGCTCTCACAGTTTGTGGGTTTGAGCCCCGCGTCAGGCTCTGTCTGTGCTGATAGCTCGGAGCCTCTGGAGCCTGCTTCAGATTCTGTGTCTCCCCGCCCTTTCTGCCCCTCCCATGCTCATGCTCTCTCTCTGTCTCTCAATAATAAATAAAAGTTAAAACTACTTTCTGTGAAACATTAAAAAAAAAAATCCTTGTCTTCTAAGGTTATTGGGGAAAAAATACATTTGAGAAAATGCAATTCCCCGTTCGCTGTCATCCACATACTGTTCCGGTGCCTTCACGATATATCAGGAATCTACCAAATTAAAAATGAACAATTACAAACACCTTTTCCTTTTTATCTCTGACTTGTCGTTTGCAGGGATTTCATAAAGTACACATTTTCATTAGCATAAATCTCTGCGACTTCGTGTAGGACACACAGTTCTTGAGTACTGAAGTAATGTTTCTGCCATAAACATGTCACATGTATGTGTTCGAAATTTTTGGTTTTAGTACCTTCAGTGGGTCCTGCTCCTCGCAATGTGGCACATCAAAAAATCCTGAAACTCCAAGGCTTAGGTGTGTACAACTGTCAGTATTTTAGGTGCAGATGATGCTGTGGTTTTGAGGAAAACACGCTGAGGTGTCCTCATCCTGAAAAACGAGCCAACTTGAACGGTAGTGAAACTTCCTTCCTGGAGATACTGTTGTCACTGGACCGCCTCTTTATTTTCTTGTGTTTCTTAGCAAACATTGAGTTTTTCCAGATTCTCCGTCCAGATGGAGCACCTCGAGCAGATGTGACCACGTACAGTCTTGAGGAACTGAGCACGGTTGCTTCAGAACACGCTTCCAAAAACACAGTAAGGATTCCCAAGTTTTGCCGTATCAACCAGGGTGATTTTTCCTAACGACTTTATCTAGATGTAGATTTTTAAACCTAATAATTTGGAGTTGCAGAAACCACAATTTGAGGCTAGAAAGCAGATTACCATGGAGGTGTTGTGTAGTATACGGCCCTCGCCAGAGCGTGGACCTAAAACCAGGAGGCAGCACGCGAGCGGTGGTTCTCTGTGCTTTGCTTCTCAGGTGCCCCAACATCCTGAGCTTCCCTGAGTTTTCTGGAATTAAGAGGAAAAAAATAAACTGCAGAGCGGTCGCCCTCATTTTATTCTAAGCCCCGAATTGTTAATTTGTATTTATAACATTCTTAGTTCCAATACCTACTACGTTAAGTTGTAACAGCTGGATTTTATAGAACAGGTCAGTTGAGATGCTGTCATTTTTTGGGTAACGTTTGGAAGAGACATTTAGTGTATCTGTTTTGAATGTGTATCTCTTCATGTGGACTGAATAATTCAACCGCATCCTTTACTGACGCGATGGAGATTACTTCTTAATTCAAGTCATGTTTAGACTTCAGCGCGATTGTAACGTAACGATTTTGTCCTGTCAGAACATGAGCTGTGCTAAAACCACAGTAGCTTTTGTTTCACTGACCGAGGTGTTTATGGTACTGCTGCGGGTGTGGCCGAGATGCGATACACACTGAAGTTTAAGAAAACATTTCCCCTTTAAGATCTCCAAAATAAAGCCAGACAGGAAGGCATGCCGGTGCTAGAATTGCAGACACAAACTGTGGCCCGTTATAAACGTTCCAGATGTCTGATGGAACAAATCAGAGAAGTTATTCTTCTCTACTGACGGTGTCTCGAGGGAGGGGAATCTCGAGCCTGGTCCTAAAGCCTAGAGTTCTCCGTTGGTGAAGAGAGGACAGTCCCCCTGGTTTGCAAACGAGAAGGAGTCAGAAGCAGACGCGCCACATGCACGCTTAGTAGACATAGGAGGAGCTGGTGTATCCTTTGGTATAGAAATCAGACCTTCAGGAGGTAAAATGCAGGTTCTACGGTGATGGCTAAGCTGTATATTGGAGAATTACATGGCCATTGTGGGACACGTGTGCGTGTTTTAAGCTTTTGATCACGTTAGAAGTCTAGAAGTTTAGCTTTCAGGGAATATTGCTGTAAGGATCTCAGTGTTGGCATTCATCTCCAATGTTTTTTATAGGATACCTTTGTGGCAGTGTTTTCATTTCTGTCTGGAAGGTTAGTGCACGTTTCTGAACAGGCCACTTCGATCCTGAACTGTAAGAAGGATTTCTTGGAGTCCTCGCACTTTGTTGAACTGCTCGCCCCCCAAGATGTGAGGGTGTTCTGTGCACACACTGTCCACGCTCAGCTTCCCTTCTGGAACAGCTGGACCCAAAGAGGTAACGGGACCGATACTCAGATGTTTATCTTGCCTCGTAAAGATCAGTTTCATTCTTTGAGTGATAGGACCAAAATTGACACATTATTTTGAATCTGCAAACTGTATGGTTTTTCTTACCTCTTTATTTTAAAAAGTCAGAATGTAGAGTGCCTGGCTGACTCTGTCAGAGGAGCACACAACTCTTAATCTCAGGGTCATGAGTTCAAGGCCCACGTTAGGCATAGGGATTACTAAAAATAAGTAAAACTTAAAAAAAAATTAAACAGTAAATAGTCAATGTGACGAAAACAGCACTTAAATGCTTCTCATGACAAAAAGTTCCAATCAATATGCTGTCATTTAGTCAAGTTGATTAACTATGTAGGTTATATATCATACACATGGTGTGATAGCCTGTGTAACTCAATAGCAGGTTAATTGTTATGAAGACTCTGTTCCCTCTAAGTTAATAAAATTAAATGTTTTTTTCTCTGAAATTGACTTCATTATTTCTTTGCTTTGTTTGGAGATAAACTTGTCATGGTCGGCTCCCATTCTAGTTTTGCTTCCCCCTAAAAGTTCACAAATCTCATTGCTTTGTTTTCCTTCTGAAATGCTTATTTGCCTGAACCTGGGATGCCTGTTCACAGTTTCCTCTGTGGCACTCAGTCCTATGTGCTTTTTAAAATAAGTCGTTACTGGGGCGCCTGGGTGGCGCAGTCGGTTAAGCGTCCGACTTCGGCCAGGTCACGATCTCGCGGTCCGTGAGTTCGAGCCCCGCGTCGGGCTCTGGGCTGATGGCTCAGAGCCTGGAGCCTGTTTCCGATTCTGTGTCTCCCTCTCTCTCTGCCCCTCCCCCGTTCATGCTCTGTCTCTCTCTGTCCCAAAAATAAATAAACGTTGAAAAAAAAAAATTAAAAAAAAATAAAATAAGTCGTTACTTCTTTTTACAGCCACCCGTTATTACTTATTTCATATCCTTTGTTAGTGTATCTCAAAGAGCGTGGTATATAGATCAACTTTTTCCTCTTGATTCCAAGCCTTTTTCTCCATTTTTTAAAATTTAAATCTGATTTATCATGGTAAAAAAAAAAAAAAGCAAAATTTACCATCTTACCATTTTTAAGTGTGCAGTTTCATAGCATTAGGTACGTTGGCATGGTTGTGAAACACACGTCCAGAACGTTCTCATCTTGCAAATCTAGGACTCTGTGCCCATTCCGATTTTTTAGTGCATACGTGGTCTAGTGGAGAACAGTCTTGCACTTACAGGCTCCTTTTTCCAGTGACAGACCTTTGCCCCATCTTTTGTGTACAGTTTGTATAAGCTTCAGGACGCACACCTGTCTTCCTCATTTCCTGTCACTCGAAAATGTGGATTTCATTTCTGTTCCTCTTTCGTGAACACGTATTTTCAACCTTTAATTGTCCACCTTTGTTTCTCTGCTTTTAGTGGTCATTCACCCACTCCGTGAACATGTATTCAACAAACACTGTGGGCCGGGAGGATGCAGGGTGTTGACACACAGCTGTGAACAGAGCAGGTGTCGGGCACTGTGTGCCAATCCTCCCACTTACCCGATGCCGCTCCTCCAACTGGCCTCTCCAGTCTCTGTTCTTTTCAACCATGTTATCTTTGCATAATACTTGCTGCTGTGATATTTCCCCTCCGTGTGAAAACATAAATACGCCCTGAAATCGTCTTTTGGATCTAAAAGGTGGCTTCCTCCATGGAGAGACGGTGCCCATCTCAGTGACTAGCCACACGGTGCTTTGCCTCACACACCCAAGGGATTCCAACCCTTCTTGAGCCATTTCTGGGCTGGGCCTGTGTTGCCACCTCCTGTCCCCTCCTCTGATCTCCTGGAACGTTAAGGGGACAGAAGAAGCTATCAACTCAGCCGTCGTCCGCTTTTGGCCTGGCCTCTGAGCACATACCCACTTTGGTTTGTCGCACAGCCCTCACAGAAGGCTCTGACCACTGTTCCTTCAGCGCACGCTTCCAAAAGCAAGAATTCACTGTGACAGCCGAGGTGTGGAAGTGATAACGGGCTCACATCTACTACCTGAGATCCTACAGTCGGGCTCTGTGTCCTACATGACCCCTAGAGAATGCAGTTACGTTCAGGTGCCTGGTGTTCCATATACGTAGTGCAAACGAGTCTGCCCTCCGGTAGAGTTCCAGTATTTCCCGTGTGTAAAGAATTTTAAGCAAAGAATCAGAAGGTCTGAGCTTTAAATAGAGTCCTGTCCCTTCGTGAACTGTGGAGGCCGGCTAGCTTCTCCCCGTGAAATGCTAGTTTCCTGGCAGCCTGTTAACTGACACAGGGCTGCCGGGAGACGCGAGCTCGCCCGTGGTGGGGAAGGCAGCAGGTATTTGGAATGTTCTGCAGCATGAGGGGATCATCCTCATTGCTACCATCTATGGAAAGGGACTCTCCTTCATGCTTCAGTGGGTTAACTAATCTCCACAAAAACCTTATGAGGTGTAGACACGGTCATTGTCCTCACTTGACAGGTAAGCTAACTGTGTTAATTTGGGTCTGCTGGAAAGCAAACGTCAGGGCGGGGTCAGCTGTGTAAGAGACTTGCTGGGGGAGGACGTGGGAGGAGGGCCCACAGCGCTCATCTGACACATGTGGAAAGAGCAGGAACAAGGACTGGGGAGGAGGAGGCTTGGCCAGGCAGTCAAAGGCAAGTCCAGGCCACAGGCACACGCCGGAGGAGCCGTGCGTCTCCGTGGACTGGTCCTGCCTCGGTCTCGCTCTGTGTGCAGGCACTGTCTGGGAGCGGACATCGGATACGGGGCCCTGGGGACAGCAGCTGTGGCCTGTGGTCAGTACTGTCCCCTGACGCCGGGAGCTGCTCCCCTTCTTGGCCACTACGGTCATTGAGGTACAGAGCTAAGTGACTCACCTGAGGTCACCCTGCCAGTAAGCGTGGGGCCACATTTCTCCTTGGCGGTGTGAATCCAGAGTCCGTGCTCTGAACCACTGCCCCTCCTGACTGCTGAGTCCCTGTGGCTGTAACTTTAAAACAGGAGATCTGGGGGTGTGCCTAGGTGGCTCAGTCAGTTAAGTGTCCCAACTCCTGATTTCGGTCCAGGTCATGGTCGTTAGATTGAGCCCCCACATCAGGCTCCAGGCTGACAGTGTGGAGCCTGCTTGGGATTCTCTCTCTCTCTCTCTCTCTCTCTCTCTCTCTCTCTCCCCCCACCACTCTCCCTCTCTCTGCCCCCCACCCGCTTGCACTCCATCTCTGTCAAATAAATAAAACATTAAAAATAAAATGAGATCTGTAATCACACAAAAATGGGCATTCGAAAGTGGCATTAAGGAATGAGTCCTGTTCATAGAAATCATCTCAAAAAAATTGAGGATACTTTTGAAACATGCTTATCTTGCTGTAATTTCTCCGTAAGTTCACTCGAGCCTTTGCTGAAGTAGTTTCTGTGGTAGGACAGTTAACATGTCTCAAAGGAATTAATTCAGTAAGCCTACCCGGTCAGCCCCCGCTTTCGTTCTTTCTCACAGACGTGCTGTGAGAACAGTGTTCTGGTTTCAGAATTCCAGGACTGGAACTTTCATAGTTTTCTGAATTCTAATACTTTGATCATCTGTGCCTTTTTATTTTATTTTTTATTTTTTTTTTAATGTTTATTTATTTTTGAAAGAGAGACAGAGTGAGAGGCAGGGGGGCAGAGAGAGGAGTCACAGAATCCGAAGCAGGCTCCAGGCTCGAAGCTGTCAGCACAGAGCCCGACACGGGACTTGAACTCACGGAGTGTAAGATCATGACCTGAGCTGAAGTCGGATGCTTAACCGACTGAGCCACCCAGGCGCCCCTCATCTGTGCCTTTTTAAAAGGAATTTGTGTGTGTGTGTGTGTGTGTGTGTGTGTGTTTAATCAAGTACATTTTCATTGATCATTCAAAAGCCCATTTTCTGACTCTTCCTATATTCTTCTGCTCAGAAGTGCAAAGATCTGGACCACTTTCAGTATTTTGGTTTCCTCTCTCTCTCTTTTTTAGAGAAGAGAGAAGGAGCACAAGGGGAGAAGAGGGAGAGGGAAAGAGAGAGAATCCTGAGCAGGCTCTACACTCAGCACGGAGCCCAGCACAGGGCTCGAACCCGCGACCCCGGGATCACAACCTGAGCCGAAATCAAGAGTCGAATGCTCAACCGACGGAACCACCCAGGAGTCCCAGTATTTTGGTTCTTTAGAGCTCTCACTGTGTGTGCTCCTTCAGTGTATCTTTTTAAAACATCTTGGTTTTAAGCATTTCCTCTGTTCCTATGAGTAAGGACTTTTCACTCCAGTGAGCGAATGTCCAAAAGATAAATTCAAGGAGCTGTAAGCAGAGGAGACGTAAATAGTCAGCAAACACCGGGGAGAAGGTTCAGCCCCTCGATCGAGGCAAACTTAGACGCTGCTGCACTACCACTTCACAAACCAATAAAATTTATGCAGAGAGCAATAAAATTGGTGCGATCATTGGCAGGCGTGAGGATTGTGAGAAAATGCCCTTAGAGACACTGGACCAACTTGTGTAGATCAGTGGGACAGTACACAGTGAGACGCAGATGATCGTACCACTTGGCCCAGGGCCCCGACTTCGGGGACTTTATTCCAGGCAAGAAACAAGTGAAAGACACGTATGTGTCATACACCTAAATGCCGTAAGTTGTCAAAGTCAACAATCCGTGAGGTGTGTCCAGACTATTACAGTGAAATAGAGTTTTATCACCAAAGTAAATGTGTCACCGGATTATTGCAGTGATATCGGAGAGATGAGCACGGGCAGTTTCAGCGATAGAGGATGCACCACGGGAAGCAGTAAGGGACAGACCTCAGTCCAGTGCCCTCAGTCTGAGAGCCACTGCTAGAATAGGAAAGCCCCTGGAAGATCCTGGATGTGAGTACATCTCAAGAGTATCTCCTCCTTTGTTTTTTTCTTATAATGTTTATTTATTTTTGAGAGAGGGAAAGAGCGTGTGTGAACATGGGAGGGGCAGAGGGAGAGGGGGACAGAGGATCCAAAGCAGGCTCTGCACTGAGAGCAGTGAGCCGGATGCGGGGCTCGAACTCACAAACTCTGAAATCACAACCTCACCCGAAGTCGGACACTCAGTCAACTGAGCCACCAGGAGCCCCAAGAGTATCTCCTTTGAAAGAATTGTTTACTGTCTGGGGATAGTTCAAGTTTGTCTCACCGAGGAGGGGCTGCTCTACCCTGTTGCTCTGGGAGGGGGTGAGTAACACTTTGTCTTTATTTCCCGCAGCATCTCAGTACGAATTCGCTCCGGTGAAATCCTTTTTCTGCAGGATCCGGTAAGTCTCGGGGCTTGTGGGGGCCGGGAATGGTGGGTTATGTTCTGATTTTATTTGGTACTTTTTAGATTCTTCCGGATTCATCTAGGACTCCGATCTTGCCATCAGAAGTTTATATATTGTTTATTTTTTTAGTGTGAGAGAGAGAGAGCAAGTGGGGGAGAGGGAGAGAGAGAATCCTAACTCAGCAGGCTCCATGCCGAGCACAGAACTCAACACGGGGCTCGATCTCACAACCCTGAGATCATGACCAGAGCCAAAATCAAGAGTCAGATGCTTAACCAGCTGAGCTATCCAGGCACCCCAAGAAGTTTGTATTTTGATTGGGAAGAGACCTACATTCACAAAATGCCTACCTACATAAAAATGCAATCAGGAAAAAGGGCAAAGAGATTCTTGTTAGCCAGTGATGCAGGGAGGGGCATTGTCTCTCTCTCTCTCTCTCTCTCTTTCTCTCTCTCTCTCAACCACTGGATGGTAAGTTAACTGTCAAATGGCCATTGTTTTAGGTTCTTTTGTTTTTTGGTTTTGGTTTTTTTTGTTTTTGTTTTTGTTTTTGTTTTTTTGCTTTTTGTCCTTTGGTCACATTTAAAATTAATTTTTGAAATTTCTGTGCCTCATGTGGGGCTTGAACTCACAACCCTGGGATCAGGAGTCACATGCTCTACCGACTGAGCCAGTCAGGTGCCCTGAATTTTTGAAATTTTCAATAACTTTAAAGGAAGATAGATCTGTTCAAGGGAAGGATTTAAAATGTCCAGACATAGTGAACCAGAAGAAAACAGACCAAAATTTTAATAGTAGTTGATTTCTGGTAGGAGTCATTAGTGATTTTTACTATAATTTGTTCCTGTTACTTTGTCAATAAAAAGAAAACGTGTTTCAACGATGTTATGATTCCCAGTATTAGTACTAAAGTTCCTAAATGCTCCAGACGTGTGGAAAACTAAAGAGAACACGCCTTGTAATGGATTAGTCGGCCGCTCCGTGGGGTTGGGGGAACTTGAGCTAATGGTATTCCGTTGCTTGGGGGAGCGATACCCCGGGGAAGGTGTGCAGGAGGGAGGGCTGTGTTGGTTCATTCAGTCCTTTACAGAGGAGTTCTTATGAAGAGCTTAGAACAGTGCTTACCACATAGTAAGTGCTGTTTGTGTTTGTTTTATTAGTAAACATACCCGTGTGCCTTCTCTGAGCCAGGCGAGGCTACAGGTACAAAGTTCTTGCCCTCATGGACCTTACATTCTGTGTGTAGGGGGACCAATAATAAACAGGGGCCTGTGTATGTGTCAGCTGGCGGTAAGTTCCGTGTAGAACAGTGCAAGAGAGTAAGGGAATTCTGGGCAGTGCAGAGATTACTAGTGTTCTCAGGGGGTCAAGGAATCTTCTCTAACGAGAAGCCTGATTGGAGCCAGAGTCTGAAGGAGGTGAGAGAGTGAGCCACACCTCTCTGAGAGAAGAGTGTTCCAGATAAGTGCAAAGGCCCTGGGGCGGAGCATGCTTGGCCTGTGGGCGGAGTGACAAGGAAGCTAATGCTGCTGGAGCACAGGAGGGGGTGAGCAGGAAGGACAGGAAGAAACAGGGAGCTTTGACTTCTGAAGGAAACGTTTTGTTCAGGTCTATCATTTATTTGAAAACTTTAGTTTTGGAATTTGCAAAATAAAGGGAAGTAGAGGAGAAAGGACAGTGGACCGGTACGCACTTACCATTCCGCCTCGATAACTTTAACCCACGGCCAGTGGTCTGTCATCTCTGCCACCACCTGCTCCTCAGCCCGCCCTCCCCATGATTCTGAAGCAGAATCTCAGGTCGTGCATCATTTCCTCCATTGGCATCTCAGAATGGGATCTAAAAGATAAGGTTCCCATTAATGTCTGTGGTGCTCAAATTGTCCCGTCTGTGGCCAGCCGGAGCCCCTTCGGGTTAGCTCTGGGGCCGTGTGAGGGCGCGCCTGTGGTCGGTGACAGCCTCCTTGGCTTCAGGGATGATGTCCCACCCAGCCTCTTCCCGGACATTTCCTGCCTCAGACACGGAGTCAGTTGTTTCTCCAAGGATCCCTCACTCCTCATGCTGGGAAGTGGCATCACCATCCGGAGACCAACTCTGCATGGTGGGGGGCGGGGAGGTTGCTAGGCTTATCATGGCTTCTAGGCATTCTCAGTTGCATCTTCCAGAAGGATGGTAATTGGTAATTGGTGTTAAAAAAGGACCGCGTTGGGCGCTGTGCTGGGGATGGCGTGGGCGCGACAGGCAGCAGGTGCACGGGGGGAGGGGATGCGGAAGTGTCTTGGATATCGTGGATAGATTTGTATGGGAGAGTTACTGGAGTTTATCCACGGACGAGGTTGGGGTGTGAAATAGAGGCTGAGTCGAGGTGGCGCAAGAGTCTTTGGCTCCAGTCGCCGTGTGCAGGGGCAAAGGAGACTAGGAAGGCAGCTTCCTGGAGCGGAGGGCAAGAGTACAAGTTAGGTTCGCCTTACCTGTTGGGAATCTACTCGTGGTGTTGAGCAGGCGTGGGTCCGTGAGTCTGGAGTTGCGGGAGAATTCCGGGCTAGAGACAGGGACTCGGGTCGCCTGCGCACACAGGGCATCGCAAACCCCATGGCGGGTGGGCCTGGGAGATGCACACACAGAAGTCGGAGGGAGCGGGAGACACAGGCTCAGCTCGTGGCTCAGGGTCCGGGGAAGGCCACCCCCTTCTCAGTGGCGGAAGCAGGTTCGTGGTGGAGAGTGGGGGCACTGGTGGAGGTGCCGGAGTCTGCAGAGAGGCGAATGAGCGAGGTGGGGGTGGGAGTGCGTGTGCACGTGGCCACGGACGGACGTGGAGCTTCTAGGCCACTACAGACTGTTTGACACCTATGTAAACGACGGTGGGAGAGGAGATGTGACTGGTAGAAACAAGGGAGTATGAATTCAGTTGTGGGCACATGGACACTAAGGGGACCGTCGTATCCAAGGAGAAGTGTCCTCTGGGCAGCTGGAGCTGTGAAACAGGGTGACAGTCTTGGAGTCGAGCCGCCCCGACCCAGGGAGGCGCCCCGCAGTGGGGGTTGGGGCTTGGCCAGCAGGTTGCAGCCCTGCTTTCCGGCTCAGGCAGGCACGTAAGGAATGTTCAACCGCACACAGGGCCCTGCGCCCATCAGGTGTGGCTGAAGCAGTAAGACTGAGTCAGTCCCCTGAGAGATAGAGGAAGGGACGGGGAAGAACTGGCTTTGGGGGCACGATCACAAGGAGCCCCATTTTCTGTCATGTAGTACTTGGTTTAGACGCATGAGGTAAGATAGGTAGTTACACCTGTCCCTCTTGGAAGAAGCGGGAAGTCACATTGGGAAGTTAGGGTTTGGCGGTCAGAAGGAAAGTCGCAGGATGGCTGGTTCCAGTTTTAACTCACTAAGCTGGTTCTCCATAAAGCCTCTTTTTTTTTTATATAAGTTTATTTTATTTTGAGAGAAAGAGAGCTGGGGAGGGGCAGAGAGAGAAGAGAGAGACAGAGGTGCCACACTGTCAGCGCAGAACCTGATGTGGGGCTCGAACTCAACAAACCACGAGATCATGACCTAAGCTAAAACCGAAAGTCAGATGCTTAACCCACTGAGCCACCCAGGCGGTCAGCTTTCCATAAGACCTCTTTATCTCTGAATAATGAATAAGTATAATTGCCTTTGGGTATTGAAAATATAAACTAATGTTTCTCTTCTCTTTCAAATAAACACGTTTAAACATTTTAGACTTGATCTGTCTGTTTCAGAAATTACCAATAAGACATTTCTCCTGCCTGGTTTCACGTTGGGCTAATTGAATGCGTGAGGACAGGCACTCACCATTTTTATTCTTTTCAGTGGAGGCGAAGTCAGAGAGCAAGAGAAGCGTTACTGCCCATTCCGGATTATTCCCTATTTGATGTGCGTACGTGTCTCTACCCAGCGGGAACCTGAGTCGTGCTGTCTCACCCTGGTGGAGAAAGTTCGCTCTGGTTATGAAGGTGAGTCCGGAGTGTCTGCTTTTAGATCAGACCTAACCTGTCGGCACATCAGGTGGGAACACGTGAAAGCCTGTTTACTGCAAAGAGAAAAGAGCTCTCAAGGCTTCAGCTTGGCCCCGAACTCTGTGGGCATCTGTAGCATATAGCAGATCTTCCCTGATGTGTATTTACTACCCTTGACTTCTTGCGTGCTTGTCTCCTTCAAGGCAGCAGCACGGCCCAAGGGTCTAAGCACAGACTTGGCCACAGATATGTGATCCTCTGACCCTTTCTGTACTGGGGACTGTCCTATGGCCTTTGCTTCTGCCCTGTGTGAAATAGCATAGAAAGTGTGGCACAGAAACATCACAAAAACGAATTTGTGTTTTTTAAGTGTTTTGAAATCCGTTGAGTAAAAACTATAGTTTATATCTTCTGATGGCAGAACTACATTTCTAAATTCATGCATTAGTACGGAAGTAGCTTACATTTATTATTTGCAATTACAGTCCGTTCTGCTGTAACCTGACATCTGCTTCCTTAAAAATTACTGTCCTGTGCAAAATAAACCCCAAACACACACGCACAAAACCACAGGGCTTATGGGAAAAATGGGTTTTAGGGGCACAACACTCAAAACACTTAACTGCACATTAAAAATAAGACACGAATCTAATAAAAACAGTAACGGTTTTACACATTAAATGGTTAAGAAATACACGGTCGCTGCAGTAAATACGGCACCTCACCTTGAAAAAGCCCTGCAATGGCTTGTGGCTGTGGGTGTTGGCACCTGCCGCGGCTCCTGAGTTACTGTGGAAGGAGGGGGGTGGAAGGAAGGTTGTGTGAAGTCAGACGTGGACGGGCATGGCTTGTAACACGCAGCGCACAGAGGTAGCCATAGATGTTTGAGGGGTGTGCGTGTGTTTGTGTATTCGTGGGTGACTCCGTTCATCTCTCGTGTCTTGCAAATGAAACTGTGCGTGATTTCAAATCACTCCACTTGCAAAATGAATTACAGCAGAATTGGCCACACCAATTATATTACATAGATTTGAAATCTCCGAATCACGCCGACACCAAATCCAGGGTGCTCAGTTACACACAACCACCAAATACAACCATGCTTTCTAGTCCTGACCTTTAATTTCCCCTTGCTTTGACTGTTGGATTCTTTGTGGTGAGTAAGCTTTTCGTGTACACAAATTACTTAAAATTAACTTTAGGAGGGCGCCTGGGTGGCTCAGTCAGTTGAGCATTCAACTTGGGCTCAGATCCTGATCTCACGGTTTGTGCGTTTAAGCCCTGCGTCGGGCTCTGTGCTGACAGCTCAGAGCCTGGAGCCTGCTTCGGATTCTGTGTCTCCCTCGCTCTCTGCCCCTCCCCCACTCATGCTCTGTCTCTCAAAAATGAATAAACATTAAAAAAAAATAAAAAATTAAATTAACTTTAGGGGCACCTGAGTGGCTCAGTCAGTTAAGCTTCTGATTCTTGATCTCAGCTCAGGTTTTGATCTCAGGGTCGTGAGTTTGAGCCCTGCATTGGGCTCTGCACTGGGTGGGAAGCCTTAAAAAAAGAAAGAAAGAAAATTAAATTAACTTTATTAGGCATTGCATTTTGACTTAATTAAAATGGAGTTAATGAAAATTATAATTTAACCATAGCTTTGGCTACTTGAAAGACAGGTGCCCTAAGTGACATTTCTATCATTTCATATAGAGCTATTGTTTCCTTTTTAATGTAAGTGGTTAGTTAAGTAAATGACTAATTAGATATTTGCCTTTAGGTGAGTCTTTCTGTTTTTCATAGCTCCTCAAATCCCGATGGATAAAAGAATTTTTACCACAACACACACCCCAGGGTGTGTTTTTCTTGAAATAGATGAAAGGTAAGTACCTCTTTAAGCCTGAAAGACATCTGTTTCTGAAAATAGAGAAAAATGTGAGAACGTTTACATTATGTTTACATACTTCTACATTATGTAACAGACATCTATCCATTTGCCCATTTGATTTCTGTTAGTTTGCAGTTTATTTTTAATATAAGTAGTTTGCATATTCTACTTCTCAGATTTAAATTTGATTTCAGAGTTATGTTTGATTTCACAATAGTCTGCTTTAGGTAAGTCAGGACTTAATTATTGTTCTATTTCACACAAGAGGACAATGAACCTGGCCACATAGTATGTGATGTGTTTGAAATGGGACCAAAACTCTGGCCTCCTACTTCCTGTGCCAGAGTGATTTCCACCAGACAAGGGCTTCCCCAACCAGGCTTTGATGAAATGTTTATTAGTCTGAAGTGAGGGGGGAAACAAAGGAAAAATAAGAACAGGTTTTTTTTTTTTTTTTTTTTTTTTGGTAAAGGTAAGTTTATTTAATTTAAAACATTATTACTTATTTTGAACTTACGTCCTTTCTACTTTTTTGGTATTAAAAGAGTCTTAAAGAAAAGTGATAGTAGATAGTAGTTATTCCTTATTATTGTTTTTTAAATAAATTGATTTGGAAAAAGAAACATTATTATGCCCTGATGAGTATCCTCTGTTTTCCCCCACATTTATTTTTAAATTTTACTTATTCATGAAATGTGAAAATCTGGGGATCGGTGCACCACGGCACACGTAAGCGTAGAGCAAAAGAGTCAGAAAAGCTGGCACGGTTATGATAGTTATTCGTTTTGATTTTTAAAAAATCTTAACATCTGAAAATAGGCTTATTTAATAGTAGACAGCCTGAAACTAAACAATAACAGTGAAATACTCCATATAATGTTATCTGTAGAAAGTAAGAACATTTAGCTGGAGATATTTAACGGTTTACATTTATTGCATGAGAAAGTATTTGTGCATTTGTACACACAGAAAACATTTATGGGGTCAGGTCTTCCTAAGTCATCCTGAAGACTTTGAATTCACAGCTTTCCCATGAACCTGCATCCCGCCCACGTTTCTGCGTGCCGGTTGTCTGTCTGTCATCACCTTCTAGGCGACATTGCTTATGTACAGTCTTAACCATGCAGTGTAAATTTGTAGCCCCCCCATTCATTTGACATCATAAACATTTTTCTGCATTATGGTGTGATCTTTGTAAACTTTTTTTAAGTAGGGGGGCATCAGAGACTCCTGAGGAACTTGCTAAAAATACAGATTCCTGGTCTTACCCCAGCAGCCCTGACTTAGCCTGTGGTGAGCCTGTGAATCGTCTTGTAGCAAGTTCCGTGGGTGATTTTGATGCACTCTGTCCAATGACCAGCATTTCTTAGATTGTGTAACCATTTCCCCAGTGTGGGCACTCGGGTGGTTTGCTCTTATAAATGCAGTAATGACATCTTCTGCGTACCTGTTTTTTCTTTCATATTTAGAATTAAGTAAAAAAGTATTTTTAAAAGTGTATAAAGTATGAAAATTGCTTGCTGCGTGTAACATGCTGCCCGTGCTGTGTGTGTCCCCAGAGCGGTGTCTCTGCTGGGTTACCTACCTCAGGATCTGCTGGGGACATCCATCTTGGCGTACGTGCACCCCGAAGACCGTTCTCTCATGGTTGCCATACACCAAAAAGGTGAGGGCCTGCTTCTTTACAGGAGCAACCACTCATCTGCTCCGACTCTCCATTTCATTTCATGTTAGAGCTCCTCTTAAGGTCTAATCACTACAGCTCACCCTTCAACAGGTAAGCAGTGTGTTGAAGCTGCCAAAACAGTTTCTTCTCTATTTGGACATTTCTGAAAACCTTACTAAATGCCTGGGAACAGCCATTGGCAATAAATACCTGCGTTAAATAAATTCTAATCTCGTCGTATTCTCTTATTTAGTCTTGAAGTATGCAGGCCACCCTCCCTTTGAACACTCACCCATTCGATTCTATACCCAAAATGGAGATTACGTCATATTGGACTCCAGCTGGTCCAGCTTCGTGAACCCGTGGAGCCAGAAGGTTTCTTTCATCATCGGTCGGCATAAAGTTTGAACGTAAGTCCATCAGTGTTGGTGTTTTATAGAAGGACTTTTTTTTACCAAATAATATTCTTCCACCCACTGACACCCTTTGAATCAATTGACACATAAACCGAATAAAGCACAGAATGTTTTTAAAGTGCTTTTGGAATACAGTGTGGCAGTACGCGTCAAGAGCCTTAAAAGATTTCTACCACTTTGACCTCATGATTCCCTTATGGGAACAGTCTAAGGGAACATGCCTAAATACAGAAAAGCTTTACAAAGAAAAGACATCTTTTGCACCATTGTTCAATCATAATGACAGACTTAGAGCAGCTTATATGCCCATCATTAAGAAAGTTCTGGAATATTTGACATGTTGTATTATTGGTCAATACAAATTTTTGCAAAGATTATATAACATGAGAAATTGATAATAGATTAGACTTAAAAAGCAGCATACAAAATTGCTGATGCCATATGGTCATAACATGTTCAAAAGACACACAAACATTGTAAAACAGGAAAAAGAAGAAGAAAGGTAATACATTAAAATACAGATTTTGGCTATGTGTCAGGTAATGGGGAGATAAGGTTTTGTTTTTTTTTTTTCTCTTCTGAATTTTAAAGTTCTCTTTACTGAGTGTGTAAAACTTTTTGTATCAGCTTCTGCTGTCAAATTCCACTTATTTGTGTCCATTTTATCAAATCTTTTTTTTTTAAGTTTATTTATTTTAAGAGAGAGAGTGTGTGTGTGGGAGGGGCAGAGAGAGAGGGGGAGACAGAGGATCCCAAGCAGGCTCTGCACTGTCAGCACAGAGCCTGATGTGGGGCTTGAACTCACAAACCGCGAGATCGTGACTTGAGCCTAAATCAAGAGTCAGACGCTTAACCCACTGAGCCACCCTGGCGCCCCTCAAATCTTTATTTTTTTTAAAATTCCATGCTTTTTAGTTTTTATTTTCCTGCCCAGCAGGACTGACTCTCAAGCCTTGAGAGGCTGACTCAAGCCTCTTTGATGGCTGCCGCTCGTCTGTGTGACAGGACCTTGTGAAATGGACCTGAAACAACCTGGCCCGCCATTCCTGTCCCCTAAAATACTCCGAGCCTCTTGACTTTTTGGTTTAAAATTTAAAACTGACCTGCAAGTTTCTCAGCTGGGCCGTAGGCTCTTCACAAAGACTGTGAAGTCTTTGTTTTTGAAGCACGGAAATTATACTTAACTCTTCGGGATCCTGCTGAGATTGAGAAATTAATTCTGTCTTCTGTGTTTTGTTGTACAGCTTTGTGCACATGAGCGCAAAACTGGGAGCAGTAGGTCTGCCGGTAAGACTTACTTTGGGATGTCTTCATACTGTAATAGAGGGCACCTAGCCGTGGCAGGAAGAGGTCCCAAGGTCCTCCTGCATCGGTGTATGTCTGGGTTCGGCCCTCAGCGGAGCAGATCTGGAACCCTAAGCAGAGAAGTGGGCTCCATGCCGCCCTAACTCATGAGACCAAATTTGTGCTAGGGAGCTAGTGTAATAATTAGGATAAGAAATATGACTGCCCAGTAAGTGTTATTCACGTTGGTCAGAAAGGACATTTTTTTTCCGGTAGGAAAACCTGTGGGGAAATGAAAATAAGCAGGTGGTTGCTTAGTATGACTGTGAGAAACCCCAGGGCAGGTATGATTGCTTTCATGAGACATCTGTCTGTCTACTGGTCTGCGTACCCTCCCTGTCAGTGCCAGAGCCACGTCCCAGATGCCCCAAGTGTCCTTTCAGTTTTTTTATTATTAACTGATACCCAAGTGCTCCCCACGTCTGCAGATTAAAAAAGAAATTGTACCTGTGTCTGCATCTCAGTTTTCAGAATTATGTAAGGGAAGTATTCAGAGTCTAGTAAGTATTAATCTTGTAATGTAATTGTAAGGTAATTGTCCATAGTGTTTATAAAATGATTTTAACAAGTGCTTAGAGATCCCTGGCTGTGTCAGGCATCATGCTAGACCCTGAGAACGAGATGGTAAACCAGACAGACGTCCCCTCTACCATCACAGGGCCCCTAGCGTAGCAGGAGAGCCAGGATACGGAGGTGGCACGGTCACCTGTGAGCAGAGCTTTGGAGAGTGTGGCAGTTGAAGCAGGAAGTAGATAGTTAGCAGGGACCCTAACTGTCTGTGGGCAGGCAGGTTATGTGCTGTTTCCTCTCATTCTACACTTAAAATCCGTGTTCGGCGAAAGAGTAACCCTGGCAGAGGTCACTGAGGGGAGGAAGTTGCAAAGTACAGACGAGAACCAGGTTTTCTCCCTGACTCCTCGTGCGCCTTCCTTCCGTCCCTGGTGCTGCCCGGCATTTGCCGCTGCCCACAAAGGCCCTGTCTCTGCAGCCTCCACATTAATCGTCTTGAGTTATACGATTAGTGATTGAACATACAACTTCCCTTTGTAGAAAGTTTCACCAACAGGAATACGTAAATCTCATAATACAAAGCAGTCTGCCCTATTTCCATTTTGGAATTTCACTTGAAAAATAAAACCCAAACATTTTTGGAAGGTATTCAAGCTCATAGTGGACGGATGCGTTGATCACAAATCAGATGTACTTTATTCAACCAGCCTGCCCCTTCACTGACGTATTCCTGCTTGTACGTGCCAGGCACTGTTGGAGGCACTGGAGAGGTGAACAAAATCGACCAGAGAGCCTCACCCCACAGTGCTCGTGTGGCAGCGGGAGGCACAGGCAACAGACCAATGGAGTGTCGCATACAGTGCGCCAGGCTGTGCGTTCCAGTACGGTTTGCCATTTACGTACCACATGCGTGATGCTGTGCTGATAGGCATTGGTTGGCACCATCCACGGTGTGTGCACCGAGGGAGTCGACGTTGCCGGGGGGGGGGGGGGGTCTGGACAAAGAGGGAGGTGGTCTCCGGAGGCAGAGATCTTCCTGACTGACGCTGCCGACATCCTGTGGTTTGTGGATAATTACTTCTGTCTTTGGGACAGCGTCTCAGTTTTTAGGGAATTGGGCTGTGTGTTTAAGTTGCGAGAAACAGTGGCTATGGCAGAATGGAAAAAGGAATGCGTTGACTTTGGAGTCAGGCATGCCGACTGGAACCCTGACTACTGCTTCTGCGTCAGGTGACTCGGCAAGGGTCCAGATCTCTCTGGCGTCATGATGATTCCTGCTTTGTAGGGTTTGGAGGACTCAGGAGATACATGCCTGACTCAGTAGATCATATCAGTGGTACCTTAGTTACTCAGGTACCAAGAGGCAGTACACCACCGTAGCAAACGTGCACTCTGGAGCCCAGGCTCTGGTCCCTTTGTGAATACCTGCTTAGACTTCACCAGCTAGGTGACCTCGGGCAAATTTTCAACTCTGGTGAAGGACGTAATACTTGCTAGAGCATCTGGAACGGTGCCTGGCGCGTCGGAAGGGCTTAGAAAATGTTATTCTTGCTGTGTGTTATAAAAGATACATAGAAGTCAGTTCCTGCATAGAAGTCAGTTCCTTCCCTTCTTCGCGATGATTTCTGCTGGCATTTCTGCCCCTGGCTGTGTTCAGGTAGTAGTTTTAAAAGGCTCTCGTATAGGGGCGCCTGGGTGGCGCAGTCGGTTAAGCGTCCGACTTCAGCCAGGTCACGATCTCGCGGTCTGTGAGTTCGAGCCCCGCGTCAGGCTCTGGGCTGATGGCTTGGAGCCTGGAGCCTGTTTCCAATTCTGTGTCTCCCTCTCTCTCTGCCCCTCCCCCGTTCATGCTCTGTCTCTCTCTGTCCCAAAAATAAATAAACGTTGAAAAAAAATTTTTTTTTAAAAAAAAGGCTCTCGTATAAACAAGACTAAGGGTACCATGACAGCCACGTTTTCACCAATAGGTGGGTGGCAGAACCACCTTTATAACATAACTGAAGTGCTTGGGTACGTTAAACATTAAATGTTGTTTGGCAGACCTAGGGTCTTAAAATTCCTAGCATAGGTTATTCAGTTAATGTTGAATTTTGAAACCAGTAGCTGGTGAAGATACTTTGGTAGGTAGAGAGGTTACTCGTCACTGATTTTAGGTTTCTACAAATTCAGTGCGGACACAATTGTGGAAAGAAAGATTAGAGCTCTAGACAAGCCAGAGAAGCCTCTTAATGTCTCATTTGTTTCTTAGTATTTTCTCTGCCTCCATAAATGGAATTTTAGCTTTATATTTTCTGTTTGAAGTTAGAAAGTTGCTTTGTGTAAGTATAGATTTATTATTTGAACATTCTGTTTAAAGGTCACCTTAGACATGGGGTGCCTGGGTAGCTTAGTTGGTTGAGTATCCAGCTTCTGCTCAGGTCACGATCTCACGGTTCGTGGGTTTGAGCCCCACATCGGGCTCTGTGCTGACAGCTCGGAGCCTGGAGCCTGCTTCCATTCTGTCTCCCTCTCTCTCTGCCCCTGAAAACGTTAAAAAAATTTTCTTAATTTTAAAAATTAAAAAAAAATCACCTTAGACTTTATTGTAAATTCATTTTGAATTGCTTGACTCCATCTTTCACTTGGCACCTTATAGGAGTCCGCTGAATGAGGATGTTTTCGCGACCCGAATAAAAAAGACGAACCATAATGTCAAAGATGTAACAGAATTGCAAGAACAAATTCACAAACTTCTCTTACAGGTAAAGTGAGATTTTAAAAAGCAAACACAAAATTTCCATAGTCGTGTTTTATTTTAACATTTGCTCATAGTGAAGTCACTTCACAAAGGTACACCGCAAGGAGAGAAAAATCTTTACCGTCTGCGTTCCAGGAGTTTTTGTTTTCCTGGTTGTTTTTTAAATTCAGTTTTATTAATCTTGTTACTGACTGAAACGCACAGAACATTCTTTTAAGATCCCATTCTAAGCAAATCGAGTCATAGTAGGCAGGTAAGACAAGGAAGCTATTTCTAAATGAGAACATCCTTCTTGTATTTCCAACACTAGCCATGTGCTCAACTTCTGGGATCTGCCGTATTTTTTTAAACAATAATTCTAATTGCAAAGGATGGGGGCAGAGGGATGGCAGGTCTCAGCATCTCTGCTTACTCCAAAACAAACGTGGCAAAAACTACTTCTTGAAAGCAGATGCCAAAAATGATTTCTACTGGAGACCCAACTAATAATAAGCTTGTGAAGCGTTGACTGATGGTGTCACACAGAAAACCGTGCGCCCCGTAGCTTCCAAACCGTCTTTTGTAAAGTCTCTAGGGTTCGTGAAGGAAGTTCGTGGAAAAAAGTATGGTATTTAATTTGTTCCGTCTGTTCCAAACTCAGCATAAAGAACTACTAGAGTTCACTGTCCTATTTTGTGACCTCTCTTATAGCCATGTGTGGCTTTGTAAAGACTTGTTGTTCTAGAAATGTCCACCGGGCTAGAGAACTAGACTTTGCCCTTGAGAGTTACCGAACGAGAGAGGAATGTCTTTTTTGTCAGCCTCGGGCCGGAAGCATGGAGCTTCACACACCGCACGTAGGATTTCGGAAGCGTTCAGCTTCGCGTTCGGTGATCTCAGACACACTCTCGGGTGCCAGCCGCTGTGCCTGTCCCCTGGCGGCCCCGCACCCCGTAACGCTGACACCCGGCCCCCTTTTCCCTTCAGCCGGTTCACAAGAGCGCCTCCGACAGCTATGGGAGCCCGGGCGGCAGCACCTCGCAGGAGCAGCGCGTCGGAGGCGCGTCGTCTGGTGAGGCCGGCGGGCCCCGCGCTGCGCACGCGCACCTGGGAGCCGGTATGTGCGCCACGTCGCGTCTGCGCAGGCGCGCCCTCCACCCTCTGCGTCCTCGGAGCCGCGTGCGCGCCGCTCCTGCACCTCAGCGCCTGTGACTTCCTGTTAGAGATTCTGGACCTTACTGGATCGCAGACGCCCTGCTTACCCCATTTTGGTTTGAAACAATGGCTGTTAAAAGAAAATACCAGCTTTGGAAGGTGATATTTGGGTTTATTGTACGATTTCTAAAGATTACCGTATTGCGAATAGACGTGTGTGAAGTCTCATTTGTACTGGCCGTGCCGAGGCTCGGGGAGGAAAGTGAGTTAACGTGGTCACTGTGTTGTTCTCAGCCGCCATGTCCTCAGAGAACCGGAAGTTACGTGTGTTTTGTGCGTGTATCTTTTAATGTACATGTTTATAATTTCTGAAGCACCTTCTCTCATTCTTTTCCCCCAGCTGACTTTGCAGCAGGTCTCCGCCAGTCTAAACAAAATTAAGAATCTCGGTCAGCAGCTCTACATTCAGTCAGTGGCCAAGTCACCAGATAAGCAAGTGACGGCGATGCGCACAGGACGGCTTGGCGGTGAGTCAGGGGGGCAGCGCCCAGACCTCCTCCCACGGCTCTGCCCTCTCCTGGGGTGACGTGGGCGTGTGAGCAGAAAGCCACAGGCCGGTGCTGTCACCTTTCACCTTTCCTTGCCCGGGTGACGAGAGCAATAATGATAATGGCAGCAGCAGATACTGCTCAGGAAGCTAAATGGTATTAGAGTGTATTTCCGTGTATTTCCACTAAAGAATTAATGTTTTTGGTAACACCAGAAGATTCATAGATTCTTCCGAATAAGGTATCTATAAATCAAAAAAGTTAATTAAAATTTTTTAAATTTTTTTTTGGGGGGTGGGGGGAAGAGAAACAGCGCAAGTGGGGGAGGGGCAGAGAAAGGGAGACCAAGAATCTGGGAAGCAAGCTTTGGGATCTGAGCTGTCAGCACAGAGCCGGAAGCAGGGCTCCAACTCACGAACTGTGAGATCATGACCTGAGCCCAAGTCCCACCTTAACAGACTGAGCCACCCTGATGCCCCAAAAGAGTTAATTTTAGAGTATGTTTCAGATTTTAGAAAGTACATTAACATAATAATTCTGTCCTTTAGAACAAATGAAGAATATTTATGACCTCAACTGAATGTAAAATTGGGGATTTTTTTTAAAATACATGTTTATGAAGTAAGGAATGTTCCTAAGGAATTGGATCAATCATGATGATTGACATTGTTTAGAAAAGCTAACCTACTGGCATTACATAGCAGAGGAAGGATCTGTGATATAACGTAGAGACCAAGTTTTATTAACTTTTTTAGTTTAGTTAGCTTTCCCTTCACTTGTCTTCCTGAATGTTAATATAACTTTGGAAGTCGTCATAGGTTTGGTCACCAGAATATTATTAATGGTCTCTATCCTTGTCAGATGTGGGTATTTACACAGTAGGGGTGAAATTTCTTCTCTAAAGTCAATAAGAATAAAAAATAATCATAGCTATATCCTTCAGTACTTGCCATGATTTACACAACAAAAACATCCAACCACTGCTCTTTCAGGTGGTATCACAGGGAGCCCTGAGGCTGCCCTCCTGATACAGCATGCCCAGTCCGTGGGTTTTTCTTGTTGCCTTGGTAGGAGGTTTAGCACTCTGCTTGTTTCTTTTGCTGTAGCTGTAAGGGCACGAGACAGAAACAACTTTTTTTGTCCCTTGAAACCATCAGATTTCCTACCTTAAGTATCTGACTTGCTGTATGTTATTATCCCATGTCTTAGCATTGGGACTTCTTTAGGGAGATTTGACGGCTAAAATTTGTACATTTTTTCTTTATTTAAAGAAAGTGGTCCACTTTGTGCTGCTCACTGCTGCTTAGGCCTAGGACCTCATGTTAGGGCCACAGTTTTTTGTCCTGACCTCTATATTTCTTGTCAGAGTGGAAATCCTTTCTTACCTTCTGCTTTGTTCAGTTTTGTATCACCCACCATTGGCCTGGAAGTGCCATCACTATCATGGTTTAAAGGCTGTATTCAAGTTGTAGCTAATTCTGTGCATTTATGATGCTATTCTAGAAACTGACATTATCCTACTACTTAGCTATATGCTGTATTTGACTCTAACACACATAGGACGTGTCTTTTGGGTGAGAGGGGAGATCTGCCATTTGATAGAGCTTCGGAGAACTAATGTTACTTGGGCATCTTGATTTTATTAACATCTCAAGACCTACAAGTTTAAAGAGCTAGTAAAAAATCTTTATTACAACTTACTCAAAAGAAACAAGTATGCAGCTTCAAGATAATCTTATAATTTAAATATTAGAAATTGAGTAGAAATAAGTCCAATCAAAAGGAAAATAGTAAGTAGTCATTGTGTACATAGCTTATGTACAGGGTGCCAGAGCCAACAAGAAGATAAGGTTTTAAGTTTATATTTTTACTTTTCTTATGAGGGCAGATTAGGCTTTGAAATAGAGGAAGATGGGAAATTTTCAAAAGTTAATATGGAAAGCCAAGGACTAGCAAAGATATAAAGCCCTTTCATCAGCTTTATATACTGATGCCAGTTGCTAGAAGCAGCTAGAGAAATTGGGGAAAATGTTCCGGTTCTGGGGTGGTAGTGCTTGAGGGAGAGATACTGATCGATGAACTGAACTCATTCAGGGTGAGCGTGCTTTGGTTTCTGCTCAGGGAGAGATGGAAAGAACATCATTCCAAACTGAGAAGGAAAAAAGCCATATGGCAGCAAATTCATGAGCTTTCTTGAACATGTCAGAGTACTGAGGCTACGTGGCAACCAACAGGCCTAAAATCTAAGGGAGAAACGTGCTTGCAGGGAGAAGTGAGATCAAGCCCTGGATACTGATGCACTAACTGACGGAACTGGTAACTCGCAAGAGACAGGCCTCCAAGGCATAGTACCAGGGGAAGACCACAGGCTGCAAGTGGAGCAGATATAGGAAAAAACCCAAAGCTCTGTTGCGCACCAGCCACCACGTAAGTACACAATGTCACTAGAGGAATTGGAAAGCTATAACGACGTTGAATGGACCCATAGCAACGGCAGACCTTAGGCCTGGCCAACAAATTAGGTTAACTCGAACACAGACCCAGCAGAAGGAAAGGCATGCTAGTCTCCACTGTCCTACACAAGATACTCAGTTTTCAACATATGAAAAGGCAAGGAAAAAAACTCCCAAGAGATAAAGCAGCCATCTGAACAAGAGACGGATATGACACAGATGTTGGAACTACCCGACAGGGAATTTAATACATTAAAATCTATGGGACAGTGAGCAGCATGCAAAACCACATGGGTATCATAGCATAGAGATGGGACATAAAATAAAGGATCAAAAAGAAATACTAGAGTTGTAAATATGTCTTGGATGGGCACTCAACACACCCAAAAAAGAATCCATTAACTTGAAGATCGATACATACAGGTTATGTCAACTGAAACACAAAGAGAAAGAAACATGTAGAATAGAGCCTCTAAGAACCTTAAGGCACTATCAAATGATCTAACATAAGAGTAATGGAATCCCAGAAGAAATACTGGAAATAATGACCAAGAATTTTCCATAGATAAGAAGAACACCAAGTAGCATAGATACAAAAAATAACCAAATAAAAACCAATCACAAGATAAAAACACCACATACTTGGGAAAAAAATACACCACGTACTTGGAAATATCATATTCCAATTGCCAGAAACAAAAGCAAAGAGGATATCTTGAAGGTAGCCAGAGGAACATAGACTACATACAGAAAAACAAGGATAAGAATTACAATAGGCATTTTTTTTAGATGCTGGGGACACTAGAAAACAAAATGTCTTAAGACAAGAAAATTGTTAGTGCACAATTCCCTACGTGGTGGAAAGTATCTTTCAGAAATGAAGGAAATTGAAAGATTTCTTAAAAACTAGGCGGGGAGTGTATTGCCAGCAGATATAGTCTATAAGAAACGCTAAGGGAATTTCTAAAGGGGGAAGGAATATGGTACGGGACATAAAACTTGGATCTACACAAAGAAATGACAAGCACTGGAAATGGAGTTAATGAAGAAGTTTTATTTTTTGCATATTTTTAATTGCCCTGGAAGGTAACCGACTAATGCAAAAATACTCTTCTGCTTTTGTGGTCTATGTTAAAATACTGCAAAGGATTGGGGGAGGCACTGGAAATGTGCTGCTGTGGAGGCCTTACATCAGAAGCAATATATTATTTGGAGGTAGAAACTGATTTCTAAAAGATGTATGTTGTGAAATTTAGAACAGCTATCAGAACTAGTTTCTAAAGAAGCAATAAATGTCATTTGACGAGATAAAGTGGAACTTAAAACATTTAAAGCAAAATGAGGCAGAAAAGAAACAAAAACCCAGATGGAACAAGTGGAAAACAGCTAGCAAAGTGGTACACTTTAATTCAGCTATATCCATAATCACATGAAATGTGAATGGCCTCAATATACCAGCTAGAAGACTGACATTGTCAGTGGGTGAAAAAACGAGAGGCATCTGGGTAGTATCTACAAGAACTCATTTTGCAAATAAAAATATAGGTTACAAGCAAAAGGTTACAAAAGATTCACATGCTAACAGGAATAAAAAGAAAGCCGGAAAGCTGTATTAATATCAACTAATGTAGACTTCAGGATCATGAACTTTATCAGGGAGGGTTTCAGAGGGATATTGCATGACAACAAAGTGGTTGATTCTCTGAGAGCATGTAACAGTCCTAAAAGGTTATGCACCTAACATCAGAGCTTCAAAATACACGAAGCAAAAACTGATAAAAACTTTGAGAAATAAACAAATCCTCAGTGGTAGAGACTGTAACAAACCTCTCTCTAATTGATAAAACAAGTGGACAGAAATTTAGCAAAAGTATAGAAGATCTGAACAACACCATCAACAAGATTGGCTTGAACATGTATGGAACATTCCAACCAACAACAACATACTTATTTTTCTGAAGGGCACATGGACCATTCATCAAGATAGACCTTATTCTAGGCCATAATACAAACCTTAACAATTTAAAAAAATATATAAATCATACCAAGTA
Organism: Prionailurus bengalensis; assembly: GCF_016509475.1. NCBI lineage: Eukaryota > Metazoa > Chordata > Mammalia > Carnivora > Felidae > Prionailurus > Prionailurus bengalensis. The sequence continues at coordinate 5,395,853 of NC_057345.1, forward strand.
TATTCTCTGACTTGATTAAACTGGAAATCAGTAACTGAAAGGTTTGTCTAGAAAATTCCCAAATGTTTGAAAATTAGAGAACACATATCTGAGTAACCTACAGGTCAAGGTCTTAAAGGGAAGTAAAATCATCTTGAAAGGAATGAGTTGAAAAGACAAAAAAAATTGTGGAATGAAGCTAAAGCAGCGCTTAAAGGGAAATTGATATAGCGTTGATTGTATAAGAAAAAGAAAAAAGGTCTCCATCAGTAATCTAAGCTTTCTGCTAAGAAACGAGAGCAAGAAGAGAAAATTAAATCCAAGGTAGGCAGAAAGAAGGAAATCTTTAAAACCAGGTATCGATGGAATTGAAAATAGAAATAAGAGAAAATGAAATCAAAAGCTGATAAAAATAAAATTAACAATCTTTTGGCCATACTTAATCAGAAAAGAAGACAGAAATGGCCAATATTGGGAATGAAAGATCACACAGTTGTTAAAGTGACTACAAACAACTCTATCCCCCCAACTTTGGTCTGTTATTTGAAAGAAACAAGCTATCAGAACTCAGTGAAAATGGGGCACCTGGGTGGCTCAGTTGGTTAAGCATTCGACTTGAGCTCAAGTCATGATCTCACGGTTCATGGGTTTGAGCTCCACATCTGCTCTGTGCAGACAGCTCAGAGCCTGGAGCCTGCTTTGGATTCTGTGTGTGTCTCTCTCCTCCCTCCCTGACTCATGCTGTCTGGCTCTCTCTCAAAAATAAATAAACATTAAAAAAAAAAAAAAGAACTCAGTGTAAAAGTAATAGGTAACTAGAATAGACTTCTGTCTACTACAGGTACTGAATTTGAAATTGAAAACCTTACAAAAAGAAAACTAGGCCCAGATGCTTTCACTGGAGAGTTCTGTCAAACATTCAAGGAAGTAATAATTCCAGTCTCTACATAATCTTTTTGTCAGAAAATTGAAGACAGAAAAAAAATAGAAGAAGGAAGTTTGGAAAGGAAACTCCCAAACTCATTTTATGAGCCCATTAGTACCGAAATACTGAAACAAGATAAAGACAATTCAAGAAAAGAGGATTATAGACCAGGATCCCTCATTAACATATTTGCAAAATCATCAAATCAAACTCAGCAAAGTATAAAAAAGGCAAATATATCACAATCAAATATGACTTATTCTAGGAATGCAAGGTTGGTTCAATATGTGAAAGTCAAGCACTTTAATTCTTCATGTTAACAATAAAAAACACAAACCATCAGATTATTTTAGTAAATGGAGAAAAAGCATGTGACAAAATTCAACATCTACATATGATAAATATTCAAAAATGAGAAATAGAAAAAGAATTTCATTAACCTGACAAAAAGGCATCTACAAACACCTACAGCTAATGTTATGCTTGATGGGAAGAGAATGCTTTACCCTAACCTAGAGAACAAGCCAAGGATATCCGCTTACCATGTCTTAATATTAGACTGGAAGTCCTGTCCAATGTAGTAGGCAAGAGAAAGAAATAAAAGACATACAGGTTGGAAAGGAAGAAATAAAACACTTTCCATTCACAGATGACATGACTATCTACATAGAAAAATTCTAAAGGATCGGGGCGCCTGGGTGGCGCAGTCGGTTAAGCGTCTGACTTCAGCCAGGTCACAATCTCGCGGTCCGTGAGTTCGAGCCCCGCGTCAGGCTCTGGGCTGATGGCTCAGAGCCTGGAGCCTGTTTCCGATTCTGTGTCTCCCTCTCTCTCTGCCCCTCCCCCATTCATGCTCTGTCTCTCTCTGTCCCAAAAAATAAATAAACAATTGAAAAAAAAAATTAAAAAACAAAAAAAAGAAAAATTCTAAAGGATCTACAAAAAAAAAAAAAAAAACAACTACTGATTTTAGCAAGGTTACAAGATACACAGTCCATGTGGAAGATCAGTTAAATTTCTGTGTACTAACAAGGAACAATTGGAAACAAATTTTTAAAAACTATGCAAAACTGAAATACTTAAATACAAAATCTAACAGAAGATATGAAATAATCCATATACAGAAAACTGTAAAACATTGATGAAAGAAAAACTTAAAAGTACTAGGTGAATGAAAAGATATATCAAATTCATGATTTAGAATACTCAATATTGTTAAGATGTCAGTTCTCTCCAGGTTGGTCTGTACATTCAATGTAATTCCAATTAAACTCTCAGCAGGATTTTTTTTTATAGATATCATCAAGAGGATCCCCAAACTTATATGAAAAAATAAACTAAAATAGCCGAAACAATTTTGAAAAAGAAAAGCAATGTTGGAGGACTTACTCTACGTGATTTCAAAACTTACTAATTAAGGGGTGCCTGGGTGGCTCAGTCGGTTGGGCGTCCGACTTCGGCTCAGGTCATGATCTCGCGGTCTGTGAGTTCAAGCCCCGCGTCGGGCTCTGTGCTGAGAGCTCAGAGCCTGGAGCCTGTTTCAGATTCTGTGTCTCCCTCTCTCTCTGACCTTCCCCCGTTCATGCTCTGTCTCTCTCTGTCTCAAAAATGAATAAATGTTAAAAAAAAATTAAAAAAAAACTTACTAATTAAGACAGTGTGATATTGGTGAAAAGATCAGTGGGACAGATTAGAGACAAAACAGACTTACACAAATGCAGTTTTTGACAGGTGCAAGGTCAAGTCAGTGGACAAAGGATAGTCTTTCCAACAGATGGTACTGAATGATTAGACATCCACATGTATTAAAAAACTGAACCTCAACACATAGCTCACATGCTATACAAAAGCTAATTCAAACTTGGTTATAGACCTAAACGTAAAACTTAAAACTATAAACTTCTAGAAGAAATCTTACGAGAAAATCTTTGTGATCTTGGGTTTGGCAAAGAGGTTTTAGATACAATATCAAAAGCATTTTTGCAAAAGAAAAAATGGATGAGACAGGCTGTATCAAAATTAAAAACTTCTCCTTGAAGGACATTAGTAAGACAATGAAAAGACAATATTTGCAAATTATAGGTACAATAAAAAAAATTCCTATCCACAACACATAAAAAACTGTCAAAATTCGACAATAGGAAGATAAACAATCCAATCAGAAAATGGTCAGTGGGTGCCTGGGTGGCTCAGTTGGTTGAGCCTCTGACTCTTGATTTCGGCTCAGGTCATGATCTCGTGGTTCGTGAGATTGAACCCTGTGTTGGGCTCTGCACTGATAGCACAGAGCCTGCTTGGGATTCTCTCTCCCTCTCTCTCTGTCCTTCACCTGTGCACATGGCACGCACACTCTCACTCCTCTCTCAAAATAAATAAATAAACTTTTTTTTTAGTGGTCAAGAGATCTGACACTTCCGCAGTGAAGTACACCCAGATGGCAAATAGCATAGGAAACCATGCTCAATCTCAGTCATAAGGAAATGAAAACCACATGAGATACCATCACACACCAATTAGAATGGCTAAAAAGTAAAAGACAAAGTACTGACTATACCGAGTTGTGGCAAGAACTGTGAGCACTGGAGCTCTCAGTGCTGAAGGTAATGTCAAATTGTACAGCACTTTTGAGAAGTTTGGCAGTTTCTTACAAACTAAACATTCTCTCTTTTGTTATATGACCCAGCAATTCCATTCTTATTTACTCAAACAAAAGAAAAACTCGAGTTCACACGTAAACTTGTCTATGTGTTTATCACACTTCATTCACGCTCATCAAAAATTGGAAACAGCATAAGATGTCATTCACCATTTAGGTAAATGGTTAAACCGGTCCATCTACACAATGGAGTATTGCTCAGCAGTAAAAGGGAAGGGACTTGATTCCTACAGCAACATATATGGATCTAAAATGCATTTTACCAAGTGGAAGCAGTCAAAATCAAAAGGTTACGTATTCTACAATTCCCTTCTAGAAAAGCATTCTTTCTGCATTGACCACAAAGGGACAGCTGAAGGGAAATTTCTGAGTGATGGAAACATTCTGTTTGTTACTCTGGTGGTAGAAACACAACTTTGTGTGCATTTGCTAAAAGTCATGGATCTGCATACCTCATCCCACCCAGAATGTAGAGGAAACCCAAAGTGATAGGAAGCCTGTGACAAATGAATCTAACTGCATCACAAATAAATGGCATTAAAATACTGAGGGTGTAAGGAAGAAAGGAGCTAAGTAACTTTGGAAATCAGTGTGTTAACTGGATACCCAAGGACTAAATACAAAATGCAAATGGACATGAACACTGTAATCAAGTTGATAAACTTGTTTCTTATCCGAGTATGGCTTAGCAATTCCAAAGGTAATTTAGACGTAGGGTAGGTTGAACAAACAGGTGTGTATGTTATAGATAACAATAGATTCCTCACTATGAGAGAAGGAACTTACAGATCAGCAAAGAGGGAATGTTAGAATTGACTCTTGGTACTGGGTTGGAGTTAAAGGTGTCAGCATGAACTCGTGCCTTTCTATTTAATGGATGCATGGACAGATGGATAGACAAGGGTTAGCATACATGCATTATATTTACTGGTTTTCCCCATTGAAAGGATTTACAAGGAAGTGCTTGTAGAAATAGGAAATTGCTATCAGTGGTCATTATGCTGTACACCTTAAACTTACACATTGCTGTATGTCAGCTATATCTCAATAAATCTGAAAGGGGGAAAAACATTCACAGTAATAACTGCTGTGGGGAATATCCTCCAGTGAAAGCTGAAATTAATTGAAATATTTTTTAATTGTGGTATATATATATATATACATATGTACATGTATACACATATACACATGTATGTGTATATTTTTTCACCATTTTAAAATTTTTGGGCGGGGTCCTGGGTGGCTCAGTCGGTTAAACATCCGACTTCAGCTCAGGTTGTGATCTCACAGTTCGTGGGTTCGAGCCCCACATTGGGCTCTGTGCTGACAGCTTAGAGCTTGGAGCCTGCTTTGGATTCTGTGTCTCCCTCTCTCTCTGCCCCTCTCCTGCTCACGGGCTCCCTCTGTCTCTCAAAAATAAATAAAAATGTTAAAAAAAATTTTTTAACATTTTTATTTATTTATTTTTTAAGTTATTTGAGGGGGAGAGAGAAAGAGAGAGCAGGTAAGGGGCAGCGATGGAGAGAGAGAGAATCCCAAGCAGGCTCTGCACCATCAGCACAGAGCCCGATGTGGGGCTCAAACTCATCAACCGTGAGATCATGACCTGAGCCAAAATCAAGAGTTGGAAGCTTAACCAACTGAGCCACCCAGGTGCTCCTTAACCATTTTTAAATGTGCAGTTTGGTGGCAGTAAGTCCATTCAAGGACTTTTCCAGGGAGAACTCTGGCAGACAGCAGCTTAACCAGTGATGAAGGCTGACAACACCCACAACAAAATATGTCAAGGTCATGTACCCCTGTGGTGTGGGGCACGGGGAAGGGCACAGCACCTCTGCAGGAACCCTCCCCAAGATGCATAACCTCAGCCTCATCATAGAGAACATCAGGGAAACTCACATCAAGGGGCAGATCAGGAGAGACCAGGAGAGACTGAGACATTGACACTTGATATCACTGTGAATCTCAGGTTGGATCCTGGAGCAGAAAATGACAGTTCATGGCACAGCAGGTGAAATCCAAATAGGCTGTGGTTGATTGGCAGTGTGCCACTGTGAATTCCTTAGTTTTGTTCATCTTGTTACAGTTCTGCAAAATGTTACATTAGTGGGTGCTGGGTAGAGGGTATTTGGGAACTCTACTTTTTTGTAGCCCTCTTCGAGTTTAAAATTATTAAAGAATTAAAAGTATAAACGTTCATAAATGAAAGTTAACGAGTCATCTTTCAGTTAATTCCCTCTAGAAATTGAGTGGTCTCTTCCAACGCAGCTCAGATGACCTTCATTAATAACAACAACAACCATGGCTAACCCAGCCCCTCAGCAGTACTGAACATAGTTACTCGTTCCTTGAACCAGTTTACCTTCTAGGTCTCTGTGACGCCATATTTGGCGGGCTCTCTCTTACCTGTCTCCATGCTCTTCTTCCATCTCCATTATTAGCTCATTGCTCTCTACACAAGGTCGAAGTTCTTCAGTGCTCCAGCCTGAGGCCGTGTGTCTTCCCTGTGTACCTCTGCTATCCAGTACGGCAGCTACTAGCCACATTGGCAATCTAAATTCAAATTCATTACAAATAAATAAAACTTAAAATTTAGTTCCTCAGTTGCTGTGGCCGCATTTCAAGTGCTTAATTGTCACATGAGGTGTTAGTGGCTACCATATTGGACAGTACAGATGAGGAACAGTTCTGTCATTGCAGGAAGTTCTGTTGGACACAGCATCTGCCTGGCAGCCCCTTACACTTCACGTTGTGTCTGGTTGCCCCCGTCCCGGTGAGGCCAGGATCAACCAATTGGCACGTAGTGTCAGCTCAGTATTGTAGAGTCTCCATCAGCCTTTTATCTAATAGTCTTATTCCTCGATAGTCTTTGCTGAAACATTTGTTTCACCCCTTTTTTGTAAAAAACAAAAGACAAATGTGATCATTTTGTGTGGATGCCTTTCTGTATCAGTGCATTTTTTTTTTTTAGATCTGACCTTGTTTTTAATAGCTACAGAATGTTCTACTGAATGTACACATGCTAAAGGACCTGATCTAATTTTGTGGGGTAAGTTCATAGGTATATTAATATTTTTAATTACACATCCTTTCCATTTCAGATGAGCAAAAGGTCTCTTCTGCCTTCCAGACATTGAAAGACGATAGCATGCATGTGGAGTCTAGTGAAGATTGGAGGAAAGACCAGCATAGCCCATCTTATCAGCAAATAAACTGCATTGACAGTGTTATCAGGTGTGAGACACAAGTTTTGAGAACATGCCAGTTTTTCCAAAAGCATACGTTGTCTCTGTAAGCACACACCTTCCATCGTACTTAATATCTATTGTCTTGATTGTTCACTATAAGTCAGTAAGTATTTATGGAGTACCTACCTACAGTTTATAATAAATTGAACATTTCAAGGGATGCCAAACAGGAAGATTGGTCCCTTCTTTGAGGGAGCCATGGCACAGTTGAGAAGACAAAACCTTGATGATAAAAATTAAACGAGCCAAGGTTTGGAGATCAATTCCAGGCCACAGTAAAAGAGATGTGACACTCCAGTGATTCAGGCTGGGAGAGTCAGGGAAGACCTCATCAAAGGAGAGTGTAGGGCATACCCACGCAAAAGTGCCGTGAGAAGAGCAGAAATGTGGGAAGTGGCAAAATTAGGGGCCAGGGAGGCACACGTGACCTAGTTATGTTGTTGCAGATACCTGAGGAGCTGCAACGTTCCGGCTTTGAAAAGGAAGAGCGCGTCCTCTTCATCCTCGGAAGACAGACAGAACCACAAGGCAAATGATGCCCAGACCTTGCACGGTAACGCGAGTGCCCTCCTAGCCAGCCAGAGGATGGGTACAGAGCCATCCCTTTCTGGTTTTCCTTCAAGGTTTGGTCTCTACTTATTTCGTGAATCACCAACAATCCTGGTTTCCTATTGCTCCTTAATGGCCAGTTATAAACACCTGCAAACTTGGTCTTTAACATAAATTTCCTTTGAGGATTTTTCTTTTCACTGTCGGTTTCTCTCATGCCCCCAGCTGTGCCTCAGACCCCAGCCACAGCTCACTTGGAGATGTCTACTGCCAGGCGGTCTGCAGACGCTGCAGGACGCGTCCCCCGGAGCCTGTCCCCGGCGGCGCTGAGCCTGGGCTCTGGCACGAGCCAGTGTAGCTACGGCAGCACCGTTGTCCACGCCCCGCCGCCAGAGTCAGGTGCCACATTTACCTCCTGCTCTAAAGAACACTCCTATGAAATTCGGGGTCGTGAGAAAACACGTCATTAATATCAGTTACTTAAGAATGACTTCTGGATTATAATTACGTCGTCCTTTCTTTAAATCAGTCCGTAGTTTTGGAAATACCACCTTTGTATCGGTTACATAGTTTGGACCGTATTTCTAAATCATTGTCATTTGTTGATCACATCAGCTGACACGTGGAAGGCACTTAGAGCTAACAGAACCCAGTGACATAGTAGTAAGTCCTCAGCAAGTGTTAACTATCACTAATGAGGTTGTTTATGAGGCTGCCTTAGGTCACTTTGTTGTTGCCCTTGAGAGGTGTCCTTGTCAGACTGACATTGGCCGTGACCATATGGACCGTATACACATCCAGATTTTTATATTGGCCTGATAACAATGAGGAGAGTGTGTTCAAAACTCTCTTCCTTTTGGGCGCCTGTGAGGAGTTGGGGATGCCTGTCCCTGCTCCTTCAGACTCCACTGCCCACCCCCCAGGCTGGATGCCACGCCATGCCACAGTTCTTGTGGACGTTGGAAGGGGGCTACCCAGCGGCCATTGGGCGAGGTGTGCATGTGTGCATATGAGTGTGCCCCACGTTCTCAGTGGGGGGCGGGGCAGGTGGGAAACCCCTGAGGGCCTGTGGGGTGTTAAAAAGGGTTTTTAAGAAAACAAAGGAAAAAAATATCTCTTCCTTTTAACAACATAATGACTTGGTAAATTCTTCTGATGTCTACTTTTTGTTCCTTTTTACTGTCTCCTACCCTTTGACTTTGTTCTTACAACAATTTGGTGGATGAAGTAGTGGTGACAGAGGTGTTAAATCAGGTTTTTGGGTTATCTGACTTCTTGTTGCCGGTCTTCAGTGGCCCCTCAGGAAACGTGTTGAGCTCTTATGGTGTGCAGCCGTCTGTCCTTAGTCTTTCATAGGAATTAACTCATCTAATCTTGACACTGACCCTTGGAGACGGAGAGTACAGTATTGACAGACGGGCTGGGGGTCGGTGGGAAGAGACCAGAGACACAACCGTTGGAGCTTAGATTATGTTTCTTTTTTTTTTTTTTTTTTTTTTTTTAAATTTTTTTAATGTTTTATTTATTTTTAAGACAGAGAGAGACAGAGCATCAGTGGGGATGGGGCAGAGAGAGAGGGAGACACAGAATCCGAAGCAGGCTCCAGGCTCTGAGCCATCCGCCCAGAGCCCGACGCGGGGCTCGAACCCACGGACCGCGAGATCGTGACCTGGCTGAAGTCGGACGCTTAGCCGACTGCGCCACCCAGGCGCCCCTAGATTATGTTTCTAATGAACTGAAAATAGAGTTTTATTGGAGCTGAGCCAGTCCCCCGGGAAAGAGCAGCTGCACAATTTTTTAGTATACCTTTTCTTAATACTTTCGATTCCAGTGTGGACATAATAGCTGCCGGTGACTCAGCCCATACAAGGTGGGGTCTCCTCCAATGGGGAAAGATTTTGTGGTCATGCCACTATACTTTTTATAATCTGGTGTGTATTACCATTTTGAAAGATTGATAGTAAAGCCTGTAAGCTCTCACTGAAGGGAATTTATTGATAATTGTTCTGATCTTAAACCAATCTCAGCATCTGTGGGACCACATCTTTCTTCCAAGGAGAAGAAACAGAAGCACGGTCTCTGTAAAGTATCTGTATGTCTTTTGCTCTCTGAAAAGCCTGATTCGTGCAGTTTACACCCTGACTCTAATTAAACGATCGGGTCTGAAGACCATGACTCCAAATGCATTTCCCTGCAAGCTATGGCCTCCATTTCGTATACACAACAGTTAAGGCACAAAGGAGTTAAGTGACTTGGGCAAAGTTATGTAGCAAATGAGTGGCAGAGAAGGAAATCAGACATTAATAAGCAGTCTCCAGAAACCATTGCCGTTAACATATTTTTTAATCCATAACAGGGTCAAGATGGCCTGTGAAATAAAGCCAGGAGATAAGTTACAGTGTAATTTTAAGAAACACACAAATGATCCAAAAGAAGGGCAGAAAAGGAGGAATAGAGCAACAACCACCATCACCAGAGGGAACATGTCAAACCCATAATAATAGCTCTAAATCTAACTGTATCCCCTCCACTTAAAAGGCAGAAATTGTCAGAACAGATTAAAAAAAAAATCAAGACCCAGCTATATACTGGCTGGAAAGTACAGTTTAAATATAATCCACCAAGGGATTGAGGATAAATGAATGAGAAAAGAGGCACAATGCAGATGACGAGCACAGGAGGACTGGCGTGCCATTGGTGATAAACTAGAGTTCAAGACAGAGTCTTCCTAGAGATGGTTCATAGTGGTGAGCAGTTCACCAGGGAGACACAACAATCATAATACATTATGTGTATTCGCTAATAGCAGAGTTTCCAAGGTAGGAAGTAAAAATGGAAAGAGTTAGAAAAAAATAGACTTTCCATAACCATTGAAGAATGTAACACTGCTTCTGTGCAGTTAATAAAACATCTAGTTAAAAAAAACGAGTAAAGCAGTAGATTATCTGAGCAATGCTGTCATTTACATGCAGAGAACATAGCACCCAGTATGTGCACAATACGAGTTCTTTTCAAGCCTACGCCGTGCATTCATTGAGGTATAAAATATGTTGGGCTGTACTACGTCTCAAAGTTAAAATAACGTTGTACATACTATGCTCTCTGGCTAGAGCTAATTCAGTTAGAAATCAGTGAAGCCCTCTGGGGTTAGAGTTTTCTTGGCAAAGTTTTTAACTACAGATTCAGGGCTGTTCAGGTTTTCTACTTGTTGAGTGAACTTTGTTATTGCCTGCCTTTCAAAGACTTGGTCTGTTTTGTCTACATTGTCAAATTTATTGGAATAAACGTGCATAATGTTCTCTTATTCTTCTTTTGACACCAGTAAGATCTCTAATGATGTTCCATCTGTCATTTCGGAGGTTGTCACCTTCATGTCTTCTCCTCTTTCTCTGATCAGTCTGGCTGGAGTTGATCGATTAGATTGGCCTTCTCAAAGCACCAGCTTACAGTTGCACTGGCTTGGTTCATTGTTTTCATATTTTCTATGTCACTGATTTCTTCTCTGATTTTTACTGTTTCCTTTCTTCCACTTTCGTTTTATCTTGCTCTTCTCTTTCCAGTCTCTCAACGTGGAAGCTGAATTGATTTTGGACATATTTCTTTCCTAATTGATTAAAAAAAGTTTTTTTTAAAGTTTATTTATCTTGAGAAAGAGAACGAGGAGGGGAGAGGCAGAGAGAGAGGGAGAGAGAGAGAGAATCTCAAGTAGGCTCCACACTATCAGAGCAGAACCTGATGTTGGAGCCCAAACTCATGAATCGTGAGACCATGACCTGAGCCAAAACCAAGAGTCGGATGCTTAACCAGCTGAGCCACCCAGGTGCCCCTCCTAATGGATTTTAATACAAATTTTCTTTTTTACCTCTAGCTGCGTTACACACATTTGGCTGGATTGTGTCATTTTCATTGTGTTCAAATACCGACTACTATCCCCTAACCATCTCCTTTGAAATCACTTATGTCATCATGTATCTATATTTGCTATCATATATTACTTCAGTACCACATATTTGGGGGCTTTCCACAGTTCTTTCTGTTACTGATTTCTAATTTAATCCCCTTGTGGTCCAAGAAAATATGAAACTCGAATTCTTCTGTATTTGTTGAGGCTTGTTTTATGGTCTGTGATGTGTTCTACCTTGATGGCTGTTCTTTGTGCACTGGGAAAGAAGGTTTATTCTGCTGCTGTTGGTTGGATATTTTCTCAGTGGAAACCAGGTCAGGTTGGTTGATACTGTTGTTCAGGTCTTGTCTGTCCTAACTAGTCCTCTCAGTATTTGTTCTGCTTCGCAAGGAGTCCTGAAATCTCTGACCGTAATTATGCATTTGTCCATTTCTCCTTGTGGTAAAACTGGTTTTTGCTTCACGTGTTTTGAAAGAACTTTTTATTTTGTGCATAAATGTTTAGCCTTCTTCTGAATTGGCCCTTTTTTCATTGTGAAATGACCTTCTTTATCCCTTGTATAGTCTTGACTCTAAAATACACTCTGTCTCATATTAATATATTCACTCTAGCATTTTTTTAAATCAGTATTAGCATGTTCTATCTTTTCTGCCTTTTTGCTTTTAACCCAGGTATGTTTATGAGCTTTACTTTCATGGCTGCGTAGGGACTTAGGGTATACATGTTCAATTGTTCACTGTCTACCTTCTGGAAATACTGTATCACTTCAGGTATAGCATAAAAATCCAAGAATAGTGTACTTCTGCTTCCCCCTTCTGGCCTTTGTCTGTTGGCATATGTCTTACTTCCACATATGTTATAAATCCCACCCCACGCTGCTGTTGCTCACGTGTAGGTACTGGTTATCTCTTCAACTATTTACCCATGTGGTTACCTCTAACAGTGCTCGTGGGGCTCAAACTCATAACTCCAAGATCAAGAGTCACATGCTCCTCTGCCTGAGCCAGCCAGGTGCCCCAGTACTATCAATTTTAAATCTAAAAAGACAACTCCAAGTCTGTCTACAGGTGTTTACTATAATAAGTTGTGGTATACACATAAAATGGAAGACTGTGATATGTAGACAATGTACAATGGCTGTCTTCGTGCTGGTAAAAGGGATGCTCCTGGGGCACCTGGGTGGCTCAGTCAGTTAAGTGTCCGACTCTTGATTTCAGCTCAGGCCATGATTTCACGGTCATGATTTCAAGCTGTGCATCGGGCTCTGTGCTAGGCACGGAGCCTGCTTGGGATTCTTTCTCTCCCTCTGCCTCTTCCTTTCCCCTGTGTGTACACATTCTCTCTCTCTCAAAAAAAAAAAAAAAAAAGGCGGGGAGGGGATGTTGTTAAGTGAAAAAAACTGTAGAGAGTGTACATATTATATGCCTTTTGAGTAAAAATCGGGGTGGGGAATATGAATCTGTATTCATGCTTATTTATAGGTGCATGAAGAATCTGGACTGATATAGAAGGAAATAAAAGAAAAGGAGTTTCTGTGGGGGAAATAAATGAGAACTAGATACATAGTAGACAGGAATGGGGAGCATTTACTAACTGCCTGTGTAATGCTTCTTGATTTTTGAACCACATGAATATACTACAGATTTTTAAAATTAATTCAAAGATAAAACATATTTGAAGAATTTAATTTGAAGAAGATAAAATACTTACAATAAGAAGATATTAATAAATGTGTATATGCACATTGAGTGTTACAACTCTGCAAAACGTATATGCGAGCGTACAAAGAGTTTAAAGAAAGGTAGAAAAAAATAAAACAACTTATTTGCTAGGTTGATGAAGTTTCTTATATTCCAGCTATTGTAGTAATGGTTGTAAAAATTTATTGAGAAGCAATTAGATTAGTGAAAATAAAATAAATGCAAATGATTGATAGCAATTAAAATTAAATCTGTCCCCTTCCACCTCAGCAGAAGCGACTCTGGCAGAGGATGCTGTCCCAGCGTGTGAGCCCTGGACGTCCGCGTACCTCAGAAGAATTTCAACATGGAGGGCTCACAAAAGCCATGCTGTCAGCCCACGCACAGAAGGAGGAACAGAATCATGTTGATAAATTCCGAGAAAAGATCCTGTCATCGCCCTACAGAGCCTGTCTTCCGCAAGAAAGCAGAAGCAAAGCTAAACATTTGTACGTTCAAGGTAGTGACGTTTTAAAAACCGTGCCTCGGGGCGCCTGGGTGGCGCAGTCGGTTAGGCGTCCGACTTCAGCCAGGTCACGATCTCGCGGTCCGTGAGTTCGAGCCCCGCGTCGGGCTCTGGGCTGATGGCTCGGAGCCTGGAGCCTGTTTCCAATTCTGTGTCTCCCTCTCTCTCTGCCCCTCCCCCGTTCATGCTCTGTCTCTCTCTGTCCCAAAAATAAATAAACGTTGAAAAAAAATTAAAATAAATAAATAAATAAAAATAAAAACCTTGCCTCGTTTATCAATTCCATAAATATGTGTAAGTACTGGGAGAGAGGAAGTGAGAATTGGAGGGTTGTTTTTAAGAAACACATGGGAGAGATGCTGAACGAAATTCCTGCCGACAGTTTGTTGTCTGGGATAACGATTTCTTAGATGCTGGATCTGAGAAGCTGATTTGATAAGAAAGTGATTGAGAGATTCTGAAGTAAGTTTATTTTCTAGCAGCAGCTTTTATCTGGGCTCTTGCTTCTCTTTTTAGTAGCCGTGGTAGTGGACGAGGTTCCTGTTGGCAGGTGTCGTGTCTTCTTCATCTGCTTACAATTACCTGTGAATGAATGGCGTTCTTCTCTTTTTTGGTTCTAGTTTCCATAATATGCACCCCCCTTCATCCTTTCAGGAGGCTCCGCTTCCAAGCAGCGCAGCGCGGCCGGCCGCAAGAAGGGGAAGCACAAGGGGAAGAAGCTGCCACAGCTGCCGGGCAGCAGTGGCACTAAGGACGCCTTCTGTCCCCACTTGCGAGGGGACGTCCAGGACACACAGCCCTGGGGCCCCTCCCCTGCCTCCTCTCCGTGGGCCTCCGGCCTGTCGTTCCCAGCTCCTTCCCCCGTCCCGGCCCTGGCCCGTGGGGGAGGAGGTCACGTGGCAGCAGTGGCTCCGTTCGAATGTCTGTCTGAGCCACGTTTGCCCAACTGCTTGCAGTCTTTTCCTGCCCCCCCTCCTTAGATACTTAGATACTTTGATGACCATTTTCCTGCACGAACCCCCTGTCTGTCCCCTTTTGTCACCATCCTTCCCCCCATATCCGTTCTTGGGAGCACCAGACTCTTCCGAAATTCCACCCTCAGCATCAGCAGTGGCTGCCAGCCTGGAACCCCCGTGGTCGTTCCTCAGCCGAAGGCGAGCTGAGGGGAAATGGGAGACGCCGCGTGAAGAGCGCGCACTCACTACCTCGAGGAGCAGCTCACCACTGTGGCTCAACTTACTGCAGGAAGACACGTTCACATCCCGCGAATCTTCAGATCAGATGAGAAGGGGTATTTGCCCAGAAGCCAAGGATGTAAATGACACTAACTTCTAGCATGTGAGTGAGAATATAAATGTGCGTCCTCTTATTAAAATTAAGGCACTCACACCGGGGCCCGACACTGAAGGCCGAGCAGGTAATCAGCATCATAGCTGTGGCTGAGACTGTGTGCTATGATTTGCACTGTATCCCCCTGACGCCATGTAACAAGCAAGAACTAAAGAGCCTGCTGAGTCCTGGTTCCTTAGATACTTGGTAGTATTTCCCAAAGTGCTGTCTTTCACATTTCCTATGTGAACCGGGCTCCCCGCCTTTAAATTTTTTTTTTTTAACATCTGTTTATTTTTGAGAGACAGAGTGAGACAGAGCATGAGTGAGGGAGGGTCAGAGAGGTGGGTACACAGAATCCAAAGCAGTCTCCAGGCTCCAAGCTGTCAGACAGAACCCGATGCGGGGCTTTAACCCATGAACCGCGAGATCATGATGTGAGCGGACGTCAGATGCTCAACCGACTGAGCCACCCAGGCGCCCCTCCCCCGCCTTTAAAATGTGATATCCAGTCATTTAATTTGACACAGTCATTGCCTACAAAATGTATTTTCTTCTTTACAACTGGGGTTGTGTTCTGGTAAGTTGGGAGTAAACCATACTGACAAGACCTGAACTGAGTGAGTGTGCCCTTGCAGGCGTGGTTGAGGGACCAAGGTGAGGTGTGTATGGAGAAGGGAGGGGCTGCTGTTTGTCATTGACTTATCACTAGAGTAGGCAGTTTCTAGTTGGATACTTACACACATCGTTTTCAAAACCAAAAATTGTGTGGGTCATTTTCCCTTAACTTTTTTTATCTCTTTACCTAAAAAGCCGTTCTCAGATATATTTATCTGGCTAAACTTTGGAATCTGATGTTCCTATACTTAGGTGTAGGAATCAAGACAAGTGTCAGTATTTACAATTTTCTTTGGTCTTCCCTTCAAGATATGATACCATTGTTGGACAAATGCTCAAAATATGATGATCCAGATAGAGAAAATATGCTCAATTTTGAAAGCCTGATATTAGTGCACTTGCTAGAATCTCATGCAAGGCAGTGTATCCTAGTGAGCAGAGCCGGGCTGTGGAATAAGATTCGGAGTCAGACGCTCTGTCACTTGATCAGCCGGTTTGCTGAACCAAGTCAGTCAGCCTTCCTTTGCCTTTGTTCCTGACTTGAAAAATGAAGAGACGGAACCTTGATAGCTTATTCTGAGGATTAAGTGAAGTAATGTTTACGTAGTCCTTCTTCCCATGCCATATAAGCTCAGGGTAGCTGCAACTTTGTTTCATTCGCTGTAATACTCGTTTTGGGAATAGTGCTAAGAACTGACAAAACGGTCGGGACATCCGGGATGACAAAACAGCAGAATTAAAGCGTACGACCGTATGGCGCCTCCCGTGCAGCAGGTGCAAACCCAGCCATATATGTAATGTTCCGTGCAAAGGGACTTCGACCAGTGTTGGGGACAGGCTAAACTGTTTGCTTGCCAGTTGTGTATGTGCTTCATTCTGTTTAACGTGCGAACTTCAAGATCTGCCAGTTATTTTGTAATATGATGCCTGAGATGTTGAAAATCTCTTCTTGTGGCCTTCCCTTCCGCAGCGTGTCGTAGGCAACAGCGGGAATAAGAACAGTTACACGGCATTACTTCACGAGGAGTCTCCTTCCAGAACAGGTTCTGCAGCATCAGGTAGTGGAGCAAAATGATGAATTCCCCACACTCTGTTGCCAGGAGATCACTGTGTAATGGGCCATCTGGTTTGGGCCCTAGTGCGGGAGTAATTTGTCTTTGTTTATAAGCTTATTATTTAAACTTATTGTTTGTTGGGGTGCGTTTACATACGATAGAATTCACCGGTTCTGACAAATGTATGCATTTGTGTAACCGGCACCACGGTGACCGTACAGAGCATTTCCATCGCCTGGAAAAGTTCTTCTGTGACCCTTTATAGTCAGTCTCTGCCCTGATGTTCCAGCTCCTGGCAACCGCTGATCTGTTCTCTGTCACTGTAGTTCTGATTTTTTATCATTTTATGTGAATTGAATCATCCAGTATACAGTCTTTTGTGTAGGGATTCTTTCAGGTAAGCCAGTGCTGCTGAGATTGATCCTTACTGGTGTTCCTTCCTATTACCAAGTACAATTAAATTGTGCGGACATCCGTTCACCAGTTGATGGTTACTCAGTTGCATTATGAATAATGCTGCTATGAACATTGAGTGTGAGTCTTTGTACACATGTGTTTTCATTTCTCTTTGGTAGACACATAGGAATGAAATTGCTAGGTCATGCGGTAAATGAATGATTAGCTTTATTTATTTATTTTTATTATTAAAGTATTATTGATATACAACGTTATATTAGTTTCCAGTGTACAACATAGTGATTCAGCAATTCTATACATTATGTGCTGCTCACCATGAAGTGTAGTTACCATCTCTCACCGTATATTATGACAGTATTATTGATTGTATTCCCCGTGTGGTGCTTTTCATCTCCATTAACTTATTTGTCTATACCTGGAAGTTTGTACCTCTTAAGCCCTTCACCCATTTCGCCTAAACCCATCCCCTCCCCTCTGGCAACCAACCATCAGCATGTTCTTCATATTTATGAGTGTTTCTGGTTCATTTGTTCTTTTGTTTTTTAGATTCTCCTTGTAAGCAAAATCATATGGTATTTGTCTTTTTCCGTCTGATGTATTTCACTTAACAAAATACCCTCTAGGTTCATCCATGTTGTTGCAAATGACAAGGTCTCATTCTTTTTTAAGACTGAGTAGTAGTCCAGTGTGTGTGTGTGTGTGTGTGTGTGTGTGTGTGTGTGTGTCACATCTTTTTTTTAGGTTTTTTATCTTAATTCTAGTGTCGTTAACAGACAGTTTTATATTTGTTTCCTGTACAATACGGTGATTCAGCAGTTCTGTACATCATTCAGTACTCATCATAAGTGTACTCTTTAATCCCCACCCCCTATTTCCCCTATCCTCCTATCCTCCTCCCCTCTGGTAACCATTAGTTCTCTAGAGTTAAGGGTCTGTTTCTTGGTTTGTCTCTCTCTCTTTTTTCTCTCCTTTGTTCATTTGTTTTGTTTCTTAAATTCCACATATGTGTGAAATCATACGGTGTTTGTCTTTCACTGTTTCACTTAGCATGCACTCTAACTCCAGCCATGCTATCACAAATGGCGAGATTTCATTCCTTTTTATGGCTGAGTAATATTCCATTGTGTGTGTGTGTGTGTGTGTGTATACACGCACATATATACATATATGTGTAAATATATATATATGTGTGTGTATATATTTGTATATGTATATATACATACCACATTTTCTTTATCCATCCATCCGCCTATTTATGGGCACAGGTTACTTCCATGTTTTGGCTACTGTAAATAATTGTGCTGTAACCATAGGGATGCATATATCTTTTCGTATTTGTATTTTTGTTTTCTTTGTATAAATATCCAGTAGTAGAATTATTGGATCACATGGAATTTTATTTTTAATTTTTTTTAGGGAGGTGCATATTTTTTTTCACAGTGGTTGCACTAGTTTACGTTTCCACCAACAGTGCACGAGGATTCCCTTTTCTCCACATCCTCGCCAATACCTGTTGTTTCTTGTGTCATTGATTTTAGCCATTCTGCAGGTGTTAGGTGGTATCTCATTGTGGTTTTGATTTTAATTTCCCTGATGATGAGTGATGTTGAGCATCTTCTCATGTGTCTGTTGGTCATCTCTGTGTCTTCCGTGGAAAAATGTCTGTTCAGGTGCTCTGCCCATTTTTGTCATCAGATTGGTTTTTTTGGTGTTGAGCTGTATGAGTTCTGTATGTATTTTGTGTACTAGCCCTTTATCAGATACATCCTTGCAAATATTTTCTCACGTTCAGTAATTTGTCTTTTATTTTTTTTAATGTTTATTTCTGAAAGAGAGAGAATCCCAAGCGGGCTCCGCGCTGTCAGTGTAAAGCCTGACACAGGGCTCCATCTCACAAACTGCAGGATCATGACCTGCGCCGAAATCAAGTTGGACACTTAACCGATTGAGTCATCCAGGCACCCCTGCCTTTTCTTTTTTTGATGGCTTCCATTATTGTACACAAACTTTTTATTTTGGTGTAGTCCCAGTAGTTTGTTTTTGCTTTTGTTTCTCTTGCTTGAGTAGACATATCCTTAAATATGTTGTTAAGGCCAATGTCAAAAAAGATGACTACCTTTTATGAATGAAGTTTTATGAATTCACATCTCAAATTTAGGTCTTTAATCCATTTTGAGTTTATTTTGGTGGCATCAGAAAGTGGTCCAGTTTTTCATCCTTTTGCATGTTGCTGTCCAATTTTTCTAATCCCATTTATTGAGGAGCCTGTCTTTTCCTCCTTTTACATTCTTCATCATAGATTAATTGACTATACGAGTATGGGTTTCTTTCTGGACTCTGTTCTGTTCCATTGATCTATGTGTTGGTTTTTGTACCAGTACCATACCATTTGGATTACTGTAGCCTTGTAGTATATATTAAAATCTGGGATTATGATACCTCCAGTTTTGTTCTTCATTTTCCAATTTGCTTTGGGTATTCAGAGTCTTTTGTAGTTCATACAGATTTTAGGATTATTTGTTCCACTCCTGTGAAAAATACTTTTGGTATTTTGCTAGGTATTAACATTGAATCTTTAGATTGCATTGGGTAGTATGGACATTTTAATGATTAATTCTTCCCATTCATGAGCACTAAATATCTTTCCATTTGTTTGTGTCTTCAGTTTTTTTCATCAGTGTCCTCCAGTTTTCGGAATATAGGTCTTTTATCCCTTCGGTTAAGTTTATTCCTAAGTACTTTTTTTCCCTTGTCAAAATTATTTTTTTTTTATTTTTTAAAAAAAAAATTTTTTTTCAACGTTTATTTATTTTTGGGACAGAGAGAGACAGAGCATGAACGGGGGAGGGGCAGAGAGAGAGGGAGACACAGAATCGGAAACAGGCTCCAGGCCCTGAGCCATCAGCCCAGAGCCCGACGCGGGGCTTGAACCCATGGACTGCGAGATCGTGACCTGGCTGAAGTCGGACACTTAACCGACTGCGCCATCCAGGCGCCCCCCTCATCAAAATTATTTATTAATATGTGCTGATAACACTTAGAAAAATATATGGAGTTTGGGTGACAAAATGGAATTATAGATCATAATTTTGACTATAGACAAGACAGTGAGAAGTAACATGACTAACATGCATTGTTTAACTTTTTTTTTTTTTAATATTCAAGTTAGTTAACATATAGTGTAACCTTGGCTTCAGGAGCAGAACCCAGTGATTCATCTCTTACATATGACACCCAGTGCTCATCCCAACAAGTGCCCTCCTTAATGCCCAGCACCCATTTAGCCCATCCCCCCACCACCTCCCCTCCAGCAACCCTCAGTTTGTTCTCTGTATTTAAGAGTCTCTTATGGTTTACCTCCCTGTTTTATCTTATTTTCCCTTCCCTTCCCCTGTGTTCATCAGTTGAGTTTCTCAAATTCTATATATGAGTGAAATCATATGATATCTGTCTTTCTCTGTATGACTTATTTCGCTTAGCATAATACGCTCTAGTTTCATCCACGTTGTTGCAAATGGCAAGATTTCATTCTTTTTCATCACCGAGTAGTGTTCCATTGTATATATACCACATCTTCTTTATCCATTTATCAGTCAGTGGACATTTGGGCTCTTTTCATAATTTGGCTACTGTTGATAGTGCTACTGTAAACATCAGGGTACATATGCCCCTTCAAATCAGCACTCCTGTATCCTTCGGATAAATTCCTAGTAGTGCAATTGCTGGGTCGTAGGGTAGTTCTATTTTTAATTTTTTGAGGAACCTCCATACTCTTTTCCAGAGTGGCTGCACTAGTTTGCATTCCCACTGACAGTGCAAAAGTGTTCCCTTTTCTCCACATCCTCACCAACATCTATTGTTTCCTGAGTTGTTAATTTTAGCCATTCTGACCGGTGTGAGGTAGTATTTCATTGTGGTCTTGATTTGTATTTCCCTGATGATGAGTGACATTGAGCATCTTCTCATGTATCTGTTTGCCACCTGGTTGTCTTCTATGGAAAGTGTCTATTCATGTCTTCTGCCCATTTCTTCACTGTGTTATTTGCTTTTTCGATGTTAGTTTGGTAAGTTCCTTATTGATTTTGGATACTAGCCCTTTATCCGATATGTCATTTGCAAATATCTTCTGCCATTCTGTCGGTTGCCTTTTAGTTTTGTTGTTTCTTTTGCTGTGCAGAAGCTTTTATCTTGATGAAGTCCTAATAGTTCATTTTTTGCTTTCACTTCCTTTGCCCTGGAGACATGTCTACTAATAAGTTGTTGTAGCCGAGGTCAAAGAGGTTGCTTTGTGTTTTCCTCTGTAAGATTTTGATGGTTTCCTGTCTCACATTTAAATCTTTTATCCATTTTGAATTTATTTTTGTGAATGGTATTAGAAAGTGGTCCAGGTTCATTCTGGATGTTGCTGTCCAGTTCTCCCAGCACCAGTTGCTAAAGAGACTGTATTTTTTCCATTGGATACTCTTTCCTGCTTTGTCAGAGATTAGTTGGCCATATATTTGTGGGTCCATTTCTGGGTTTTCTATTCTTTCCATTGATCTGTGTGTCTGTTTTTGTGCCAGTACCATACTGTCTTGATGATTACAGCTTGTAATACAGGTTGAAGTCTGGGATTGTGATGCCTCCAGCTTTGGTTTTCTTCTTCAACATTACTTTGGCTATTGGGGGTCTTTTGTGGTTCCATACAAATTTTAGGATTGTTTGTTCTGGCTCTGTGAAGAGTGCTGGTGTTATTTAGATAGGGATTGCATTGGATGTGTAGATTGATTTGGGTAGTATCAACATTGTAAAAATATTTGTTTTTCTAATCCATGAACATGGAATATTTTTCCATTTCTTTGTGTCTTCTTCAATTTCTTCCATAAGCTTTCTATAGTTTTCAGTGTAGAGATCTTTTACCTCTTTGGTTGGGTTTATTCCTAGGTATTTTGTGGGTTTTGGTGCCATTTTAAGTGGGATCGATTCCTTGATATCTTTTTCTGTTGCTTCATCATTGGTGTATAGAAATCCAACTGACTTCTGTACATTGATTTTATATCCTGCAACTTGGCTGAATTCATGTATCTGCTTTAGCAGTTTTTTTGGTGGAGTCTTTCCGGTTTTCCACGTAGAGTATCATGTAATCTGCAAAGAGTGAAAGTTTGACGTCTTTGCCAATTTGGATGTCTTTTATTTCATTTTGTTGTCTGATTGCTGAGGCTAGGACTTCAAGCACTATGTTGAATAACAGTGGTGAGAATGGACATCCTGTGGCATTCTGATCATAGTGGGAGAGCTCTCGGTTTTTCCCCATTGAGGATGATATTAGCCGTGGGCCTTTCATATATGGCTTTTATGGTGTTAAGGCGTGTTCCATCTGTCCCAACTTTCTTGAGGGTTTTTATCAAAAGATGCTGTATTTTGTGAAATGCGTTTTCTGCATCTATTGACAGGATCATATGGTTCTTATCCTTCCTTCTACTAATGTGGTATATAATGTTGATTGATTTGTGAATATTGAACCAGCCCTGCAGCCAAGGAATGAATCCCACTTGATCGTGATGGGTAATTCTTTTAAGGTACTGTTGAATTCAATTTGCTTGTGTTTTGTTGAGAATTTTGGCATCTGTGTTCATTAGGGATATTGGCCGGTAATTCTCCTTCTTAGTGGGTTCTTTGTCTGGTTTTGAATCAAGGTAATGCTGGCTTCATAGAATGAATTTGGAAGCTTTCCTTCCATTTCTATTTTTTGGAACTGTTTGAGAAGAATAGGTATTAACGTTGCTTTAAATGTCTGGTAGAATTCCCCTGGGAAGCCATTGGCCCAGGACTCTTATTTTTTGGGGAGATTTTTGATAACCCATTCAATTTTTTTGCTGGTTGTGAATCTGTTCAAATTTTCTGTTTCTTCCATTTGAGTTTTGGTAGTCTGTGAGTGTCTAGGAATTTGTCCATTTCTTCCAGATTGTCCAGTTTGTTGGCATATTATTTCTCATAGTATATTCTCATAATTGTTTGTATTTTTGTGGTGTTAGTTATGATCTCTCCTCTTTGGTTTTTTATTTTATCTATTTGGGTCTTCTTTTTGGGAAGTCTGGCTAGGGGGTTATTAATTTGTTTATTCTTTCAAAAAACCAGCTCTTAGCTTCATTGATCTGTTCTGGGTTGTTTTTTTTTTTAATTCTGTATTGTTTATTTCTGTTCTCATCTTTATTATTTCCCTTCTGCTGGCTTTGGGCTTTATTTGCTGCTGCTTTTCCAGCTCCTTTATGTGTAAGGTATGGTTGTGTATTTGGGAACTTTCTCGCTTCTTGAGATAGCCCTGAATTGCAATGTATTTTCCTCTTAGGACTGCCTTTGCTGCATCCCAAAGGGTTTGGACTGTCGTGCTTTCATTTTCATTTGCTTCCATATATTTTTAAATTTTTCTTTAATTTCCTGGTTAACCCATTCATTCTTTCGTAGGATGTTCTTTAACCTCCATGTATTTGGGGGCTTTCCACATTTTTTCTGGGAGTTGGTTTCAAGTTTCATAGTGTTGTGATGTGAAAATATGCATGGTATATCAGTCTTTTTGTACCTGTTGAGTACTGTTTTGTGACCCAAAATGTGATCTGTTTTGGAGAATGTTCCATGTGTACCCGAGAAGAATGTGTATTCTGCTGCTTTAGGATGAAATGTTCTGAGTATATCTGCTAAGTCCATCTGGTCCAGAGTGTCATTCCGAACTGTTGTTTCCTTATTGATTTTCTCCTTGGATGATCTGTCCATGCTGTAAGTGGAGTATTTTATTAAAGACTACTACGGTTATGGTATAATTATCAATAAGTTTGCTTATGTTTGTGATGAATTGATTTATATATTTGGGTGCTTTCATGTTGGGGGCATCAGTATTTATAAGTGTTGGCTCTTCTTGATGGATAGACCCCTTAATTATGATATAATGCCCTTCTTCATCTCTTGTTTCAGTATTTGTTTTAAAATCTAATTTGTCTTATATATAAGTGTGGCTACTCCGGCTTTCTTTTGATGTCCATTAGCATGATAGATGGTTCTCCATCCCCTCACTTCCAGTCTGCAGGTAGCATCTGGTCTAAAATGAGTCTCTTGTAGGCAGCATATAGATGGATCTTGTTTTTTTATCCATTCTGATACCCCATGTCTTTTGATTGGGTCATTTAGCCCATTTATATTCAGAGTGATTATTGAAAGATACGAATTTAAAATGTGTCATTGTGTTATCTGTAGATTTCATGTTTGTTGTGATGTCTCTGGTCCTTTGTAGTTTTTGCTACTTTCCACTCACAGAGTCCCACTTAGGATCTCTTGCAGGGCTGGTTTAGTGGTTACAAACTCCTTTAGTTTTTGTTTGTCTGGGAAAGTCTTTATCTCTCCTTCTATTCTGAATGACAGCATTACTGGATAAAGTATTCTTGGCTGCGTATTTTTCCTATTCATCACATTGAATATTTCCTGCCACTCCCTTCTGGCCTGCCAAGTTTCAGGTCTGCTACTAACCTTATGTGTCTACCCTTGTAGGTTAAGGACCTTTTGTCCCTAGCTGCTTTCAGAACTCTATCTTTATCTTTGTATGTTGCCGGTTTTGCTATAATACGTGATGGTGTTGACCTGTTTTTGTTGATTTAGAAGGGAGATCTCTGTGCCTCTTGGACTTGGATGCCTGTTTCTTTCCCCAGATTAGGGAAGTTCTCAGCTATAATTTGTTCAAGTAAGTCCTCTGCCCCTTTCTGTCTTCTTCTCCTGGAACTCCTATGGTACAGATATTATTTTGTTTCATTGAATCACTTAGGTCTCTCGTTCTCCCCTCATGGTCTAGTAATTTCCTTTCCCTCTTTTTTTCCACTTCATCATTTTACATAATCATAATTTTATCTTCTGTTTCAGCTATTCTCTTCTCTGCTTCTTCCATCCTTGCTGTCACTGTATCTGGTTTATTTTGTATCTGAGTTATAGCATTTTTTAATTCATTGTGACTAGTTCTCAGGTCTTTGATCTCTGCAGCAAGAGATTCTCTGGTGTCTTATGTGCTTTTCTCAAGCCCAGCTATTAGTCTTATGACTGTTACTCTAAATTCTTCTTCAGACATACTGTTTGTACCTGTTGTGAGCAATTATCTGGCTGTGATTTCTTCCTGAACTTTCTTTTGGGGATAATTCCTCCGTTTTGTCATTTTGGCTAAGTTTCTGTCTTTTGCGTGTTTTAAAAGCTTGTTATAGGTCCTGCATCTGCAAGAGCTACTATAGTAAAAAGGGGTCATGCGCTGTCCAGGGCCTGACACTTCAGGAAGTATTTCTGGTGTCTGCTGTGTGCATGCGGTTCTTGTGTTTTGGCCGCTGTGTCCCACTGGTCAGCCCTCTGCAGAACTCTTTCTTGCTCGTAGTGGTGGAGTGTTTGGACCTTCAACCAGGTGTGCTTTGATTTGTTTACTGAAGTGACCCTGGGGGAAAAAAAAGGAAAGGGGGGTGGGGAAGCCTGGTCCCATAAAAAGAGAAAAATGAAAGAAGAGAAGACCAGAGAATCAAAAACTATAAGGCTAAATCCAGAGAAAGAGAAAGGAAGATAAAGAAGAAGAAACAGAAAAGGTATAAAAAGAATAGAATGAAAATGCCTAATCAAACATATATATACACACACACACATATATATATACAAATCAGAAACTATGAGCCCAATTCCAAAAGAAAAAAAGAAGAGGGTAGAAAGAAAAAAAAAGAAAAGAAAAAAAACAGTTGCCTGTTGGTGCCTGGGACCAGCGGCTGTGCTGGTTTGGGGGAGGGGCCCTCTGGTTTGCTCAGTGTCAGCCCCACTCCTGTAGATAAGCAGTTACCAGTCATGGAGGGGTGGGGTTTGGTGTAAGCAGGTCCCACTTCCACGGGGGGGCCACTGTGCTGCTTCCTGAACCCCCACCCTGTTGATGATGGGGAGAAAAATGGCAACACCCCAGTCTCTGCTCCCCGGACCAGGTGTCTCAAACCATGCTATTCAAGCGGCCCTCACAGAGTAGCGTGGGCGGCAGGCTTGTCCTGCTCCACAGTCTCCCGTGCCTTCTAGGCCTTCCAGTGTCTTCAAGGACCCTGCACTGCCCAGGCCCTGTTCTGGAATAGCGCCACTCCGCCCTGCTGATAAAAGGCCTTTGGCTGGTACCTTCGGGGTCTTTTGTCCTTGGGGAGGCAATAATCCCTTTTCTCCAAGTATTCCAGGAAGGGGACTGTTCTCTCCCAGTGTGCCCCTGAGATGGCTACAGCGCACTCTGCACTCCGGCCGGCTTCCTACCTCCTGGGAGCATGGTCCGTGGCTCCCAGCTTTGCTCCAGCTTTGCTCCAGAGAAAGTCACATACTTCCAAACCTCCGAGTTTCAGCGCCTAAGGCTGTTTGCAAAACAGAAATTGGCACTCTCCGTTATTTCTCGTTCCCCATTCCGTGATCCAGAGACTTTTTCCTCTTGTGGTAACTTGAGGCCGACTTTTACAACTCCTCTTTCTCTCCCTTTTGTCTCTGCACAGAAGGGATTCCCTCCCCTCTGTGCCTATGCCGTTTTGCCCCCCCCCCCCCAATTCACATACACACACCTCAGTCCTGCCAAACTGTCCCCCTCCAACTGTGGAGATCCTTCTGCCACTCTGCAGCTCGATTTCCTGGGTGTTCCAAGTGCTCTGACCTCAATACAGTTGTGTTTGAGGGATGAGGAAAATCCCGGTCCTCCCACTTCTCCACCATCTTCGCCCATGTACTTACTCTTTAAAAAATTAGAGAGGTACTTTTGTTTGCTTTGTTTTTGTTTTTGTTTTTGGGGGGGTCTTTTGGGTTTTTGTTTCAAAGTTGATGAGAAGGATCTAGAAGAGTCGATGTGAGTTAGGAAAGGAATGATTTGCAAGGCTCCATAGCAGCCATAAAGGAATGGGCCTTGGGATGGGTGGATACCTCTCTGTTGTAACAGGAGGAGGTGAGGAGAGAGTGCAGATATGAGTAAGCTTGTGTTTAGTGTCAGTAATGGCATTTTCAATAGGTGAGAGTCAGGGAACAGAGACGTGGAGAACAGTCATTGCCAGGATGGGCTGGCCAGAGACTGTAGCAGGATTACCCAGCTTTGTATGATCCTTTTGGTGATAATGGATCCGTGTACCCAATGATAAATGACTTTATCCCTATCTTTGGTTACTTGGGTTTACACAAGAACAGAACTGAC
Source organism: Prionailurus bengalensis (assembly GCF_016509475.1). Taxonomy (NCBI): domain Eukaryota; kingdom Metazoa; phylum Chordata; class Mammalia; order Carnivora; family Felidae; genus Prionailurus; species Prionailurus bengalensis. Next base: position 5,422,924 of record NC_057345.1, read on the forward strand.
TGTTGGCTTTATGAGAATTGACATTTTGATAGTGTGAAAAATGAGAGGGAAAAAGAAAGCTCAGGTGTTGTAAAGAGTGTGACTGAATGATGGACTGTGGGCTGAAGGGCCGGGGCACTTTGTAGTTGGCGCACTTGAACAAGCAGACGAGCAAGCAAAGCTGAGATGTTAGTGATTTTGGAGCTGACCTGGAGCATTTCCAGGTGATGGGAAGGAGTGAGGTGTGGCCTTGAGCGTGGACAGCTCAGGAGGAGTGAGAGGGACATCTAGGGAAGGCAGAGGAACCAAGGGGGTCACCTGGGACCACTGCTGGGTGATGGCGAAGACTGTCCGCTGGTTGCCACAGTGGGAAGAATGAGTTTGGCAAATCTGCCCCTAACAGTGTCTCCTAATCTATAATTGTTGTTGATCTTTGATAGGAAGCAGTGACCACAGTATATACTCCACTAGTGGTGATTATTCTTCTGAAATCACCTCAGAGGGACAGCAGTCTCAGGATGTACAGAAGAAAGAAACATTTCCCAATTTTGCTGAAGAGTCCGTGTGGAGAATGATAAAACAGACACCAGAGTGCATTCTAATGACATATCAGGTACCTGAGAGGTAAGAAAGCACTTTAAAAGACCCACTTTTATTTAAAGTTTATTTAGAGAGAGAGAGAGACAGAACATGAGCAGGGGAGGGGCAGACAGAGGGGCACAGAGAATCCCAAGCAGGCTCTGCGCTTTCAGGAACTCAGTCTCACGATCTGTGAGATGATGACCTGAACCAGAGCCAACAGTCGGACGCTTAACCGACTGAGCCACCCAGGTGCCCTCAAGGACCCCCCTTTTAAATGGGGCTTTTTAAAGAAACTTTTATGGTTTTTTAAGTGTATTGTTTAATACCAAGTGATTTTTAACTTCTGTTTTTATAGATGTTCCTACAGAAATGTATTTTGACATTCATTCATTTGAAGTTAAATGATGAATGATCCCGGAACAGTGGCTGTAGTGGCAATGCCGTGCACACTCAGATCCAGACCGCACCAACGTGTGCATCATGAGACCAGAAAACAAAGACAGCACCGCTTCCCCAGATGGCACACACATACAAGAACTTTTCTCTTTAGACGCTGAATTCTTCACATTCTGAGAGAAGAGAGGAGCTGAGGGAAAGCTGTGTCTTGCGTCTGCCCCATTCAGGTGCTGGTACAGATGCTTTCTCCGAGAGAAGGAGCTCTCTCGCTTCACCAGCTTGACAAAGAGCCGATTCAGTTCTTTGTTTAATGGGCACATTGTATATTAGCAAGAGATAGAAAGTATATCACAGACCCAAACAGAGCTGTTCATGGATCACACGAGAACCCTGTGCCTTATTCAGGACTGAGGTCGCTTGTCTGTCCACAGGGTGAAAGAGACCGTGCTGAAAGGGGACCTGGAGAGGCTGGCGGGCATGCGGCCGCGGCAACCCCGGTTTTCACGCGCGCAGAGGGAGGAGCTGGCCGAGGTGCACTCTTGGATTCAGAGTCAGACTGTCCCTTGAGAAATAGACATCCGGGTAAGCACAGTGACAACAGCTGTCATTCCTGGATGTTTTCCTGTGCCGGGTAGTGCTCGAGGCACTTAATACTCATTGCACGATCCCACCAAAAATTACAACCCTCACAGCTACTTTTGCAGTAGCTTTACTATCCCTGCTTTACCAACAAACAACACAGTCATGTATACAGATGTTGGACACTTTACATATGGCTGGACAGTCCCTCTGATTTTGAATACAGGTCTCTTTGACTGCAAGTGTTTTTACCAGTTGGAATGTTCTGGGACACCTGCTTTGATACATGATTGGCAAGGGAGGAGAGGACCAAGGGACTTGCATTTCGTATATGCAGGTGTGTTTGAACAGAGTTAAAACTCAAGTTGTAAGATTCACACCAGAGGTAGTATTCATACCTGGCAGGAATTTCCGTGAGCCCCAGGTGCTCTTTTGTTGTTGTGAGATCTTCTCAGTGAGATCATATGTTGAGCGGCCTAGACAGTGGAGTTTTGACTTGCTCGTGGTCCTGATCGTGGCTCCGTGGAATGATTGTGACAGTTGTAACGAGCTCTGTATTCCCACAAGTGTTGAGATGCCGGAGATGATAATGTGTGAAGTTAAAAATTATGGTAACATGGGGGCGCCTGGGTGGCGCAGTCGGTTAAGCGTCCGACTTCAGCCAGGTCACGATCTCGCAGTCCGTGAGTTCGAGCCCTGCGTCGGGCTCTGGGCTGACGGCTCAGAGCCTGGAGCCTGTTTCTGATTCTGTGTCTCCCTCTCTCTCTGCCCCTCCCCCGTTCATGCTCTGTCTCTCTCTGTCCCAAAAATAAATAAACATTGAAAAAAAAAATTAAAAAAAAAATTATGGTAACGTAAAAAAAAAAAAATTTTTTTTTTAAAGGGCTCTGCACTAATAGTGTGGATCCTACTTGGGATTTTCTCTGTCTCTCTCGCTCTCTGCCCTTCCCCCACTCATTCATTTTCTCTCTTTCTCTCTCTCTCAAAATAAATAAACATCAGAAAAACTTAATTTAAAAACTGTGATAAGAGGAGAAAGCTAAGCACTCAAAACACTGGTATTAGGGCTTCTGAAGTAAACAAGTGCCGGAACCTCCCCCGCCCCCCCGCCCGTTTTTAAAGAAAGGAATGAGTGCCCGCAAAGTAAGGAAGGTTAGATACAGTAGTGCCAACAGCAGGAGCTGAGCTGGGCACTCCACGTGTCTTTGTTCGTAAGACAGTTTGTGGGTTCGAGCCCCGTGTTGGGCTCTGCGCTGACAGTGTGGAAGCCTGCTTGAGATTTTCTCTCTCTCTCTCTCTCTCCCTCTTTCTCTTTCTCTCTGCCCCTCCCCTGCTCTTGTGTGCATGCGCTCTCTCTCCCTCTCTCTCAAATAAACTTTAAAAACTAAAATACTATTTGTGTGCTTTTGAGTAGAGTATACGAATGAGCTTCAAAATAAGCAAAAGTAGGTAAACAATTGTCATTTACCTTTTAATAATAAGGAACGACCTGTAATACAGACGATTCTTAGGCATGAATTGAATAAATTGGGGAATGAGATGTAGGGTGCTTGGCCAGCATTTTACTGATTGTAAGACTTTCCAGACGACATCATGTCCTCTTGCCTGCTCTTGTTCTCTCTTGGAGGGCTGTGTCACCTGCGAAAGCAAAGATTCCCTTGGTGACGCCGCAGAGTCCTGTGGTCAAGCTCCAGCAGCAAATGGCAGTTGAGTGGCCACGGAGATGGCACCTGCCGGACAAGCAGACCTCTTGGTGTGTCTCTTTAACACCTGACTCCTACATGGCCATGAAGCTATCAGTGAATGTGAAGGTTTTCCCTTCTGGACTTTTTAACAGGCATCATTTTTCTGAAACAGACGTTGTATATACCGTCTTTCATTCCTGTGTTCCTGGTGTATTAAAGCTGTCAGTCAGCTTCTCTTTCTGGTTGGCCATCCTCTGAGCAGATTGGATGGCCTCTAGAGAGGTGTGTGCACAGCGAAACTTGACTTCGGGTGTCACCCAAAATGGATGGTAGTTAGAAGTATGGCTAGAAGTAGCCCCGAACGTTAGCCTCGTTTATTTCGTTCTGTTGTTACGTGGATCATTTTCCTGTGGGAGAACGTAGGACGTCCCACCTGCACGCCGTATACTGTTCGGAATGGTTTCCATAAATTGCGTACTTTCATGCGGCCTGTGCACAGCTTGGTGCTTCCCCCCGAGATTAAGAGGAGACGTCCCGCTTCCTCACGACACCAAGTCACTTCAGTATTTACCAGTGTTAGAAAATATCTCCCATCGGTACACTGGGAATAGCTGGCTTTTAGGTTTGGATTCTGAGCTTTATTCCTATAGATGCCTTTCCTTTTAATTTTCCACCTTCCACTGAAATTCCCAAAGTCTTATCTTAAAAACCAGTCTACTTACAATGAGCTTATTCCTTGGAGTTAAGTTAGCTTTTTCATGTGTAACATTAAAACAGAAAGAGCTCTTCACTCAACCAGTGGCATTCTCCTTTTTAAGGTTCTGGTTTTTAAAATAACGATTGTAAAGAGTTTCAGAAGTCACGTAAGAAATAATACTCTTCCTTTATGCCTATGTGTTAGAACGTTGTCTCACCAAAACTAACACTTAACTCTTTATTTCCAACCAATTTACACACAAGAGGTCTGTCCATCTTTGCCAGAGGTCTGTAAGTGCCGTGGTGGCTTCCCGGTGACAGCCACGGTTCACGGGAGCTCCGTGGTCCTCACGGGGGTGCAGCGTGGCCACAGATCAGTGCTTCCTACTCCGGCCCTGATTGTGTTTGTGAAGAAGTGAGTGGGTTGTTTACTTGCTAAGTCAGCTCCCTGTTCTTGAGGGAAATCCGTGATTCCTGCCCAGACTTGGAGGGACTCATGCGGTTCACACCCACACAGATCAGAAAGGAATAGGAGCAAAGGAGCAGGACCTTCTATCTTTTATATAACAGACTGGCTGATCTTTCGTGTTTTGTTGTTTTGTTTCAAGCAAACTCTCTTCCTCCCTCCAAGTTTGATACCTTTTGTAAAGTACATATAACTGATAACAATTAGGAGACTCGACCTCTTCATCCATGAGGACTGCGGAGCCCTGATTCTCAATTCCTGTAGCTCAGGTGTCCTTTCTAAAGTAGAGTTTTCTGGAGGGCGAGTCCATCTTAAGGTGTCAGAACCATTTGCAAATGCTAAGCAGTTCCATGCAAATATGGAACTGTCATTTTCTACTCCATCCTGATCATTCAGTGATTTCTGAGTCCTCGTCATCTTGGTCAAGTTGTGTGGCATTTTTACCCTTGGTGAAAAATCAAATTTAAAAAAACTAACCAGCCTGGATACTGTCCATCAGTGTAGTCATTGCGACCTTCTGTAGGGATAAAAGTTTTAATTTGTACAAATCAAAACTGATGTGTGGCTCTCAGGGGCCACTCTGCTTCATGCAGCCCGTTTGAAACCTTACGTTCTCTAATAATGGAAGCGCCTTTGTCTGGATGTTCGTTTTACCCGAGTTTGCTGATTTCTTTACCTTCGTACACATCTTACAGCACAAATATTATGCCAGATTTGATATGAAACCGGTGCTTGTTGTAGGCAGATCTGTAGTAGCGCTGCGTTTATAATTTTCATATGTTGACAAGTAGACTAGTTGGCGTATTCAGAGATTGCACCGCGATGCTCGCACTGCTGGAGGGGAGAGGGGACGCTCAGCAGTGACACTGCTGCCCCCCAGGGGGGCTCTGCCAACCTTTATACTTCGTTGTTCGGGTTTATTAACTTTTTGTATGAATAACTACAGAAATTGGTAATACACGTCTATACTATAGGCTTCGATGTTTACGTAAATGTTACCCAGAAGGTGATTATTTTCTTGGATATGAGGTCAAGATTTTTGAAAAACACAATGCTGTGGGAATGGAGTCATTTTGCAATTAAGTAAAAACTTCGTTATAACTCACAAGGTAAATTTAATCCAAATTGAAATTTTGTTTCAAGTGAACTTATAATTAATTGTGTGTATTTACTTGTTTTTAATGGTTATTAATATTTCAATCAGGTATCTTTTTTAAGGAAGCACATAAACTGTACATGCAGAACTGGAGACATTTTTTTGCACTGTGTCAATAAACCTTTGTACACATGCATTCACAGAGTGTAAGTTGGTGTGTGCACACACACATTAGCGGGTTTTAAAAATTAACAAATGGGCTCTTCCTTCCATTCTGTGATCCTAAACCCTCCTCAGCCTTCTTCCCTGTATAGGAGACGATCCCCGAGTCAGCGAGCTGCACATCTGCAGCTCACAGGAACCGAGAGCAAGCATGTGTCTCTGTTAAGAGTTTAAAGCTCAGGGACAGGGGATTTGAGCACGTGAACCTACCCCATCAGAAACTGAGGAGAATTCAGACCGCGCCCAGCCCGCATCTACACATCCTTCACTGTAGAGACTTTTCCACAACAAGATGCTGATTTTTTTTAAGTGATGATACCATGTGTCATTTTTAAGGGTTGAGGGGACACGCAGGAAAGGTAATGTTTAAGTGAGTTGTAGTTTAACTGTTTCAACTAAATTGCATTTTTGGGACTTTTCTGCTTAGTATTTGCTTCTGTTAATTTTATTAGCTTTACTTTTCAATTTTCAGAGAGTTCTTTATAAATTCACGAAGGGGTGCTGGGGTGGCTTAGTTGGTTAAGCGTCTAACTCTTGATTTCGACTCCAGTTATGATCTCACAGTTTGTGGGATTGAGCCCCATGTTGGACTCTGGGCTGACAGTGTGGAGCCTGCTTTCTCTCTCTCCTTCTTTCATGCACACTCTCTTTCTCAAAAATGAATAAATATTTTTTTTAAATAAATCGATAGAAAGAAAAATTATAAATGTTCAGGGCCTGTTTATAAATAAAATGACCACTCATGATATTTGCAAAACATAGAGGATTTATTTTTCCAAATAGTAATGAATGGGATGTAGTTTGCTTAGTTTTTTTCTATGCTGTTTTCAAGTCAGACATTTTTATTTTTAACTTTCTAAGGTGGTTGTTTTTGAGTTGACTAATAGATGTTCGTTTTACTTCAGACACAGTATTTCCAGAAGCATTCAGAGGGAGATCCACGTTTCTTATATTGTTTCCTGATTCTGGCCAAAAGCTGACTCAGGAAAATGTTAGGATCTTGTCCAAAGAAAGCTTGAAACTAAAACGATACACAAAAACAAACAAAAAACATAGGTTATCAATGAATTAAGACCGCTGCAAGAAAAAGGAACTGTAGTTAAGACATAGGACCTTTGAAAATTGTTTGCTGTTGTAATTGCAGTATGAACCCAGAGTATGGCTCTGGAAGGTCTCCCTGTGCCCAGCCAGGGGTCCACCAAGTCTGTGTAGCCCTCTGATGGCCATGAAGTTTCCTAAGCCCTCACTGACCTCTTTCTGTTTAATGTCAGTAACATGTTCTGTACAGTTACCATCTTCTGTGTAAAATAGGGCTTGTATTTCCCCTGAAATTTACCTATTTAAGCGTGGACCCTTCGGTTTGTTTTTATTGTAGAATTTCATGAGCAAATCCTCCTAATTACCTTTGTGGTTTTAGAGTCTTTAACCATAATCCTTCCACTCATAAACATCTGAATGATAACTTTTAGTTAGTCACATGCAGAAGCTACACCAGCCCCTTCTGGGGGGGTTCATCCCTGTTGGGACCTCGGGTGGTGAACACCACCTCCAGGATCGAGTGTTTCCAGTGTATTTTTATAAGGATGTTACTGGGCACTAAGCCAAAAAACAAAACAAAACAACAACAACAAAAATGGTCTCTGGTCAAATGTTTGGGGAGAGCTTGGTTAAAGTTGAGCACTGGATAAGGTCTGGTAGGCACATTTTATACACATCAAAATTTAGAAAAACATGCTCCAAGATAACACTGATTGGCCAGTTACTTGAAGGCATGATTTCTACCCCGAACGCTACCCAGTTCAAGAATGTAGGATCCTCTAAAGTCAAGGTATAAAATGCCTCACCCAGCTCTCCTAAATATGGTCACTTACCTGTCTCATACCTCCTCGCGGGTTAGCAGTGCCAGTACCGAGACCTGGAAAACAGTATTTGAAAACCATTCATCATCAGATCTGTGGTTTCTATTTTATGCTTGTTTTATTTAAAACACACAAAATAGAGTATTACTGAGTCATGCCTAGTTTCTGATCTCCCTGTTTTCACTCTGCAGCAATATTTACCTGAAGGCTGCTGGGCAAGTACCCTTGTCCTTGTCTCTGATGGAGTTCACAGAGGGTGCTGTGTTCTCCCCAGTAGTCCACTCAAAACATTTTACGTGAATGGACTTCTATTAAACAGTGTCTATTAAAGTCCCCATTTTGTTTCCAAAATGTTTTGACCCTTGGTGTCATTGCTTAGTGGAATACAGTTGGAGAAACTAGTAAGAGCTAACATTTTGTCGATAACTGTGTGTGATTGTGGTGAGCCACTTGCATTTTCTCATTGACTTCACAAGAATCCCATGAGGTGGATATTTGTATGAATCCTGTTTACTGCTGATGAAACTGAGGTACCAGAAGATTAAGTAATTTGCATAAGATTTTAACAAGTAGGAACCCAGAATTTAAATTTGCACTTACTGGGCCCCACATCAGGCTCTGCGCCGACAGCACGGAGTTTGCTTAGGGTTCTCTTGTCCTCCCCTTCGCTCCGTCCCTCCCTTGTGTGCACATGCGTTCTCTCTCTCTCTCTCTCTCAAAATAAATAAACATTTTTAACAAAATAAATAGGGGCGCCTGGGTGGCTCAGTCAGTTAAGCATCCGACCTCGGCTCAGGTCATGATCTCACGGTCCGTGAGTTCGAGCCCTTCGTTGGGCTCTGTGCTGACAGCTCAGAGCCTGGAGCCTGGTTCAGATTCTGTGTCTCCCTCTCTCTCTGCCCCTCCCCTGCTCATGCTCTGTCTCTCTCTGTCTCAAAAATAAATAAACGTTAAAAAGATTAAAAAAAATAAAATTGCACTTATTGGGAATGGAGAACACTCTCCTTCCTCTCCAAAATAAATGTGTACAGAAAAAAAATGTAGATATGCTGAGGTACCAAGGAGAGCAGGATGCTTGCAAGGAGTTGGTGAGAAAGAGAAAACACCAAATTGCAGAGGAGTCTTTACACCAGAAGTGGAGAGTGTTGGGCAGTTTATTAGCATGTTTTATAGAACACCTTTCTATTCCAAAACAGGTTTTTACCTCACATAGTGGATGAGAATAGGGAGTAATTCAGTGGCAATAAAATCCGACAGCCTGTACACGCATGAATTATTTTACCTGCTTTCCTAAGACTGTCGCCTCTCTCTGCCCCTAACATCTCCAGCATTTGCAGGAGGTACACTCTTTCCAGTTCATCCAAGGTTGATCTTGCGTCTCCATCAGGTGCTACACAGAGTAATAGAAGAGGTTAGTAGCTTGGTTCATCAATTATTTCTGTTCCCTGTTGTCTTTTGGGGGCTCGAGGACAGAGAGAGAACGCTAGAAATTCCCCAAATGCTAAGTTCGTGATTTGTCAGTGGTGTTTTAACAAAGAGGTGGAAATGCTGTGATCCGATTCGCAAGCTGGCAGGCCAGACAATCAAGAGGAGTGGATCTAATTCTGACTCTCTTCTGCCTTGTGTGACTTTGCCAAGCCGCTCGGCTGCCTTGAATAGGAGAGTGGAGCTGAGCCACAGGACCAGTTAACATTTCCACCGGGGTGCCAGGGTGGCTCAGTTGGTTAAGCATCCGACTTGGGCTCAGGTCATGATCTTGCAGTTCATGGGATCAAGCCCTGCGTTGGGCATCGTGCTGACAGCTCAGAGCCTGGAGCCTGCTTTGGATTTTGTGTCTCCTTCTCTGCCCCCACCCCCCACTTGTGCTCTATCTTAAAAGTAAATAAACATTAAGAAAAATTTTTTTAATTTGAAGAATTTGTTAAAAAAGAGTTTCCACTTGCAAAAGTAGTTCTTGTTTGTTCCTATTTATCTACTGCCTATTGCCGCAATTATTGAATTATTATTATTATTGAATACAATAATAAGAAAGAACCTTAAAATACTCTTTAAATACTTTGATAGTAATAACATTTTTAATGTGAAATGTGGTCAGTTTAATGGCATGTAAGAGGTGCGGTGTGTGTGTATCAGATGTGTAGGAATGTGCGTGGAAGGTGGGAGGTGTACTAAGCGGGCACTTGGCTCCCGGAAGGCTCTCTTGGCCGGCAGCCGCACTCTGAGATCAGAGGCTCCGGGAGTCCTGGAATACCCGCCTGCTGGCCACTTCCAGATGCTCAGCTACAACCTTGACTGGAAGACAATGCACTGAAACCATTATGACGGCATCTGAGCACATTCACAGCATTTCTGAAGATTATTCATGAAAATCTATAAAATTTGACCACGTGTAATTGTGTGTGTAAGGAAGGCTCATTTATGTCAAAACAAATACATTAGAAGAGTTCAGGCAAGAACTTGAAGGCAGGCTGCCACCTGTTTAGAATTTGAATACGATGCTACACTGATCTACATTAAAAAAAATCAGAATAGGGGCTCCTGGATGGCTCAGTCGGTTAGGCGTCTGACTTTGACTCAGGTCATGATCTCACATTTCATGGGTTCGAGCCCCGCATTGGGCTCTGTGCGGACAGCTCAGAGCCTGGAGCCTCTGTCAGATACTGTGTTTCCCTCTCTGTCTCTGCCCCTCCCCATACTGTGTCTCTCTCTGTCTCTCAAAAATAAATGTTAAATTTGTTTTTAAAAAATCATAATACATTTTTTAAATGTATGATTTTAAAAAATCTTAATACATAGTACATTTTTGAAGGGGACAGAACTCTCTGAATAGTCAATCGTGATTTCATCCTGTGCTTGCTTTCCACTGTTCTTTTTAAATAGCAGAGATTCAGTAAAGTCAACGCCTGTTTTTTATTTTTATTTTTATTTTTATTTTTATTTATTTTTTTTAGAACGTGAGCAGGGCAGAGGGGCGGAAGGAAAGAGAGAATCTCTAGGCAGGCTCCACACTCAGCACAGAGCCCAACACGGGACCTGATCCCACGACCCTGAGATCAAGACCTGAGCCGAAATCAAGAGTCAGACACTCAACCAACTAAGCCTCCCAGGTGCCTCTCAATGCCTGTTTTTGACCATCGATGTGACTGACAGGAGGTCATGGGCTGCGCCAAATCATGGACACAGATGACTGACCAACAAGGCTTTTGCTGATTGTCAAAAAGCCTCTTGGGAGAAACCTTACAGACAAGAAATTATAAAATCAATGGTCCAGAAGGGTTTTCCCCTTCACTTAAAATTTTAAGTCTAAAAGTACCCCAAATGAAAGGCAAGATAAAATCCAGTTAAAGTTTTAGTGGAAACTAATAACCAAGCATCAGCCTTTTCATTTCTGAAACTAAATTAAGAGGAAATAGCAAAATAAGTATCTGCTTGACTGATTTTTTTAAAAAATTCAACTTACACTCGATCTGAATGGAACATAAATCAAAAGGACAAGATACTTGTACCTGGAAATCGGTGTCATCCCGAGCTCTAGATTGTCATTTTTGTATTTTTTAATAAATATTTTTGCTTCATATAACACATGTCAGGTGATTACTTTTTAACTTAATATAAAATAGTTTTAATCTACAATTGGAACAACCAAATTCTACATCCAACCAGTTCGTTTAAAATAGAAACTAAGAGTAATGATGTTTTCAATGTAGTACAGTTTTTAAAATTGGAAAAAAAAACAACCAAAACAACATTTTTGGGTTACAGAAGTGACATGAATTAAGCAAAGCCACCCTTTCGACCCCTATGTTTTAGAAAGAAAGTAAAAAACCTACAATGTGCCGTAAGGATCCTCTAGTATTCTATCCATAGCTAAGACTTAATTTAGCAAGACTCCTTCAAGAAAGAATTCCCGTCCTTATCTCCAGCTTTGCATATGAGACCCTCAAAGACTCTTCCAAGACTAACATAAAGGGGACAAATCCATCTTACCTGAGAGCTTCAGAGCCTCTTCCCTGGAGTCAGGGACGGGCAGAGAGAAGAGAGGTTGTAAGCATCCTATGAAAAGCAGACAAGAAACCAGCTTGTGCATGCTTGGCAAGAGACAGAAGTCTTCCTTCTTGGCTTCTGTTGCTCAGAACTTTCAACTTGCTCCTCATTCTGTGATCGGCGATTATATATATGATCCTATGACTCATATCACTCCCCTCCAAAAAATTAAATTTATTGGCTATGGAGGCTAAAAGGCAATCACTTTGCATTGATGTAATTTTTCAAGGTTAACAACTCATAGACAATAAATTTGCTGTCATTGCCTAGTGTACAAAGTAGGCATTAGATAAAGACAGAACAGTTAGGTTTATAAATCTGGCCAAAAGAGTAACTGAGAGCAATAAATCATAAATTCAAGGAAGGGTAGCACCGGGGTTGAAGTGGCCAAGGTGAAGACATGGGTTGATGAGTCCCAGCAGGCATGATGCAGGCGTGACCTGGAATATGTTGCTCTCCCTTTTTGTAACCTCTCGAGAATGATAGATGAACTGTCTTGTTGTGTTGGGGGCTTCCATGCCCAAAGAATGACAATGTCCATATTGAAACTTACTTTACTTTACTTTAGTGAAGATAAGTTAAAATGCACAGCAAACATTTGGGCCCAAAGCAGCCTTAAATTACAATATTATCCATCAAGGAGGGATAGAGCACAAACCTGAAACCCTCTCTGATCAATATTCCCCGCGTCTGACTGTTGCCTTGCACTCCCACTCTGCCCCACCGGCATCCACACAGCACAGGGGTGCCTCTAACACACAAGTGTGATCATGTCAGATCCTTGCTCAAAACCCTCGATGGACCTGAAATAAAAGCTAAAACTACAGAATGACTAGGGGGAAAAAAAAAAAACAAAAAACCCATGAGCCCCTCCACAACCTTGGGGTAGACAGACATTTCTTAGCCGAGACACCAACCACATAAGCAAGAAATGGATAGACCCGACTGCACCGGGATTAGAAACATCTGCTCTTTGCCAGATGCTGGTAAGAAAATGAAACGAGCAGCCACTGCTGCAAGAAAATAGTCACAAAACGGGTCCCTGATGCAAGACTTCTCTGTAGATACAAAATGTGTATAAAGAATTGCAACTCAATAAGCCAGTAACCCAAGTAAAGGAGTGAATACATACTCCACAGCTGTACGTAGTATAAGAAGATGTATAAGGACATGAGGAAATAGCATTGATTCCATCAGAGAAATGCAAATGAAGATCACAGTGAGGGGCTACCATGCACCCACCATAGCAGCTGCAGCCGAGAAGGTGTTGGCGAAGGCGCAGGGCCCGTGGGGAGACAAAACAGCACAACCGGCAGGCTTGGGTGGTTCAGTCAGTTGAGCATCCGGCTCTTGATTTTGGCTCAGGTCACGATCTCCCAGCTTGTGAGTTCCAGCCCCGCGCTGGGCTCTGCACTGGAAGTGTGGAACTTGCGTGGGATTATTTCTCTCTCTCTCTCTCTGTTCCTCCCCTGCTAGTGCTCTCTCTCTCCCTCTCTAAATAAATAAACTTAAAAAAAAAAAAAACGGCACAACCTCCCTGTTTGTAACTTTCTTGTAAAGTTAAGGATACATTAACGTGTGCAACCCAGAAAGCCCGCCGCTAGACTATGCTAGGTCTACAGATGCTCAAGTGAAATGAATACATAGACCCGAGGAACGCTTGTATGCAAACACGCACAGCCGCTTTGTTCGTAATAGCAGAAAACTGCAAACAATGCCGTGTCCATCCACAGACGCATGGACGAATAAACTGTGCTAAATCCTATGAGGAGGATTCTGCTTAACAACACAAGGGAACTGCCGATAAACACGACATGATGATAAAATCACAAAAATTTTATGCTGAGCAAACTAAGCCAGACCTCGGAGAGCACGTGCAGCATGATTCCACGTAAATGAAGTTCTAGAACTTGCAGCACACTCCAGTGGGAGGCGGAGGGTTGACTGTGCAGAGACTAGGGCACCCACTGGGGTAATGAAAAGGTTCTGTATCTTGACCAAGGCAACAGTTACATAGATATATATACATTGACCAAAACTCAGACTATATACTTAATGTGGGCGCATTTGATTGTATGTAAATGATACCTGAATAAGGGTGACTGCGTTTGAAATCTCCCTTGGCTCCAGGTTCATGTTTCACGTCTTCCAATACCACTCTCCCCTACAGCTAAACTCTACTGCTTCCTGAACACATTCCTGCCACAGGACCTTTGCAATGACTGCTGCCGACCTGAAACGGTCTTTGTTCCGACATGTGCCTGGTTCTCTTCCTCACCTCCTTCACGTGTTTCCTAGAACTACCTCCTACGTGAGTCCCTCCCTGACCCTGCTGCTTAAAAATTGCAACAAAGCTGCCCACAACCTTAACCATCTCCCGCCTCGCTCTATTTGTCCCATTGCACTAAGCGCCTTCCAGCACGGTTACATATTTTAGGCCGTTATTTGTACATGGTAGGCACTCAATAAATACCTATGAAATCAACGTGTGGGGCGCCAAAGTGTCAGGCCTTGTTTCAGGGGAAGGATGGTAAGTTTCTACTCTTGTGAACTTTCTAACTGGAGGCAACAGACAACAAAATGAATATTTGCCATGATAGTTTTTTGTTGCTATGATGAGGAGTAAAGCATAGTGGTGGCACCTGGGTGGCTCAGTTGGTTAAGCGTCTGACTCTTGATTTCGGTTCAGGTCATGATCACATGGTTCGTGAGTTCAAGCCCCACATTGGGCTCTGTGCTGGCAGTGTAGAGCCTGCTTGGGATTCTGTCTCTCCCTCCCTCCCTCCCTCTCTCTCTGCCCCTTTCCAGCTCATGCTGTCTCTGTCTCTCTGAAAATAAATAAAAACTTAAAAAAAAAAAAGAATAAAGCATAGCAGGGAGACCGTGCAGTGAGACAGGCAGTCAGGGAAGATGTTAGTTCAGACAGGACAGTTGGGTGGCCTCCAGGAAGGGGACATTTGAGCAGAGACCCAGACGGCATCAGGGAGCCATACATTTGGAGGACCTCCCAGTGGACGCAGAGGAGCACCTGGGGAAGGGGGTGGGGCACTAACAGAAGAGTCCCAGCACCGGCCAGGGAGGGGAGCATTCCACTAATGGGCAGGTACCGTGCAGCATGGACCCCTGGGATGGGCAGCATGGGGGTCATCAGTGCCTCAACAGGGACAGGGACAGTCGGGGCAATTTCACACGCTCCCAGGTCTGGTAGGGTGGAGGGTGGTCATCTTACTGCAGATTTATCTACATATTCAGACATCTCAGCACCTACAATGTGCCTGCACTGCCAGGTGGGGGACACAGCCGTGGACCGAGAAGACAGCGGCTCCCAAGAACCTAATGGCCAAGTTGGCGCCCACAGAAACCACTGAGCTCCAGCTTAAGAAAACAAGTGTATTGGAACGACACAGGATAGCTTCTAGAATACAAGGGGCTGTGCAGTAAGTAGCAGAACCAGAAACCCACCAGGACCTAGAGTGACAGGAATTCCTGCTCCTTTGACCTCTGCCCTTTAGTGACTTGACTCACACTTAGTCCCTCCCTCCTTCTCTCTCTCTCTCTCTCTCTCTGTCTCTCTCTCTCTCTCTGTCTCTCTCTCTCTCTGGTTCTACATTTCCTTGCCTTGACATCTTTCTGTCCATTTTATCTCCTTCTTTCTCTTTGCAGAACTGATCTCTTTTCTTTTCCACGTGTGTTTGACCAAACATAAAGCCCACTGCCCAAAACATGCCTTTCTTCAGTTTAAGATCAACCCAGGGGCACCTGGGTGGCTCAGTCTATTGAGCCTCCGGGTTCAGCTCGGGCCATGATCTCACAGTTCATGAGTTCAAGCCCGAAAAGGGGGTGTCATTAAAGAGCCTGTTGGGATCCTCAGTTCCCCTCTCTCTACCCCTCTCCCACTTACACTCTCTCAAAAATAAATAAACATTAAAAAAAAAAAAAAGATCAGCTCAGACACATTATCTTTACATCCCATTTGCAAATTCCTAGGAGAGAGGGTTTGGCCCAGTGCAGCAGGGCTTTTGCTGAACAGCCCCGCGTGAGGGTGCCTGGGGCAGCTATTGCGCGAGAGAGGACATCCCAGATGGAATACAGTATGGCAGGAGCCAAAATATACTTACACCCGATAAACCTGCTTTCAGAAATCTACCCTACAGAAATGAAACAACAGAAGTAAAACATTGCCTGTAGTCATCTGCATCCTTGTCTGTGGATGCAAAGGCATTAAATCAAAGGTTGCAGACTGAACAGCCTACAGAAATCAAGGAGTGATCATGTAAATGAGCGAGGCTGGCTTGGCGAAGGCAATAGGGAGTGGTGGGGACTGTGGCAAAGTGGAGAGCTTATGTTCTTTCTAGAGGTAGACTCCTGCTGCTAGTTGCCAACTCTCAATGTTAGAAATCTGAATTTTAAGGGCTATCCATGATTTGGCAACTAATTCAAATTAGAAAACAAGAATGATTGGGGAGCCTGGGTAGCTCAGTCAGTTGAGCATCCAGCTCTTGATTTCTGCTCAGGTCATGATCCCAGGATCCTGGGATTGAGCCCCGAGCCGGGCTCCAAGCTGAGCATAGAATCTGTTTAAGATTCTCTCTCTCCCTCTGCCCCTTTCCTGCTCATGTGCATGCACATGCTCTCTCTCTCTAAAAAAAAAATAAATAAAAAACAAGAATGACAAAAAATGCACTGTAAGACCACTCTTTGTCAAATAGTATACACCCACAAAGAGCTGTAATTCAACCTATAGGCACCAGGTTCTGGCCTAAATGCCCAAAATAAGTGTGTAAGTTAGAAGATCATAGAGCGTAGCAACACATAATTTTAGTAATCATTCAAATGATAACTAAAATATTACAGAAACTTGGAAAATAAAATAACATTAAGGAATTAGGATACAAGGTGATTGACACCATGTAATAAAAGGGGAGTATGTGGACAAGAACTGGTACGTAATACTGCGAAATCGAAAATACTGTGTAGGGTGAAGGGTTGTTTTTAAGTGCTATTTTATTTAAAAATATTTTTAACATTCAGTTTTGAGAGACAGAGCACGAGTAGGGGAGGGGCAGAGAGAGAGGGAGACACAGAATCGGAAGCAGGCTCCAGGCTCCGAGCTGTCAGCACAGAGCCCCATGCGGGGCTCGAACTCACAAACCACAAGATCATGACCTGAGCCAAAGTCGGATGCTTAACCAACTGACACACCCAGGTGCCCTTATTTTATTATCTATCACATACCTATGTGTTACATACACATATTACACGTGTATATGTAAAGCACTCCTGAAGGAAAGTCCTGCCGTGAGGTCCGGAAGCAGGCAGGCTGAGATTGGGGGACTGTTGGTGCCCCTTGAGGACATTTCTGAGAGGTGGGGTGAACTTTAGATGCTCCTCTCTATGGAAGAGGCTGTCTGCCAAGCTTTGTCATCCTCTGGTGACTCAGGGGCACTTCTGACAGTTATTAGTGATGATTTTACAGCATGGCCTAATTAAGTTACTACTACAGGCTTAAGCTTAAAAGAAAATTAGCTTCTTTCCTTCAACAGACCCTCAATGACAATGTCACCTTGTCCCAGAAATGTACTGACACATCATTCAATCCTCACGGTCCTTGGTAGGCAGAGCAGCTTCGTGTCTATGGCAGAACAGGTGTGAATGAGGACCACCTTTCCTAAGAGGTGGGGTCCCTTTCGTTAGTTGCAAATTACCTTCTTAAACCAGAGGGGCGTTTTTTGTGTGTCTTGAAGAAGCAAAGAGTTAATATGACATATTTGGGGTGACTCGTGCCCATGGAGCACCAGCATCCATTGGCTAAATAGAAAAGTCACAAATCTCTTTTTGGTCTGTTCTGAAACAACTGTCGTCTCTACTCTTGTGTCATATGGGCAGAGTCCTCAGTTGGGAGGGCTCCCTAAGGAGAAGTTGATAGGGGTGACTTTGCCCAGTGTCTCAAGCCTGTTTAGGACTTTCTGAGGACTAATTGTCATAATCCAGGACGACCTATCAGGAGTGCGTTTGTGCTCCTCAGACACTGTCTCAGAAATGCAGTGCCGGGGCGCCTGGGTGGCGCAGTCGGTTAAGCGTCCGACTTCAGCCAGGTCATGATCTCGCGGTCCGTGAGTTCGAGCCCCGCGTCAGGCTCTGGGCTGATGGCTCAGAGCCTGGAGCCTATTTCCGATTCTGTGTCTCCCTCTCCCTCTGCTCCTCCCCCGTTCATGCTCTGTCTCTCTCTGTCCCAAAAATAAATAAAAACGTTGAAAAAAAAAAAAGAAATGCAGTGTCTACACCATTTCTGAGACAGACCCGGGTCCCTGAAACCAGCACAGCTCACATTCAGATGACATCTCAGACATCATAGGGGTCCACTCTTATTTCTATTAGTGTAAAATCACAGGTTATAGACTCTCAGATACAAAGTTAATATAGATTAATGAAAAACTTAATCTGTATTTGTTATAGGTTTAGTTTGGATTAATTTATATCTCAGATAACCATTTCGTGTAAATGGCCAGTGAATGCCGTCCTTGTCAACTGCACGATGGCAATAACTCTTGGGCATCGTAGCCCCACCTCGCCCCCCAGGAGAATCGGGGGGCTTCTCGGGAGAGGTGATTGGGGACCAGGTGAGAAAACAGCCTGAACCAAAGCCCAGAGGATGCGCTCAGTGTGTTTGCGAAAGGCTGGCACAGCTTGCTAAGACCAGAGAGGTATGTGGGGCTAGATCATATCACCAAGGTAAGGAATTTGGATTTGCGTCCTTTAATGGCAAAGAGGAGAGGCAATGAAGGGTTTTAAACAAGGGTTTTTAATGTGTCATTCACATCTGGGTATCAGGTGGCGATAAATGCCATGAAGAACTAGACTTAGGAAGGTGATGGGATGGAGAGGCTCTTTTAGGTAGGAGATCAGTATAGAAGGAAAGGAGGAGAGTGTTGTGTGGCTCTGTGAAAAAAAAGCATTCCAGGCAAAGGGGATAGAACTGCCAAGCCCCGGGGGTAGGACTGGGTCTTGCCTGCTTTCAGCAACACCCTGGGGGTCAGCATGGCTCCAGGAGAGTTGATCAAGGGGGGAGGACAGTGCAGGTTGCAGACAGAGAGACAGCAGAGGGACAGATCTAGGTTCTTGATGGCTATTTTAGGGACCTGGAGTTTTAAAGTGAGTAGGTTAGGAAGCCTGTGTGGAGCACAGGTATGGCAGAATGTGAATGGTGTTTTTAAAGGCTCACTCTGGCCACTGTGTGGGGAGGAGACTGCAAGGGGTGGGGCGTGGACAAGGCAGAAGAGGAGAGACTGCCCTCTAAAGGCTGGAACTGGGGGTAGTGATAATGGCTGGATATTGCACTTATTGTGGGCTTCTTAAAGTTTATTTTGAGAGAGTGAAAGAAAGGGAGTGAGCATGAGCGGGGAGGGGCAGAGAGAGAGGATCCCAAGCAGGCTCACACTGTCAGCACAGAGCCCAATGTGGGGCTCGATCTCACAGTTCATGACCTGAGCTGAAATCAAGAGTCGGATGCTCAACTGACTGAGCCACCCAGGCACCCCTGCAGCTATCTTGAAGGACAAACCACTAGGATTTTCTGGTGAATTGCCTCAAGAGAATGGCATTCAAGAGAATTGCCTCAAGAGAATTGCCCAACGTTCCTGACCTGAGAACCTGGAAGGGCTCCATCACCTGTAAGAAAATGTGGACATGCGTGGGTAGAGCAGGTTTGCAGGGGGATTGTCGAGAGTGGTTTGGACATGTTGGTTGGGGTGCCTATTAGACCTGCCAGGCAGAGGTCAAGAAGGAGCTGGAGGCACTCGAGATCAGGCAGAAGACCTGGGCTATCGATTAAACCTGAAGTCAGCAGATGGTGTGCAAAGGCATAGGGCTGCATGGGTCACCAAGGACTTGGGGATGGACAGGAAAGGAGAGCAGAGGAGATGAGGGCCCAGGAGGCCCACGGAGTCTTTGGAAAGAGCGGTTTGGTGGAAAGAGGGTTGAGAGGCTGATTAGAATGAGCTCTAGAAAGAATGGAGGAAGGCCTACGAGGCCAGGCGCTTCCTCTATCAGTGGAATAATAACGATAATGTCCATGCAGGTGTCCCAGGCTTGGCATGTTGTGGGCACACGTACCGGAGTGTCCAGGGGGAGGGATGGAGCTAGGGCAACATCCCTGCTTTTCAGATGCTGGAAGGGAGGCTGCACGAAGTCCAGAAGCTTTCCAAGTTCCTGCAGCTTGTGAGTGCTGGGCCTGCTACAGGGACGCATACCTGGCTGGGCTGATGGTTTCCCCGTCCTTGATATCCTTCATGTGACCTGGAAGTGTGGGAAGGTGGGAGCCCTGCTACCAGCCTCGGGTGCTTAGGGGCCCTTCCACAGCAGGGGTGCCTGAGAGGAGCCACGTTGTGGAACTGGATGAGTATGGCCCTGTCCACAACTCCCCGGAAGGGAGGTGACCACCTGAGAAAATGCCTCGTGATAACAGCCTTACTCAATGGGCCTAGATTTTTATAAAATACTTTTAAAAAGTGGTCTATCCATTGGCCTTAAAAATGCTGCCTTTCAGTGGAACCTTGTGGGCAGCCACAGATGGGCCGGATCTTCACTGCCAGGCATTATTTTTCCAGCAGAGACGTCCATCCCCACCCCGGTGACCCAGAAGGCCACTTTTCAAAGAAGGATGAGCTGCCAAAGCAATGACACTCCAGGTCTGGACTTCATGCATCGGGGGATGCGTCACGCCTTGTGGATGACGAGGAGGGGGGCGGGGAAGGGGGATGCCGGGTAAACATCCACTCTCTTTATTGATCTGATTCATCCAATTACACGGGAGCCTCATCTAGGCAACGTTCAAGGGATGACTCAAATGTCACCTGAATGATGCCCGAATGGCTTCGGCCAGGACTTTTCATCTTTCTGATGTCACAGAAGGCTTTTCGTTACAGAGAATATTAATTGCAACCGAGGGCTGGGCGCAGAGTTAAACGGAAATGAAAAGTCCCAACGTGGCTATGCCACCACGATGTATTTACCAGGAGGACGGGCACTGGGCCAAGCTGAGCCAGCTGGGTGACTTTATCGTGATTGTCATTTCTATGTCTCTTCCTTAACTCGTACGTGATGGAAGGCAGCCTGTATCCTTGATACTTCTTTGCCAATTCAGATCTAATCATCAAAACTCAATTCTACACAGTGCGTCGGAGTCCCTGACTCACAGAGGTATTTGATATTTCAAGTGAGAAGACCCAGTTGTCCCCTGAAACAGTATCTAAGCTTTGATTTCCAAAGTTCCCCTGTATTTCTTGCAGGCCCTTTTTAAGATCAGAACTTAGCTTACCTGATTCCTCCAGTGTAAAGATGGAGAGGGTCTCTCAGGTTTCTAAACATATAGAATATCAAACTATTGTTTCTGTTAAAATCATTTCACTTTTGGGGCGCCTGGGTGGCTCAGTCGGTTAAGTGTCCAACTTCGGCTCAGGTCACGATCTTGTGGCTCGCGAGTTCGAGCCCGCGTTGGGCTCTGTGCTGACAGCTTGGAGCCTGGGGCCTGCTTCCGATTCTGTGTCTCCCTCTCTCTCTGACCCTCCCCCCATTCATGCTCTGTCTCTCTCTGTCTCAAAAATAAATAAACGTTAAAAAAAATTAAAAATCATTTCACTTTTATTACTACTTTTTTGTAATGTCTGCTAGCCAAAAAAAAACAAAAAACAAAAAACAAGGACACACCCAGAGCCAAACAAAGTTGGGTTTTTTGATGCGTTTCATAAAAACATGCATCATGGGGGACCATGTGGCGTCCCAGGAAGGAGGTACTGTAAAGGACCTTAAGGAGTTGGGGTGGGTGATATGGTGGAGTGGGGGCTCCAAGAAGCAGCGCCGTGCTCTGGCTTGACTGCTGTCAGGAAGCAGAGATGATTCCACTCCTGGATCTCAATAATTGTTATCCAGGAAGCAGGACAAACCATATGAGGTTAAAGTAGTGACTGGAAGAGAAGACGCCGTCTCTCGTGTTAGCCAGGTAGGGGATGTTGGATCGTTTTTGTGGTTCGAATGCGCTCCTGTTTTTGTCTGAGCAGACCTGATTACCAGCGCCGTTGTTTTTGTCTTGGTCCAGCACAAACACAGGGTGACCTGGCCTGATGGTTCAGTGAAATCAGTGTTCGGTAGGGCCAGCTGCGAGGGCCAGGCCAGCCCCACCTGCCAGGGGCTGCTCTCTTCTCACCATTCATCCATGTGCTTATCTCTCAAACACACAATACAGTGTGCTGTCTCTGTGATGGACACTCAGTGATTTACAAGCCCAAGTTCATTTAATCAGATGCCACCCTAGAACCCTCCCTCACCTCAGGTGCCGTGTCACCCTTGTCCTGGCTTCTCTCCGCAGCCTCCTACAGGCTCGTATCTGTGTGCTCCATGAGGACAGGGCCTTCTGTTTTTTTTGGCTGCAGTATCCTCATTGCCTGGAATCTAGCAGGTGCTCAAAAACTTTGTTGATGATGCTGACGTTTAATTAAAGAATGTGTTGTCTGTATGATACATACATGCCCGGCCAAATCGCACCTGGTCTCTTCCAGTAGAAATTTTCCAAAGCTCTGATTCCCAGGGCCACCATCTAAAAGACAATTCGCGGTACTCCCATCCACCCCACCCCCCATTATCCATCCATCCATCCATCCATCCACTCATCCATCCATCCATCCACTTGCCCATCCATCCACCTCACCACCCACGCATCCATCCATCCATCCATCCACCCATCCATCCATCCACCCATCCATCCATCCATCCACCCATCCACCTGCACTAGTTTTTATTGGTTTGTACATAACTTATTCGAAAGTGAATATCTTTAGAAAGTTTCCCCCAAATAAGTTTTCCTTTCTTGTTTTTCCTTCTCCGTGTGTTTACTGGGCTGCTATGTCAGGTGCTTTGCTAACTAACACCTGGCTGGGCCCGTGGGTCCGGGAGGCAACACTGGCGTCCTGAGCGCGAGGTCCCTCCGCCCAGGAAGTGCAGGAGGCAGCCCGGCATAGGATGACCTGGGGTGGGGGGCTGTAGGGAGGGGAAGAGGACTTGGGATCCGCACAGTGGTACCGCGAGCCACACCAGCCACCGCCGCGACTACAGGACAGGAGGGGGCGGTACCTGGAGGGAGTGATGGGGCGGGGCTGGGCAGGGCCTGGCAAGGGGTGACGTGACTGACGTGGCGCAGCGAGAGGGCACAGGCGGAGGGGGCGTGGCCAATACGGGTGAGGGGCGGGGCTAGGCGGCCTGCAGTTTAGATTGGGCGAGGCCTCCGAGGATAGCGCGGGTGGAGCCAGGTGAGTGAGGTGGAAGTCGGGAGGGACGTAACCTGGAAGGACAAAAAGGGGCGTGTAGGACCGAGCCCCGGGAGGTGGGAGGGATTCGGAGCCCGGGGCTGAGGGAGGGGACGGAACCCGAAGCGGGTAGTTTTTGGCACTTGGATTGTTGTACTTGATCCCTATAAGCATTCCTATAATCAAGCCACCTGGTCTCGCGGGCCCTTCGGGAGTCACCTGTCCGCACCTGTTCCGAGTTATAAGGCATCCAAGGTGTCCACGTGTAAATTTCTGTACCGACCTGCGCGCTACCCGCGCGCCCGGACGACGACATGGGGAAGGTCTGACACAAACTGTCCGGCCGTCGCCGAGACTGCGGGGCCTCAGGGGCTCCCAGGCCTCTGGCCCTTTCCTGCCTTCTGGATTGCTGGCTCCAAACCCATCTCCGCCCAGGCTGCGGGAACAGATGACAATTTGCCCCCAGTGACCCAAGTGATTAATATTTATCTACTGACACAAAGAAAGTACCACTTCCAGATAGCCCTATTCAGCTCACACAGGGGTGCTTAAGATCGTGATCAAGCTAGTGTTAACTTGAAATACATATAAAAGAAATTATTTTTAATGTTAATTCACAGGACTCAAACCCATGCTAGATCTGTCGGGGTATATCAGATTTAAGGCTGTGAACTGCCCTGTCACTTATTGGGATACCCAAAACAAAAGGAATTGGTTTTATAGGGTATCCCTATATCAGATGTTAAACTCCACACTTGTATCATAAACTTTTTAAAGAAATTAAATCAGTATTATTTAGCAAATTCTGAGGCCCATTTCTGGATTTTATAATAGAAGATAAGTGTTGTCATAATTGTACTCTATGGCTCATAATCAAAAGTAAATGAAAATGGATGAATTTCACAGAACTACAGGGGGATATATTTTTGCCTTATTAAGGATTTTTATACTTGATGTTTAGTTGTATTTTTGCACATTATTAATGTTTTTGAGTCATCACCTGGGAATAAAAAATTATTTTGAGAAATTGCTAAAAAAAATTTGTCTGGTTTTGCTTTTTGGTAAAGGGCACTGTTGTACTGTATTGTAAGAATACATAACTTACAGAACGTTCCCACTTACAAAATGCTGAAAAATATTTGTTCTTAATGTTCTGTACCACTCGATGGACTTTTGGCCACAGCTGCAAGTCAGTTAATGTTCATCCCTGTTGGGAAGACTTACATACACAATATTTCCCTGAACAAATGCACATCGATCTAATCTACAGCCTCTGGATAAAAAAAAAAAAAAAGACAGTCTAACAATAGTGTGGTAATCAAAGAACAAAACTCAAATACACTTTGATGTGATTGTCATTGTGATTGTGCTGAAGATGGAGTTGTCTGACGCTGTAGAAATCACTGCTGCACTGGACCTACACTTTACTCTATATTTTTATTTCAAGCACAGGGAAGGAATGCAGGGATTTCAGTAGCTCTCTTGGAATAAAAGGAAACCAAGGGGAAGAATCCAAAGATGGGAGCGTTCTGGAGAAAGAAATCGATTATGTACATGATTATGTACAAGGAAGACGGATATTGCCTTATTGAGCTTTCCAATATTTTTCTTCTGAAGAGAAAGATCCTCTGACTTAAAAAAAAAAAAAAACTATTGACTGTTGTTGGCCATATCTTCATTTTTATAACATGATACAACACATTTATTTCCCTTCTTTATTCTATTTTACCAGACTAAAACAACAATGACAAAAGCGAATTTCCTCCAGTGTCCTTGATGTCGAAGTCTGCAATTCTACCATGTTTTGAACTGGACTGGTAGCTCAGATTGGACTCAGATGAGGACTGTGGATTCCATTGTTTTTTGTTTTTTGTTTTTTAACATTTTTAATTTAATTTGAACGTAATCATGCAGGGAAATGTACACTTTTTGCTAAACAGTGATAATCATAGAACCACCACCATGATCAAGATGCAGAATAATTCCGTTCACCCCCCAAAATTCCCTCATGCTGACTTTTTGTGGCCTGTGCCTCCCCCTACACCCCTACACACATCCCTGACGATGCCCCTCCATCCCTAAAGTTTTGTCTTTGCATGAATATCATATAAATGGAATCATCATACAGTATGTAACCTTTTGAGGCTGGCTTCTTTCATTTAGCATAATGCATTTGAAATTTACCTGAATCAATATTTCAGTTCTTTTTATTCTTTATATTCCATTTAGTGGTGTGTCACAATTTATCCATTCACCATTTGAAGGGCAGTCTCTGGCAATTATGAGTAATGCTGTGATACATGCCAGCATACAGATTCTGTATCACTTAAAAATTTTTTTCATTTGGTGGCACAAGAACAGACACTCAGATCGGTGGGACAGAATAGAGAACCCAGAAATGAACCCACAAACGTATGACCAACTCATCTTTGACGAAGCAGGAAAGAATATCCAATGGAATAAAGACAGTCTCTTCAGCAAGTGGTGCTGAGAAAACTGGACAGCGACATGCAGAAAAATGAACCTGGACCACTTTCTTACACCAGACACAAAAATAAACTCAAAATGGATAAAAAAAAGTTTCACTTGGGAGTAGGATTATGGGTTTTGGTACTATTAGAAATGGTCCTGTCTGTGTAATTCCTTTTTTTTTTTAATTTATTAATTTTGAGAGAGCAGGAGGGGCAGAAAGAGAGGGAGAGACAGACAGTCCCAAGCAGGTTCCACACTGTCAGCACGGAGCCCAATGCGGGCTTGATCTCATGAACCGTGAAATTGTGACCTGAGCCAAAATCAAGTGTCAGATGCCCAATTGACTGAGCCACCCGGGTGCACCTGTAATTCCTATTTTTAATTGTTCACTGCTAGTACATAAAAATACACTTAATTTTTGTATACTACTTCATATTCTGTGACCTAGCTAAATTTACTTCTTAGTTCTAGAAACTATCTTGTAGATTCCTTCTAAGCACTGCTTTACCTGGAATCCACAAACTTTAATGTGTTCTATATTTTATCATTCAGTTCAAAATATTTTCTGATTTTTCTCATGACTTCTTTGACTCATAGGTTATTTAGAAGTGTCCTTTCTTATTTCACAATGTTTTGGTATATTCCAGATACCTTACTGTAATTGATTATTAGTTTCATTTCATTATAATTAGGAAATGTACTTTGCAAAATTTTAGTTATTTCAAGTTTGCTGATGTTTGTTTTATGACCCCCCAAAATGGCCTATTTTGATGAATGTCCCATGTGCACCTAAAAAGATTGTGTATTCTATTGTTTTGGATGGAATGTTTTCCAAATCTCAATTAGATGAAGTTGATTTATAATGTTCAGGTTTTGTATATTTTGCTGATTTTCTGCACTAGAAATTATTGGTTATTGAGAGAAGACTGCTGACATCGCCAGGAATAATTGTGAATTTTCTTCTTAATTCCATCATGATTTGCTCCATGGATTTTTTTTTTTTTTTTTTTTGGGACAGAGAGAGACAGAGCATGAACGGGGGAGGGGCAGAGAGAGAGGGAGACACAGAATCGGAAACAGGCTCCAGGCTCTGAGCCATCAGCCCAGAGCCCGACGCGGGGCTCGAACTCACGGACCGCGAGATCGTGACCTGGCTGAAGTCGGACGCTTAACCGACTGCGCCACCCAGGCGCCCCTGCTCCATGGATTTTGAAGCTCTTTTGTTGTGCATGCACATTCAGGAATTGTATATCTTCTTGGTAAATTGATTCTTTTATTAAAATGTCCTTTTGGATCCCCTTTTTATTGTTTCTTTTTCTGAAATCTACGTTGTCTATATTAATATAGCCCCTCCAGTTTCTTTTGACTAGTATTTTCATAGTGTATCTCTTTTTATCTTTTTGCTCTTAACCTAAGTCATTATATTTGTTTAAATATAGAATATATTTGGGTCTTGTGTTTTTAATCTAATCTGACAGTCTCTCTTTTAATCAGTGTGTTTAGACCATTTACATTTAGTGTAGTTATTGATATGGTTGACTTTAGGCCTCCCATTTTATATATATATTTTTTTCTGTTCTCACTGGTTTTTTTGTTCCTCTGTTCCCCCTTTCGTACATTCATTTAAATTATTTTAATGTTTTTAGTATTTCATTTAAATTTATCTATTGGTGTGTTTTTTGTCCATTTCTCTTTGTATTATCTTTTTTTTTTTAATTTTTTTTTCAACGTTTATTTATTTTTGGGACAGAGAGAGACAGAGCATGAATGGGGGAGGGGCAGAGAGAGAGGGAGACACAGAATTGGAAACAGGCTCCAGGCTCTGAGCCATCAGCCCAGAGCCTGACGCGGGGCTCAAACTCCCGGACCGCGAGATCGTGACCTGGCTGAAGTCGGACGCTTAACCGACTGCGCCACCCAGGCGCCCCTCTTTGTATTAGGGATTATGATATACATACCTAACTTCTCATGGTCTACTTAGGTTAATATTTTACCAATTCAAGTAAAATATACACACCTTGTAAGCATCTATGTCCTTTTACACCCTCTCTTATATTGTAGTTGTCCTATGTATTATACCTATATTCACTTAAAATTGTACCAGACAATGCTCTATTTGTTTTCCTTTCAGCAGTATAGGTATTTTAGAGAACTTCAGAAAATAGTCTATTATATTTAGTCAGATACATACCATTTCTATTGTTCTTTCTTCATTCCTAAAGGAACTCCTGAAGTACCACGTTTCCTTGTGGCATCACTTGCCTTCAGCCTACAGAACCTCATTTTAGTATTTGTTTGTAAGCAGTTGTGCTGGCAACAAATTCTCTTAGTCTTCCTTCATCTGAGAATGTCTTTGTTTTGCTGTCATTCCTAAAGAATATCTGCACTGAGTGTAGAATGTTGATCTGCTGTCTTTTGTCTTCCATAGGTTCTGATGAAGAATTCACGGTAATTCTGATTGTTCTCTGTACAAGGTGTCACTTTTCTCTGGCTGCTGTCAAGATCTTTCATTTAACTTTGGTTTTCACCAGTTTATTATGCCTAATGTTCCTTAAGTATACCCTGTTTGATGGCTCTTGAATCTGTAGATTTATATCTTTCACCAAACTTGTGAAGTTTTTGGTCATTATTTCTTCAAATATCTTTCCATATCAATATCTTTCTCTTCTCTTTCTGGACTTCCAATGGCACAAATATTAGATGTTTTGATGTTTGATGTTTCCAGAGGCTCTGTTCAATTGTTTTTAATTATCTTTCTGTTTTTCAAGTTAAATAATTTCCTTTAATTTATCTTCAAGTTTACTTCTTCCTCTGTCATCCACATTCTGTTTCCTTTCAGACATTGTAGTTTTCAATTCTAAAGTTTCCATTTCTGTTATATATTGTATTTTTTCTCTTTTTTTTGAAGTTTATTCATTTATTTTGAGAGAGAGAGAGATAGCAAACAGGGAAGGGGCAGAGAGAGGGAGAGAGAGAAACCCAAGCAGGCTCTGCTCTGTCAGCACAGAGCCCGATGCAGGGCTCAAACTCACAAATGGCAAGATCATGACCTGAGCTGAAACCAAGAGTCAGACACTCAACCGACTGAGCTACCCAGGCACCCCTGTGTAGTTGTTTTTTTTTCTTTTTTCTGTTGAGAGCTTCTATCTTTCCATTTATTTGAAGTGTATTTACCTTTACCCCATGGAGCATAGTTATAATACATTAAAGCCTTTGTTAAATCCAATATCAGGGTCAACTCAGGATTTGTATCTGTTGATTTCTTTTCTCTTGAGACTTGTTTACATTTTCCTGGATCTTCATATGCCGAACAGTGTTTGATTTTGATGCTTTTGTTGTGAGACTCTGTGTCCTGCTGAAATCTTCTGGAGAACACTGACTTGTTGTTTAGCATACAGTTACCTGGCTAGGTTCCTACCACAAGTTCTATTTTGCCTTCTGTGAATGGTGGTTCCAATGTCACTTAAGTTTTTAAAACCTTTGCTGTGTTCCTTAGTGTCGTTTCATGCATGTAGCACTCAGAGATTAGCCTGGGGTGCAGGCAGCTGTTTATGTTTGTAGTTCAATTCTCAAAGTCTTTGCTATGTCGCTCTGAGTCTCTCCTGCACATGCACAGCCCAAGGGCAAGCTGCGGACCTGTGCCCATTCATATGTAGAATTAAGGGATCTCCTTTACCAGCTCCCTCCTCTCTGTAATTCCCGGAACACTCTCTGGCTCCCAGGGGCTCCTTTCTCATCCTATGGCCAGAAATCCAGACTTTCTCTCTTTGTTATGCTCTCTGCCACCTTGTAGATATGAGACTGGGGTTGCTTTCAGGGCAAGGCCTGGAAAGAGAAAAGAGAGAGAGAAAAAACAGATTCTCCCACACTCTCTGGTTTGTGAGGATTGCTTTTCCTGGTTCTCTGACCCCAAAAAAACAGAGCTGCAGAGTTTTATGACCAGGGCTGCCCTCAGGTCAAAGGCAGGAAAGAAAAGAGGAAAAACAATGAGAAACTTACCACTCCCCCCTCCATTTTCAAGTTTGATTTCCTTACCAGTCCACCTCCTTGTTTGCTCTTCACATTTCTCAAGTAGTCGCTATTTGTACTTTGATTTCCTCCCTTCAAGATGGGTCATTTGTTAGGAGGACTTAATAGTCACGGGAGTGGAGGCTCTATCTGAATAACCGTGTTGGGCTGGAAATTGCTTTTTCTTCCCCTTTTCTTCATGATGTCTCCATGTCACATTTTGTACAGATTCTCAAAAAATAGCTTTTGCATTCAGAACACAAATGAGTAAACCACACGTATACTCACCTCTTTTGCCCAGTTTGTAGACCAGATTAAGCTTCCTAGGAGGGGGTGCTCAAGAAGATACGTCCTCTGCACAAAAATTCATCTGTCGTGTACTTACCTTTACCCCACGGAGCATAGTTATAATACCCACATTAAAGCCTCTGGAGAAAGCATCTGTTGTTCTTTTTACCTTTGTGAGGTCAATCTCATGTTTATTTTGCATTCTCCACCTCCCTGTCTTGCTCGCCTACATAGAGCAGGATAACTTAATCGGTGAACATCAAAATGCATTTTAGAAAACAATATTTGCCTGCATTAGAATATAATTACATTACAACAGGAGATCCCTTTCTAGTAAATACAACTCCTGAGTTTACGTGAGGTCTGTATTAGTCTTTGTAGTGGCTTAGGGTTGGAGGGTCATTCCTGAGTTCTTCCTGTATGCAGGCCAGTTGTGTTAATTGTTTTTTAGAAGGTAAAATAGAGTCACTGGTTTGAAAATAAGAAATGTCGGGATATAGCTGAAGGATTCAGTGGTTTCTTTCCTGGTCATTGAGCCTGTACGTTTCTAAGTATGAGTAGGTCTTACAGACCAATCAAAGAATGTCCCCCACCTTTACCTACGTCAGCATTTTTGTGCACACCTTTTATTTAAGATGCGCTAAAATTGACTCTGTTGTGCCTTATTCTCTTTCATCTCTTCTTTCCCACTTAATAATATGGCACCTATTAATAAAATATCATTGTAACTAACCTAAGAAACATTATGTATTTAAATGTTACTTCTTTCTAAGAATCCTGATGTTGGTTTTGTTTGAATTGAGAATATAGAATTCAATATGGAATCACAGCACAAGTGCAGACTCTGAGGTCTGATGACTCTTGTGAATGGATGGGCGGTCCCACTCACCAACTAGGCAACACGGACAATTTCTTAATCTCTCTGTGCCACAGCCTGCTCATTTGCCAAAGGGGAATTGTAGTCATCCTTCTCACTGCAAGGATTAAGAGAGATGGTGTGAAAATGTGCTTGGCATGGTGCACGGTGTCAGCTCTTACTGTTGTCCTGTAGGTATGGAGACCGTCACCATCATCACTGTTGACTGACAGGCAGTGCTCTGGACGTGCTGGATGCTGGCGCCAACGTGCAGAATAAGACACACTCCCCACAGCGCTCCTGATGGGGAAGACAGACACACAAACAGGTCTTCACCATGCAGGGTAGCGAGTACAGTAAGAGAGAAATCCTCCTGGGAGTCCCAGGCAGCAGTGGGTTCATAGCCTTTGCTCGCTGGGTGTATTTTTGGGTATCGTGGATTCCTGGCCTAGGACATAAAGTCTGAATAGAGTTAGTTCCCTACTAAGGGGAAATTGGAGCAGAGGGTAGGGACCAGCATGGGAATGGCATGATCAAAGATGAGATCAAGCACAATATGTTCAGTGAAGCTACTTGAGAGAAACTCTGGGGAAAGAGATCATATTATTAATAAAGTAAATGGTGGCCAGTTTCATCAAGAACTCTCTTTTCTTTGACCAAGTAGAGGCCCATGATTCTTCACACATGCTACTGTTTTGACATTAAGAAGAACAAATAATGAGGGGCACCTGGGTGGCTCAGTTGGTTAAGCATCTGACTCTTGATTTCAGCTCAGATCATTATCTCACAGTTGTGGGACTGAGCCCCGTGTCAGGCTCTGCACTGAATGTGGAGCCTGTTTGGGCCTCTCTCTCCCTCTCTCTGTGCCCCTCTCCCCCGTTCTCTCTCTCTCTCTCTCAAAGAAAAAAAAAAAGAACAAATAATGAAAGCAGGCTTTGCTGTAAAGCCTCCACAGAGCACTTAGTTTTTTTTATGGGGTCTGTGGGGAGCAAAGTAATTCTTTATTGTTCCCTTAAGAATTAGGACAGTTTTAAAACATGTCCACAAATTCTTTTATACTTTCCCATTGATAAATGGAGTATATGTGGCCTTCCCTCAAATCTGGCCTGGCCCTGTGTATTTATCATCTATGGCTGAGTAGCAAGTTATCCTAACACTTAGCAGCTTAAAACTGCAGACATTTATTATCTCAGTCTCTGATCATCAGGATTCTGGGAATGGCCTAAGTGGGTAGTTCCGGCTCAGGGTCTCAGGTTACAGTCATCAGCCGAAGCCTTGATCTCTGCTACATAGGCTGAATGTTTGTGTCTCCCCCAAATTCATGTACTGAAATCTAATCCCCAGAGTGATGGTATTTGGAGGTAGAGCCTGGAGGTGATTAGGTTGTGAGGATGAAACCCCCATGAATGGGATTAGAGACAAATCAAGAGACCTCTCTTGACCTTCTGCCAGGTGAGGACACAGCAAGAAGATGGCCATCTCTGAAGAAACCAGACACCAAATCCACCAACACCTTGATCTTGGACTTCCTAACCTTCAGAACTCTGACAAATAAATGTTTGTTGTTCAAGCCACCCACTGTGTGGTCTTTTTGTTTTAGCAGCCCAAACAAACCAAGACAAGCCATGTCCAAGATAGCTGGCTCACGTGGCTATTGGCAGGTGACCTCAGTTCCTTACCATGTGGATCTGTCCATAGGGCTGTCAAAGGGTCATCATTACATGGCAGCTGGCTTCAAGAATGGGGGTCGGTGGGTGTGGAAGGAGCTGCAGTGCCTCTTATTACCTAGTTTGGAGGTCACATATCTTCACTTCTGCCATGTTCTATTCATGTGTCATATGATAGTGATATATGTGATACGTGTGTCACTAAGTGCGGAGGAGGAGAATTGGGTTGCACCCTTGGAAGGGAGAATCAAAGAATTTGTAGGCATTTTTAAAAACCCCTACACCCTGTGACTTGCAACAAATATAATGCAAGGAATGGTACCGTGTGATATCTGAGGCTAGGTCATAAAAGGTGATGCAGCTTCTTAATGGTTCATCGGGACACTCACCTTTGGAGATGTGAGTCACCATGCTGGAAGTTGACCACCCTGAAGTCACCATGTTATGAGGAATCCCGGGGCACTTGGGAGGCCATGTGGAGGTGTTCTGGCTGACAGCCCAGCTGGGTCTCCACTAACTGCCAGCATCAATTGCCAGACATGTGAGTGAAGAAGCCTCCAGATGAGCCCAGCTCCCAGATAGCATATTAACTTCCAGCCATGGAATCCCCCAGGTAAAGGGCCAGGCTTGGTGGGTCAGAGACAAATCATCCCCGTCTGAATTTTTGACCCACAGAATCCATCCATAATCATATTAAAATGACTGTCTTATGCCATGACATTTTGGGGTTGTTACACAACATTAGTAACCGTAACATGGGTTAGTTTTCAATCCACACAGACTCACCCTCTGATGCGTGCCTAGAGGTTCCCTTTCCTATAGATTCTCTCCAGCTCTTTATCTGGTCCTTATTTCTTTGTCCTCTTGGATATCTCTAGAAAAGCATCTAAAATGATGACTGCAATAACTTCTACAATCCCTAAAAAGGAAATCTCACAAAAGCTGAGTTGTTGTTCGACGTATAACAGGCTCACAATGAATATTGCTGTCAGGCTCAAGTTTTATTAGATTCAGAAGTGGTTAAAAACTAACTACACTCATCATCAGGGAAATGCAAATCAAAACCACAATGAGATGACACCTCACACCTGTCAAAATGGCTAAAATAAAAAACACAAACAAGTGTTGGCAAGGATGTGGAGAAAAAGGAACCCTTGCACACAATTGATGGGGATGCACACTGGTGCAGCCACTGTGGAAGACAGTATGGGGGTTCTTCAAAAAATTAAAAATAGATGGGGCACCTGGGTGGCTCAGTCAGTTAAGTGTCTGACTTCGGCTCAGGTCATGATCTCACAGTTCGTGGGTTCGAGCCTAGTGTTGGGCTCTGTGCTGACAGCTCAGAGCCTGGAGCCTGCTTTGGATTCTGTGTCTCCCTCTCTCTCTGCCCCTCTCCCACTCACGCTCTGTCTCACTCTCTCAAAAATAAATAAATGTAATTTAAAACATTTAAAAAAATAGGGGTGCCTGGGTGGCTCAGTCCGTTGAGCATCCAACTTCAGCTCAGGTTATAAGCTCGTGGTTCGTGAGTTCGAGCCCTACATCAGGCTCACTGCTATCAACGCAGAGCCTGCTTCAGATCCTCTGTCTCCCTCTTTCTTTCTGCCCCTCCCCACTCGTGCTCTTTCTCTCAAAAATAAATAAACGTTAAAAAAAATTAGAAGTACCTTATGATCCTGTAATCACACTGCTGGGTATTTACCCAAAGAATATGCAAACACTAATTTGAAAGGATACATGCACCCCTATGTTTATTGCAGAATTATTTTCCTAACCATAGGGAACAAACTGATGGTTCCTGGAGGGCCATCTGTGGGTGGGTGAGGGGGTGGGTGAGATAGGTAAACGGGATTGAGTGCACCTGTTCTGATGGGCACTGAGTAGTATATGGAAGTGTTGAATCACTATATTGTACACTTGAAACTTAACACTGTATGTTAATTAACTACACTGGAATAAAATTAAGAAGATAAGATCATAAGAACCAGTAGATAACCAGTAGAAAACTTAAGAAAACTTTAACCAGTAGATAAAACTACTTAACCAGAACAGTTTTCATTTCTTTCCATTAGCAAACCCACACACCACCCCCAGGAGTCCCAAACCCACCTATAACTATCATGTAGGTGAGAACTTAAGGAAAACAATTTGTAGCCGCGGTGGGCTGGTCCCACCCTGAACACAGTTCTAACACAGCTGTTGAACATTCTACCTCCCAAGAAGAAGCTTCTTGGTTTGCTTTCCTAAAGATACGGAACGATCAATAGCCATCGTAGAGTTACGTGTTCTCATTAAAAGACGGGGCTCACTGACAAGCTGAGGGGAGCAGGTCCTGCCAGGTGGCAGAAGAAACCGATGGCTCACAAAAGAGCTATTAGTAGCTGCCAGATAATCAGTGAAGTGTTGGCATTAACCCTGAGGCAGAATTTCTCTTCCCCTTCAGTCCTGTTCTCCCTTCAGCTTCAGTTCTTAAGTCCATGCAGCCATTACATTACACACTGACTCTTTTGTGACGTTTTTTTAATTGTCAGGAAAAAAAATGGCAAAAATAAGTTCTCATTTGGCCGTTCTTGTAGGCTGTCAGCCTTTCTCTCTAGGTTGTCCCCTTTACTGCCAAGTAGCATGTGGTAGGATTTTGTCAGCATGACGTAAATCACTTGGCTCTTTTTCCCAGTTCTTAAGAGGCTCCATTATGGCATGAAGTGCCTGGACTTTTCCATTTGGGCCTCTCCCTGCAGACAGCACCCCTCAGTGAGCCTCTCTCCCACATAGCAGGGTGTTGGGATCCAGACAAACTCCTACGTTACCTTCGGACTCGGGCACATTTGTGTGATCCGCAGGCGAAGGCAGACATCAAGGAAGCAGGATGAGTTCTTCTTTCTAATACTGGAGGCGATCACACACAGATCAAGTTTAAATCTTTATCACACACAGATCAAGTTTAAATCTTTATCTGCAACAATGAATCCATTATTAAAAAAAAAAAAACACCGAAAATGTAAAAACAGATTAGAAGTGAATTGAGATACTCATGAGTGATTGTTCTTTAAAAATGAAGTCAGCCGGGTTGATATTGTATGGCATTGACTTTCAGCTAAGCTCAGAGGGCAAAAACGACCTACCACGGGAGCAGTTGGCTTCTCTTTCCAAAGCCCAAAACGCATCTGCGGAAGATGTTAAGAATTCTGGTCCCGACTCTGGCAGAAGTAGGCTAAGATTCTGGGGAATCGTGCTAGGACACGAGCGCATCAAAGGAATTCAAGGGCACCTGGCTGGCCCAGTCGGTGGAGCGTGTGACTCTTGATCTCGGGGTTGTAAGTTCAAGCCCCGTGTTGGGTGAAGAGATTACTTAAAATCTTATTAAAAAAAAAAAAAGAATTCAAAGGTTCACCCCTTGGGTTCCCCCATCAACTGAAGACGCTGAACACCCCCAGCTCCTGCATCCAGGCAGTGCTTTGTCCAGCCCTGCTTACAGTTGATCTTGAACCTTTATATCTGTGTTAATGATCCACATCTGTCTCTCTGACCCCCTTTTCCATTCTGTGGAATGGAAAACTGTGTCCCAGCCACGCGACTCATTTTCACATACGTGGCACTTTGCCCTGAAGTGCAACAATTCTAAAAGAGCACTTAGCAGCCTCAGCCTTCTCGGCCCAGTCCGGCAGTCCGCCTCTGCCCGGCGGCCCTCACCCCCACACCAGCCTCAACCCCTCTGATGCATCATCTGTGAGTCACTGTTCTCCTTTATGGCCACTGTTCCTTCAATGACAAGGTCCGGGTAGCTTTTCCCACAAAGCGTCTGCACCCTTCTCATCATCCCTTCATTTTCAGTGCCGTGTCCGCTTCAGGGTCTCCATTGTCTGCAGAAGTATCTGGCTTGTATCTGGCTGCAGGTATCTGGCTGCTGAAAATCCTCTGGGCATCTCATCCAAGACAGTGTCTAAGGTGAAGGAGGTAAAAGTGCTGTGCTCCTGCCTCCTCGGACCACATGTAAAGTTTGAGATTTCCACCTTATTTTTTTTAATGTTTATCTTTGAGAGAGAGAGAGAGAAGGAGCAGGGGAGAGGCAGAGAGAGGAGACAGAGAGCAGACTCTGTGCTGTCAGCACAGAGCCCGACGTGGGTCTCCATCTCACGAACCTCGAGATCATGACCTGAGCCCAAACCAAGAGTCGGACACTTAACCGACTGAGCCCCCCAGGCTCCCTCCACTTCTGATAAACCGAATTGTGTGCCGGCGGTGACTAGGTGTCTGGAAACCATCTCGCCGAGGCAACTGTGAAGGTTGGAGGGACATAGGGGCTGTCTGCTAACATTCTGGGGGTTGTCCTATGGATCCGGGCTAGGTCCATGAAACTCTGGGGAGACTTCTGGAGTGGGAACCCCACCCTCCCTCTGGCCAGCTGTGGGACCTTGGCCAAATTCTTTCTGCTTCTCAGTTCCCTTGTCGGCAGACTGGGGATGACAGCACTCACCTGCACGTGGGGATCAAAGGTGTTAGTAAGGTGAGGCATTCAACAAGTGTTAGTTATGATAATGACGGTGGGGGCAATGGGGTTTTAGATGGTGGGGATGATGGTGGGGGCCATGGGTCCAGTTCGTGAAATGTATAAGACGAGAGACTTCAACTCAGTGTAAGATGATCCTTTCAATACAGCCTTTAAAAATAGAGCCCATCTCCCCAACCTCCCCACCATGTAAGAGTTCAATGAAAATACCAACAAAAACCAACCACAAGACCACCTCTTTTAGGAAGCACCCTGAAAATCTGCCCCACATCTTTTTGGATCTCAGCTTCTTCACATACCTAGCCCTTTCACTCTCCCACCTTGCCTGACTCCAGCCAACTGGAACTGGGTTTTCCTTTCAAGTAGACATCTGAATGTCCACCCTTGTCCCAAGGGCCATGCGGGCAGAGGAGCACCAATACCAGGCCAGAAGCTCTTCTGTCCTCATGATAAAATCTGGGAATATGGCTCCAAACTAGATCACATTTCATGTGGTAATACCACCTCAAAGAATACATCCCAAGGAGATAATCAGAAAATATGCAAATATGTAGTTGCAACGATGATTCTGGAAGCATTCAAATGATGAGGTATATTATTGACAGAGAAAGATACTCACAACATATTGTCAAAAGAGTAGATGCTGCTTAAAAAACACATGTATACCTTAAAAAGTTACACGTACACCTGCCCTGTGATCCAGCCATTCTGTTTGTAGGTGTTTACTCAAAAGAAAACATATGTCCACAGAAGGACTTGTACACAAATGTTCACAGTAGCTTTATTTGTAATAACCAAAAGCCGGGAAACACCCCAATGTCCGTTAACAGGTGGACAGAGAAATGGCAGTATATTGATACAATGGGGTGCTGTCCAGCCAGATAGAGGAAGGAACTATTGATAGATGTGGGAACATGGATGAAGCTCCAAATCTTCGCCCTGAGAAGGCGGGCAAAAAAAAAAAAAAAAAAGAATACATATTATATTGTTCTGTTTATATAAATTCTAGAAAATTCAGACTACTCTAAGTGACAGCGAGTAGGTCAGTGGTTGCCTGGGGATGGGGTGGTGGTGGAGGAGGGTGAACTACAGAGGGATTCAGGGAACCCTCTGGAGTGATGGATGATATGTCTTTGGACTAGGTTATGATGGTGGCTCCACGTGCACGTACCCTGCCAGCTCTCTGCCTGGCGAACATTCACTCATCCTTTGCTTCGTCTAGGAGACCTTCCCAAAAGCCTTCCTCGAGCCCTTACCTCACTGTGAAATAGGTGCACATCTGCTCACCTGTCACACTCTATCGTCATTGTCAGTGTATGAGTTTCCTGTTGTTGCTGTAATAAACTACCACAAACTTAGTGGCTTAACACGGACTTACAATCTTAGGGCTCTTGAGGGCAGATGTCTGAAATGGTTCTCACCCGGGCTAACATCAACGTGTCAGTAGGGCTACATTCCTTCTGGAGTCTCTAGGGGAGGATCTCTTTCCTGCCCTTTGCAGTTTCCAAGGGCCACCTGCACTCCGTGGGCCCTGGTCAACTTCCTCCATGTCGATGGGGTTTCCGGGTCTCTTCCTCACTCTGACATTGGCTGTCCCACATCTTTTTTTCACTTATAAAGACCCCACAAGTACATCAGGCTACCCCAACCCAAGATAACTCCCCATCTCAAGATCCTTAACTTAGCAAAGTTAACTTGGCAAAGTCTCTTCTGTCATGCAAAGTCACGTGGCCACCACTTCTGGGGAACAGAATATGGGCATCTTCACGGGCCACTTTTCAGCCCACCGTATTCAGCTTGTCTTGTGAAATCTCAGAGCAGAGACCTTACCTGTCTTCACATTCCTTAGGTCCCAACACCATGAGTTGAGCGCATTTTTTCAGGGCTGAACAAATTGATAAACGCATGAGATTTGAATGCCGATACTGTGGCCACTTAATTACTCTTCCTCTCTTTTGACTACTTTGTCAGGGTTTTGCAATCCTTGAAGACAGAGCACTGGCTCATAGCAGAAACCAAAAAGTGAGAGCTGGGAGTTAAACACTTCCAGAAATACCATTTTTGCAAGCACAGGTGGTAGGTGACATAGCAGGGACCCCAAGAGCATCATCGAGTGTGAACACAAACGTCTCGTGAGGGGTCTGAGGCCATGAGCTGCTTGGAACGAAAGAAAAAAAACCCACAATTATTCACCCCCATGCTGCAGTTGGGAAATTAGTATTTCTTGTCTGAAGCCCATAGGAGTGAGTCAGAGGCAGGGGTAGAGAGAAAACTTGGGTACGGCCACTGAGACACATCGTGGACTCTTTCCTCCACTGACTGTTGCTTGGTCACTCCGTGGCCACCGTAACAAATGGAGGTCTTTGAACCCTCCACATTGACTGGTCATGCTGGGGGTGCACCTCTTCTCAGATTTCTCAGGGCAAAGGCTGGGGGAGGAGGACAGGGCGTCCTGCCAGGGCGGTAGGGGACAGGCAGCATGCAGTTCAAAGGCACAGGTGCCTCTGAAACCATTAACAAAGGAAAGACTAGTGGAGTGCCTGGGTGGCTCGTCAGTTAAGCGTCTGACTTCAGCCCAGATCATGATCTCAAGGTTGGTGGGTTCGAGCCCCACGTTGGGCTCTGTGCTGATAGCTCGGAGCCTGGAGCCTGCTTCGGATTCTGTGTCTCTTCCCATGCCCCTCCCCTGCCTGTGCCCTGTCTCTTTCTCTCTCTCAAAAATTAATTTTTAAAAAGTTTTTTTAAAAAAGGAAAGACTGGAGCATGCAGAGATTCCTCAGGACCACAGGAACATTCTCCAAGAGTGGATTTGAATTGTGTAGCTCATATCCCTTTATTTTCACCTTTTGGGAATGTTAAAATTATGTGTTTGGTTCATGAATATTGAACCCAGCTCTCACTGTGCCCTGACCCCTTACAAACATTAACTCATGCATCCTCGTGACAGCCCCTGAGCCCCTCTGGGTGAGGCAATGGCCACAGTGAGGTGAAGGGACAGGCCTGGTTCTCCCAGGAAGGACAGAGCAGTTGGGCTTCAGAAACTTGTTCTTGACCCGCTGCTCTGCTGGACCCTGAAATGCCAATTCTAGGAACGGTGACGACCAGACCCATGGGAAACAACTCATTCAGAGACTACCACTGAGTGCCAACGTGGAAAATTGGGTGTTTGGTGCCATTTTGCTGAATCTTCCTGTGCGAGTCCAGAGATGAATGTCCAGGAACCATGTAGCTGATTTTGCTCTGTTGAGATTTTCAGTGAACAGAGCCCCCTGTTGTTTCCTTCCTGGGCGGCCCATGGTACCTGCAAAGCCCTACCTACCTGTGAGGCGAGAATGTCTGTGGGAGAACCCCCAAATCGGGGAGCTGGGCGTGGGAACAGGATGCTGACCCCGTGGGAGAAGTGGCCATCGAAGCAATAGAATCGGCCATAATACAGGTGAGGTCCTATTTCACTGGACACTAGCAGCTTGTCTAAGTTCTTCTGTTCTTACAAACTTGATTTTATCAGAAAGTGGGGCTGTGGCTGAGATTTATGAATCTTTACTTTCTGTTTAAACTTCTTCATGGCAGTGTGCTGTTGTACAAGATCTGACCTGCAGCAAATTAATTTTTAAAAAGCTAACATTTGGGACACCTGGATAGCTCAGTCGATGAAGTGTCCAACTCTGGCTCAGTCATGATCTCATGGTTTGTGAGTTTGAGCCTCGCATCGGGCTCTGTGCTGACAGCTCGGAGCCTGGAGCCTGATTCAGATTCTGTGTCTCCTTCTCTCTCTGCCCCTCCCCGACTTGTGCTCTGTCTCTACCAAAAATAAATAAATGTAAAAAAAAATTAAATAAAAAAAGCTAACATTTGCAATTGAAAAATTTCTGTGGCTAAGGTGCCTGAGTGGCTCAGTTAAGCGTCCAACTCTGGATTTCGGCTCAGGTCGTGATCTCACAGTTCGTGAGATCGAGCCCCATATCAGGCTCTGAGCTGACAGTGTGGATCCTGCTTGGAATTCTCTGCCTCCCTCTCTCCCTTTCCCTCCAGAATGCTCACTCTCTCCTTCTCTCTCTCTCTCAAAAAATAAATCAACTTAAAAAAAATTATGTTGGCACAAAAACAGACACATAGACCAATGGAATAGAATAGAAACCCCAGAACTAGACCCACAAACGTATGGCCAACTCATCTTTGACAAAGCAGGAAAGAACATCCAATGGAAAAAAGACAGCCTCTTTAACAAATGGTGCTGGGAGAACTGGACAGCAACATGCAGAAGGTTGAAACTAGACCACTTTCTCACACCATTCACAAAAATAAACTCAAAATGGATAAAGGACCTAAATGTGAGACAGGAAACCATCAAAACCTTAGAGGAGAAAGCAGGAAAAGACCTCTCTGACCTCAGCCGTAGCAATCCCTTACTCGACACATCCCCAAAGGCAAGGGAATTAAAAGCAAAAGTGAATTACTGGGACCTTATGAAGATAAAAAGCTTCTGCACAGCAAAGGAAACAACCAACAAAACTAAAAGACAACCAACGGAATGGGAAAAGATATTCGCAAATGACATATCGGACAAAGCGCTAGTATCCAAAATCTATAAAGAGCTCACCAAACTCCACACCCGAAAAACAAATAACCCAGTGAAGAAATGGGCAGAAAACATGAATAGACACTTCTCTAAAGAAGACATCCGGAT
Source organism: Prionailurus bengalensis (assembly GCF_016509475.1). Lineage (NCBI taxonomy): Eukaryota > Metazoa > Chordata > Mammalia > Carnivora > Felidae > Prionailurus > Prionailurus bengalensis. The sequence continues at coordinate 5,464,310 of NC_057345.1, forward strand.
GGCCAACAGGCACATGAAAAGATGTTCAGCGTCGCTCCTTATCAGGGAAATACAAATCAAAACCACACTCAGATATCACCTCACGCCAGTCAGAGTGGCCAAAATGAACAAATCAGGAGACTATAGATGCTGGAGAGGATGTGGAGAAACGGGAACCCTCTTGCACTGTTGGTGGGAATGCAAATTGGTGCAGCCGCTCTGGAAAGCAGTGTGGAGGTTCCTCAGAAAATTAAAAATAGACCTACCCTTTGACCCAGCAATAGCACTGCTAGGAATTTATCCAAGGGATACAGGAGCACTGATGCATAGGGCCACTTGTACCCCAATGTTCATAGCAGCACTCTCAACAATAGCCAAATTATGGAAAGAGACTAAATGTCCATCAACTGATGAATGGATAAAGAAATTGTGGTTTAGGGGCACCTGGGTGGCGCAGTCGGTTAGGCGTCCAACTTCAGCCAGGTCACGATCTCGCGGTCTGTGAGTTCGAGCCCCGCGTCGGGCTCTGGGCTGATGACTCAGAGCCTGGAGCCTGTTTCCGATTCTGTGTCTCCCTCTCTCTCTGCCCCTCCCCCGTTCATGCTCTGTCTCTCTCTGTCCCCAAAAAAATAAACGTTGAAAAAAAAAAATTCTATAAAAAAGAAATTGTGGTTTATATACACAATGGAATACTACGTGGCAATGAGAAAAAATGAAATATGGCCTTTTGTAGCAACGTGGATGGAACTGGAGAGTGTGATGCTAAGTGAAATAAGCCATACAGAGAAAGACAGATACCATATGGTTTCACTCTTATGTGGATCCTGAGAAACTTAACAGAAACCCATGGGGGAGGGGAAGGAAAAAAAAAAAAAAGAGGTTAGAATGGGAGAGAGCCAAAGCATAAGAGACTGTTAAAAACTGAGAACAAACTGAGGGTTGATGGGGGGTGGGAGGGAGGAGAGGGTGGGTGATGGGTATTGAGGAGGGCACCTTTTGGGATGAGCACTGGGTGTTGTATGGAAACCAATTTGTCAATAAATTTCATAAAAAAAAAAATTAAAAAATAAAAATTATGTGGGCATTGCAGAGCAAATAGGTTTCAAAGCAAAAAGGGAAGATGTGACTTACAGATTAACAATTATCTCTGTTCGGACAACCTTTCCAAAACCTTTTAATAATTCTGAAATTTGTTTAGAAGGATATTCAAATGTGTGGGGAGCTGAAAGAAACAAAAATGCAGGAAAGAAACGTTTTCAAGTTCCACCTTCAACAACGAATGTATGAAGAAACCTCAATCACTTTCTCCAAACCTTAATCACATCTACAAAATATATCCTCACTTTTATTTCTTCCTCATTCCAAAAAGGGTGTATGTTTGAATGCAAATTTTCTTCTCTTGGTGACTAATGTCCCACTCTGCCGCATTCTTTAGGGTAGGGTAAGTAATGAAGCTCACTGACCCTTCTGTAGGTTTACTTTTCTGGAACGTACCAGCAACTAGTCCTGGGGCACCTGCTGTGTGCCCAGGTGCTGTGCTGGGTGCAGGGCTCTCTCAGCCATGAGCAGGATGGCCGTTCAGAGGGCTTGGAGGTGCAGAAGGAATCCAGCCAGTCTAGATGAGAAGTACATGGACTGGCATCAGGGGACCCTTCCGGAGGGGCGTTAGGCTTTGCAAAACCAGAGAAAGAGACTGATAGTCGTGAGGTTTAAGGAGATCCTTCCGTGAAAAGAAAAGAAAGAGAAGGGAAGGAAGACGTGGATTATGCTTGTTTGATCACTAGCTGACTCAGGAGAGAATGGAATGAAAGAGAAACATTCTCTTGAAAATGAGTAACACGGCCCCAATGCCCAGAAGAGCTCAGCTGATGTGTGTTGTAGCTGGAAGCCACCTGGCTAGGGGCATCCTCCCTTCTTGGTCCTGATACACACCTGGGAGAGCGCGGACAGTGATCCAGACACCTGCTCCCGGACTCTCAGGGGTCAAGCCCTCCAGGGCCAACCTTCTCTTGCTCTGGCAGCACAAGGTAAGAAAGACGACCCTCCCCCTTGGCTTCTCTATCATGATTTGCGCCTCGCCCTGTGCCTTTCAGCCCCAGGAAGTTGTCTGGGACAATGACCTCGTTGCCCTTGAATCCATGGCACACGCAGGTTGCAATCCAGCGGTGGAATTTACCGTAACAGGTCTAGACGCTCCTATGGGGTCTTTGCCGCATTCACTGGGGGTGGCGGAGGGGAAATCACAGAGAACGGAAACAAAGTCAATAGGGGCGCCTGGGTGGCTCAGTCGGTTAAGTGTCTGACTTTGGCTCAGGTCGTCATCTCACAGTTCATGAGTTTGAGCCCCGCATCAGGCTTCCAGAGCCTGCTTTGGATTCTCTCTCTCCCTCTCTCTCTCTGCCCTTCCCCCACTTGCATTCTCTCTCTCTCTCTCTCCCTCTCTCTCTCAATAAGTAAACATTAAAAAAAAAAGAAACAAAGTCAATAGAATATGTGGAAAGTTTACAGGAAGAAGTTTTTCAGATCACTGAGAAATAGAAGGAAAGAAAATATGCCACTCTTCAGACCTGGAAATTGTTTTTAATCTTTTATTGATTTTTTTTTGCCTCCTCTTTGTATTATATCATTATAAATGGCCAGATATTTAACCTCTGTTTTCATCATCAGCTTTGTGCAGAAAGAAAATGCACCATTCAGGGCATCAGTTAAAACTGGCCCCACCTCGGATGCCTGAAGCAGCTATTCTCTTCTTAAGGCCATCCCCTTTGCCCCCAGTGACAGTGCCTTGGAGCTGGGTGTTCTGTGCAGGAAATTCACAGGATAGACACCGGTGGCTGAGGGAAGGTGAGGAAAAACACGGTGCTGTTTTAGAATCAATAACCTGTCAATTATTAATTTAAAGGTAACTATCATTTGAAAAATAGTCTTGCATCATCAGAGGCAAACAAAGGCCGCATTGCTCAGTCTTCATTTCTTTTTTTTTTTTTTTTAATTTTTTTTTTCAACATTTATTCATTTTTGGGACAGAGAGAGACAGAGCATGAACGGGGGAGGGGCAGAGAGAGAGGGAGACACAGAATCGGAAACAGGCTCCAGGCTCCGAGCCATCAGCCCAGAGCCTGACGCGGGGCTCGAACTCACGGACCGCGAGATCGTGACCTGGCTGAAGTCGGACGCCCAACCCACTGCGCCACCCAGGCGCCCCTCAGTCTTCATTTCTTAATCAAGAATTGTTAAGAGTTCATTAAAGAATTTCATGTTATAACTGGAATAAAGGAGGCAAAGCTACATCATGGAGGCTCTCTCCATTTTTCAAATCAGTGTTTGATATGCTAAATTTCAGAAGCAACATTGCTGTTGTTTTTTAAGTCAGCACTTGAGTTAAATAAGCGTCTGTGTTTCTGTCATCCAGACAAGAGAGTGGGTGTGGGGGAGCAAATGCCACGTTCCCTATTTCAGTTCATTATGGAAACGTTTTCCAAGGGAAGTATCACAAATGCGCTGAATCGAATTTTTTTCTAGGCTTTATGTGGACTTAGAGTGTTAAAGCCCAAAACCTGTGTTTTCACCTCATCTGTAATTAGATACTTAAGTTTTGGATTTTTTTTTTTTGAGCAGGGGAGGGGGAGAGAGAGGGAGATGGGGGGGGGGTGGGGGAGAATCCCAAGCAGGCTCCATGCTCAGCAGAACCCAACTTGGAGCTCAATCCCATGACCCTGGGATCACAACCTGAGCCAACATCAAGAGTCGGACATTCAACCAATGAGCCACCCAGGGGCCTTGATACTTGAGTTTTCAAGAGTGACATTGCAGATAAGGGGGGACAGGTTGGTTATCCAGGCAGAAGAAATGGAGTGGAATCCCTACCTCACCCCAAACATTTACAAAAATCACTTCTAGATGGACTTATTAAAACAGAGGGAAAAAGGTCATCAAATTAAACCCTAAACCCAGATGACTTTACTGTTCACAGTAGTCTCTTATGGCCAAGCTCCATCCTGCATAGATTACTTGCTGTGTGGAACCTGGGTGGGAGGCAGGTTGCTGGAAGGCAGCTGCAGTGGTCCAGGCAAAAAGTACTGAAGGCATGAATTAGGATAGTGGCAGTGGCAGCTGGGATCGAAAGGTGGGACTGGGTTCTGGAAATATACACTGAGATGTATGGGTTAGTTAAATGCAGATGGTGAAAAAGACAATCTAAGGATACTAATCTGTTTTCTGCCGTGGGAGAGGAAATGAGAAGGGCTCGTTTATGGAGGAAGGTGATATTTACTAAAAAAGCTGCATTCATCGAGGTGTTCTATGGATCAGGTACTGTGCCGCATGATATATACAATCTGTGTGAATATATAAACTCACTAAAGCCTCAGGAAATGTGGGTAAGGCAGATGTTCTGGTCTTCATTTTATAAATGAGGAAACAGACCTGGAGAGGTTAATCCAGTGCCGTCAAACCCCCAGCAAGGAGTGTCGATCGTTTTGGAATATCTCGAGTTTGAGATGTCTGTGAGAATCCATGCGGACTCGTCCAGCAGACAATTGAGCGCATGAGGCTGAGCCCTGGGTTCGGTCGGGGAAAGGATTCCAGGCAGAAGGAAGAGCAAATTCAAATGCCCTAAAGCAGGAAAGAGTTTCTTATTTCCTGCCCATGAGCAAATATTTTCTTTCTTGTGGTGAGTCATGCATAGTCATTGGACTACTGGGTTACTAGGGAACAGCATCCCTAATTAGGTACCTTTTACTTCATTCTCTTTAACTTGGAGGCATGTTATTCTTTGAGGATAACAGACTCTGGCAACTAGCTCCACGATCTTAGACAAGTTGCCGAACTTCTTAGGCCTTCCTTCTTCCCATCCACGGAAGGAGAGGCTGAAATTTTACAGCCTCTTGGTCCCTTTCCCGCCCAGCTCTTTTCTCTCTCTGATCCCTGGCCAGCTGCCGGCACCGAGTGGTGTTTACTGCCCTCTTGTGGCAGAGGGGTCTTGTTCTTTGCAGTGTATTGTATGACGTAAAGACTTCTAATGAAACCTAAAAGATGGAATTTTGCAAGAGTAAAGGCCTGCACATATGTGTTATTATGTTTACATTTGAGTATCAGGTTTGCTAAGAGCAATGGGAGAGGAGGGATGAAGGAGGAAGAGAAAGAGGAAGGAAGAGAAGGAGGAAGGGGGGAAGGAGGGGAAGAGAGAAGGGAGGGAGAGAAGGGACAGAGGGAGGAAAGGAAGGAGGAAGGAGGGGAGGAGAGAAGGGAGGGAAGGAGGAAGAAAGGAAAGGGAGGAAGACAAAGGAAAAAGGAATAAGCTACCAGCTTTTAGATCCTGAGCCACGCCTCCAAATAGTTACCTTGTTTCTCCCTGACTAGTAGTAGCTCAAATATGGGATTTGAAAAGTGAGCTTCATGTGTGTACCCATTTGATGTACTTTTCATAACGAAGATTAGGTGAAAGAATTTTTTTCCCCCACAACTGCCGAAGTTAGAATTTTAGAGTTTTGAGATTTCTAAAATTCAGGTCATAGAATAAATTTTTTTTCTGGATTATATTTGAATCTATTTATTATTGACTTTAGGATATTTTAGTTTGTATTTTACACATGGTATTTAAGGAACGTGACAAGTAAATAATATGGTAGCCAGTGTTAGCTTTTTGGGATGAAGCTGAAACAGTGATTGAAAGTTGACGAAAGGAAGCAGACCTCTGACCGTTCTCGGTGTCAAGAAATCAGGTCGCACAAGAGAAAAGCTCATGTGGCACACGCTTCTAGAAAAGGAGAGAGCCCGCAGGTGGCAGGGAGCAGCCGAATTTGGAGCCAGTTCAGCCCTGTCCACGTGGTGGCCTCTGAGTCAGACCTCGGGCAGGGAAGAAAAGCGGTCATCTGAAATCAACTTCTACAAATCATGCTGGAAACGTTGTGTTTGAGATATCTGTAAAATCTGGAAGAGTTTTTTTTTTCACTTTTTAATTAAGTTTTCATTTTAATTCCAGTATAGTTAAGAGTGTTATATTCGTTTCACGTGCGCAGTATAGGGACTCACCAATTCTATGCATCACCTGGTGCTCCTCACAAGTGCCCGCCTTAATCCCCATCCCCATTTCCCCACCCCCGCCCTCCTCCCCTCTGGTGACCATCGGTGTGTTCTCCGGAACTAAGAGTCTGCTCAGGGGCGCCTGGGTGGCTCAGTCGGTTGAGCCTCTGACGTCAGCTCAGATCATGATCCCACAGTTCATGAGTTCAAGCCCTGTGTCAGGCTCGAACTGACAGCTTAGAGCCTGGAACCTGCTTTGAATTCTATGCCCCTCGCCTGCTCATGTTCTCTCTCAAAAATAAATAAGCTTAAAAAAAATTAAAAAGAGTTTGTTTCTTGGCTTACCTAACTCTTACTTATTTTTGAGACAGAGAGAGAGTGTGTGATCAAGGGAGAGGCAGAGAGAGAGGGAGACGCAGAATCCAAAGCAGGCTCCAAGCTGTCAGCACAGAGCCTGATGCAGGGCTCGAACTCACAGACTGAGAGATCATGACCTGGACCAAAGTCGGACACTTAACCGACTGAGCCACCCAGGCACCCCAGTCTCCCTCTCCCCTCTCTCCCCTCCCCCTCCCTCTCCCCTCCCCCTCCCTCTCCCTCTCTTTTTAATCTTTGCTTGTTTTGTTTCTTCAATTCCACGTGAGTGCAACCACGTGGTATTTGTCTTTCTCTGACTGACTGACTTCATTTACATCATACTCTCTAGCTCCATCCGTGTTGTTGCAATAGCAAGATGTCGTTCCTTTGGATGGCTACTATTCCATTGTGTGTGTGTGTGTGTGTGTGTGTGCACACGTGCGTGCTCATCACATCTTCTTTATCCATTCATCAATGGACACTTGGGGTTCTTTCCCGATTTGGCTATTAGAAATAATGCTGCTCTAAACATGGGTCCATATATCCCTTTGAATTGGTGTTTTTGTATTCTTTGGGTAACTACCCAGTAGTGCAATTACTGGATTGTAAAGTAGTTCTATTTTTACTTTTTGAGGAACCTCTATACTGTTTAAATCTGGAAGGTTTTTAAACTGCCTGTGTACCCTCTAACTGGCCATACATGGAGTATATGAAAATCGAAAATCCCAGGTCAGTGAGCTTTGCTCCTTCCTTCACTGCACGAAAGGATCCTTGGAGAATGTTATATAATAAGAGTGCGACCACAAAAATAAATCTGTTTAAAATCTTAATCAGATTATAACTGGCCTCCGATTTCCTGCTGGAAATTGTCAGGAATCACCAAAAGTTTAATCAGGCAGATAAATCTCTTTTTCCCTTGCAGTGTTCCTTAAGATGAAATGTCAGGTCTTCCCCTGCCTCTGTTTTAAAGGAGACAGGCAATATATTTAGGAAGCATTTATTAAGCACATACTATATACTACATAGGAATTGAGGATTCAGAGAATGAGTAAGCCACACTTCCTCTCTCAAGGGTTTTACAGCCAGGCAGGAAGACGGACGGATGGATGGATGGATGGATGGACACGGGGCCAAGATGCATACAGCGGGAGGCCCAGGGAAGGAGGAGTCTATGGAGGGAGGTCGGACTCACAGAAGGAGGCTGCTTTGGCAGATGTTTAAGGAAGAGCAGGATTTTGTCAGGCAGATAGGGTGTTTTAAGCAGAGGGTAAAAGCCCGCGGTCGAATCCAGAGTCATGAAACAGCTGCTGTGTGCGGAGAACTGGCAATTCAATGCAAGACTGGCTTGGTGCTGGCTGGGATGGTGACCTGGGAGTTTTGAACTTCACCCTGGGGACACTGGGCATCCCTTGATCAAGGGCGGGCAGCACAATGATGGGGTTACATCTGTGCAGTTGGAGACATGCCTGAGGTTGTAAATCGGCTTGATGGTGAGGGTGAGGGACAGGACCCAGGTCCTTGCGTAGGAGTGTTCGCCTTAAGGCCTCCCCAAGCAAGAGGGCAGGGATGCTGGAGGAGGGGCAGGGTCTAGGGATTACATAGTGAATTCTGCTTTGAAATCTTAGTGAACACGAAACCTCTTCCATGTGGATTAGAGCTTCTGTCTCCTCCATCTATGAACTTACACATGTTTCCATCCTTCTATTTTTCAGTCTTCACTTTTATCTGATGGTTTCCTCCTTTGATGATCTTTGTCTGAATTAATTACTTCATTAAGGGCTGCAAAACGGTGTCATTGCTGTTGCTTTCTGGTATCATAATTTCCCTCCCCGATCGGGGGTATTTGGTTGCCCTGAAATATGATGTATATGGGACAGGCAGGATAAATGTTTAATTCCCTTTCTTTGATTGGGACGGGAAATTTCTTAATTTTTTTAAGTTTGTCCATTTATTTTTGAGAGAAAGAGAGAGGGAGAGAGAATCTGAAGCAGGTGCCACACCACCACCACAGAGCCTGAGGTGGAGCTCTAACCACGAACCATGAGATCGTAACCGGAGCCAAAATCAAGAGTCAGGCACTTAATCGACTGAGCCACCCAGGCACCCCAGGACTAGAAAATTTTATTTCGACACTTAGATAGATTATCTTAGATAAAATCAGAAAAGATGAAAGGATAATTTTTCTTCTGTCATTAACAGCGATAGGAAGATGCCCTGATCCACATCCCAGCATCCTATGTGGATCATCTTCTTTTTTTTTTTTTTTTAATTTTTTTTTCAATGTTTATTTATTTTTGGGACAGAGAGAGAGCATGAACGGGGGAGGGGCAGAGAGAGAGGGAGACACAGAATCGGAAACAGGCTCCAGGCTCTGAGCCATCAGCCCAGAGCCCGACACGGGGCTCGAACTCACGGACCGCGAGATTGTGACCTGGCTGAAGTCGGACGCTTAACCGACTGTGCCACCCAGGCACCCCTATGTGGATCATCTTCAACAGACCCTTCCTCTCTTACAAAGCCACGTGAGCAAATGGTGGGTTTATCATTTTTTAAATGTAAAAAAAAAATATTTCTTAATTGTCTATAAAAGTTATTTGTCTAATAAAAAAATAAAAGTTGGGGCACCTGGGTGTTTCAGTCAGTTGACCGCCTGACTCTTGATTTCAGTTCAGGTCATGATCCCAGGATCATAGGATTGAGCCCCATGTCAGGCTTTGTGATGACAGCAAGGAGCCTGCTTGGGATTTTCTCTCTCTCCCCCTGTCTCTCTGCCCCCCCCCCCTGCTTGTTCACTCTCCCTCTCTCTTTCAAAATAAATAAACATTTTTGGGGCGCCTGGGTGGCTCAGACAGTTGAGCATCCAACTTTGGCTCAGGTCATGATCTTATGGTTTGTGAGTTCAAGCCCCACATTGGGCTCCCCGCTGTCAGCATGGAGCCCACTTCGGATCCTCTGTCCCCCCCACTCTGTCTCCACCCCTCCCCCACTTGTGCACTCTCAAAAATAATGAACATTAAAAAAAACCAAAATAAACATTTTTTTTAATTTACCATTTTAACCATTTTTAAGTGTATAGGTTATGTACACAAAGCACAGTCATACTGTGCCACCACCACCATCAGTCCCCATCAGTTTTTTCATCCTGCAAAACTGAAACTCTGTCCTTATGAAATGCTAACATCCCAGTTCCCAGAGAAGGCTGCTTTTGTTGCTTTGTAAGGTGCTGCTGCACCTTATCGTCACCCTGTGTTTTTGTTAACCTGGCTTCAGAAGGATTGAATGAGGTATTAAAATGGCCTTTATAACAAGTGCACAATTAATGCATAAAACATGAACATGGAGTCCTTTTGCCACTCTCTTGCCTGTATCTTCAATTTCCTTGTCCCTCTGACAGTCTGGGGGCAGTCTGCCCTGCCTCTCCTGACCCTACACAGCCCCCAGCGTATCTGGACCTGCATCCCTGCAGAGCGAAGGCTCACCTGGGTTCTAGCAGCAATCCAAGCCTCCAATAAGGCAGGTCTCATTCTTCCATCCATCAGTCTCCCCTGCACCCCCCATGCCCATAAAGGACCCCGGAGAACCTTCTAGCAGGCACCCCTCCTATTCCCCTCCATCAAAACCGGGGGCCTACCACCATCTTCACTCATCTGGCCCCATCCTCCTATAAAACTGGGGTCTTCTGTCATCACTGTTCCCTGTGTTCTGGGCCATCCTCTGGGTCACCAGGCACCAGCTGCCATGACTTGAACATCTGTATATCACGTTGTTTGAGTCTCCTCAACTAAAAGAGAACACAATTTAGAGGGGGGAAAGATGGCATCAGAGTAGCAGGACCCTAGGTTTGCCTCATCCCAGGAACACAACTAGATAACTATAAAATCTTCCTAAATAGCCCAGAAATTGACCTGAAGACTGGCAGAACAAACTCCACAATTAAAGGGAGAGAAGAGGCCACGTCGAAGAAGGTACAAAGTGTGGAGATATGGCTTGGGGGACAAACAGATCTTGGGTGCTGCAGGGGGTGGGGGGAGCCATGGTCATGGAGATAGGTAAGAGAGAGGAGCACACAGGGGAATGCACAAGGAGAATGTTCCCCAATGCCACTGGACTGGAAAATGAGAGGGGTTGAATCTCATGAGTTCTTGCAACCAACAGGGCTTGACTGGGATAAAGCCCAGAGGGCATTGTGCTGCTCCTGAAGAGAAAGCAGGTAAAAAAAACCCCAAAAAACCCAAAAACAAACAACAACAACAACAACAACAAAACAAAACAAAAAAACCCACCACCACAACAACAAGGGTCAGAAAGCATGGAAACAGCAATCTGAAAAATGCTTGGGACACACAGTGGGAAAGATTATTTGCTCTTCTCAGAGTGTGTCCCTGAGAGGTAGTGTTCATGGAGACACCTCTCTGGGGAACAAAGGGGCTGTCTGGCACCATTTCCCTCCCCTGCCCCTCGGCATAAACACAGAGCTACCTGCGGGAAGCCCCATAGCACTCACATTGGCTGCCTAACTTGCTTATACCAGACCCCACCCCCTGTGCTCTGGCAGGACACCCCTTCTAAGTCAGGCCTGCCTCAGTCCCAGCACAGTGGGCTGCACCCCTGGAAGACCAGCACAAACCCAGGCCCACACCAAATCTTCTGACCAGAGAATTCTACAGGGCCTCAGTTCTGGTGGAGGTGGTGTCAGGTCTCATTTTACAAGCAGACCAGAGCACATGTGGTTAACACTCACTACATTCAGGCCAGGGAGCAAACACTGCCCACAGCAAGGACAGCCTGAAGAATAGAGCAGCCACGACACAACAGCAGAGTGCACGCAGCACACACCTGAGACACTCCATGAGGCACGAGGTCCTGGACACTACATGATCTCCCCTTCAAAAAACCATTACTTTCAGGAGCAAGAAACATAACTTGCTTTTCTAACACAGAGAAGAAATCAGAGACTCAGACAAAATGCCAAGACAGAGGAATTCATCCCAAATGAAAGAACAAGATAAAGTTGCGGCCAGAGATCTAAGTGGAACAGATATAAGTAACATGTCTAATGGAGAATTTAAAATAACAATCATAAGGATACTCACTGAGCATGAGAAAAGAAGACATCAGCAAGACACATACTACAGAGATAAAAGACAAAAAAAAAGAATCAATCAGCAATGAAGAGTGCAATACAAGAGATTGGAAACAGATTGGATGCAATGAACAGCAGGCTGGAAGAAGCAGAGGAATGAATTAGTGACATAGAAGGCAGAATAATGGAAAATAATGGAGCTTAACAAAAGAGAGAAAGAAGAATTATGGATCACGAGAATAGACTTAAGGGAACTTGGTGACTCCATCAAACGTAATAACATTTGTTTCATAGGAGTCCCAGAAGAAGAGAGGGAATAGGGGGCAGAAAATTTACTTGAAGAAATAATAGCTGAAAACTGTCCTAATCTGGGGAAGGAAACAGACATCCAGATCCAAGAGGCAAAGAGAACTCCTGTCAGAATCACCAAAAGCTAACCCACACCAAGCCATATTGTAATTAGACTGGCAATATAGTGATAAAGAGAACACAGGTTAGAACTGCACAGGTCAGGGGCACCTGGGTGGCTCAGTCGATTGAAGGTCTGACTTTGGCTCAGGTCATGATCTTGCAGTTCTTGAATTCGAGCCCTACATTGGGCTCTCTGCTGTCAGTGCGGAGCCTGCTTCTGAGTCTTTGTTCCCCTCTCTCTCTGCACCTCCCCCATTCATACTTGCTCTCTCTCAAAAGTAAATAAAACATAAAAAAAGAACCACCCAGGTCCACTTACAGGCAGATTTTTTCCCCAATAAATACAATACAGTACTGTACATGTGTTGTTTCTTATCATTTTCTTAACATTTTCTTTCTTTGCCTTACTTTATTGTACATGTCACATACACAATATGTGTTAATCAACTGTTTCTGTTATTCTTAAGGCTTCTGGACAACAGTAGGCTGTTAGTAGTTAAGTTTGGGGGGACTCAAAAGTTACAGGCAGATTTTTGCCACGGGGGTGGAGGAATAGGTGCCCCTAATCCCCCTCCACATTGTTCAAGAATCGACGGTACTCCCCACTCCACTAGGTTTGCCAAACTCAGCAAATAAAAAAATACAGGATTCCCAGGTAAATTTGAATTTCAGATAAGCAACAGATAATTTTTAGTAAAAGCATGTCCCAAACCTTGTCTGGGGCACATTTATACTGAGAAATTAATATCATTTATCTGAACTTCAGATTTAAGAGGGCATCCGTGTTTATGTGACGCCTGACCCGCAGGCAACCCCCACGTCTCACACCATCTCCTTTCTTCCACCGTCTGACTCTTGAAAAGTGTGGGTACATTTGCTGTCACTCCCCATGCCTTCCTCCATCCCACGGCTTGACTTTTAGGGCCACCACGCCCCTGAAAGGCCTTCCAGTAAGGTGACTGCTTTGTTGCCAAACCTAAGGTATGTTCTATTGTCACCTCCTGGCCTCTTGGTGACTTTGGCCCTCCTGACTCTGTTTTCATCCGCCGGTTCTGGGCACCCTGCCAGGGCACCCTGGGCACCCTGTGAGGCCACTTTTCCCTGTCCCTCTCTCCCACCACCAACGTGGTCCTCCGCGGGGCACCCCCAGGGTCCGTGCTGACACTGGACCAGCTCCTTCCTCCCTCATCTCCTTGTGCAGGGCCTCGGCTCTGCCTGTGCCTCATTCCCCACAGCTGCCCTGGCCGGAAACCAGGCCTCACGCCCCACCCCGACAGTCACCCTGACTCCTGTAGGAGCCCCCTCATCTGGCTTGGAGATAAAGGACCCACTGGCCACCTGAGGGCTTTGAGTCTTGACTTTCATTAATCCATTTTCCTTACTGTAATCAGGGAGCTCTTTCCTAAGTGCGTATCTGCTCAGATCCCTAACCTGGCTCTGCAATCATTACCCACAGTTTAAAATCCAAGCTTCTTGGGGCGCCTGGGTGGCTCAGTCAGTTAAGTGTCTGACTTCAGCTCAGGTCATGATCTCACGGTTTGTGAGTTCGAGCCCCACATCAGGCTCTGTGCTGACAGTTCAGACTGGCGCCTGCTTCGGATTCTGTCTCCCTGTCCCTCTGCCCCTCCCCTGCTCACGCTCTGACTCTGTCTTTCAATAATAAATAAACATTAAAAAAATAAATAAAATCCAAGTTTCTTCACGTAGCCTATGAAATCTGGGTTTCTGGTCCCTGCTGGCCCTATAGCTTCCTTCATCTGCCCTTGGTCCCCAGCCCCGGCCCTCCCTCCCATTTGCCTGGGGTCTTTGCTCCTTCTGGGAAACACAGTGGAAGTAGATGGCTCCTCCTCCTTCTCCGGGAAGCCCTCCCTCCACCCCTTCTCAAGTGGGCTTCCCACTGGCACAGAGTCCCCCACGACAGCTGTCTCCCTACCAGGCTGGGAGTACTAGGCAGGCAGCACCCCTTCCAGCTACTTGCACAGTGGTATTCCTGGCACAGAGCAGGTCCTGGTGACATTGCGTCCTTCTCAGGTTGTACTGGTCAGTCCCCTGGACTCAAAGCCCTCAGGCGGGCAGTGGGTCCTTTGTCTCTGTGCCCTCACATGGCCCCAGGTGCAGGGCACTGGAGGGATGCTAGTTCAGCGAACGGGTCGTTTATATTTCAGAGTCAGTCCCTTCGATGGGTTCATCAGAATCAGCCTGTTCACGGGGAGCCTGGGTGGCTCAGTCGGTTAAGCATCCAATGTCGGCTCAGGTCATGAACTTGCAGTACCCGAGTTCGAGCCCTGCGTTGGGCTCTGTGCTGACATCCTGGAACCTGGAGCCTGGATTCTGTGTCTCCCTCTCTCTCTGCCCCTTCTCCACTCACTCGAATTTGTAAAGGACATATTTGACAGGCTTCAATGACAATTAATTCTAAAGACAGCTATCAGAATCAATACTGGTATAAAAAGCAGCATTCGTTTTCATGTGACTAAAATGTCAGTCGCTGGGAGCAAGAAATCCCAAACTCGAAATCCTTCACATACCTTGGCACTAAAGTCTGCCTGCATGGTTCCCAAAGAATGACATGTTATTTCATTATTAGCCTTTACAATTCAATGTTGCAAGAGTAACGTGAACTTTTTAAAAGATAAGCTTTAGGGGCACCTGGGTGGCGCAGTCGGTTAAGCGTCCGACTTCAGCCAGGTCACGATCTCCTCGCGGTCCGTGAGTTCGAGCCCCGCGTCGGGCTCTGGGCTGATGGCTCAGAGCCTGGAGCCTGTTTCCGATTCTGTGTCTCCCTCTCTCTCTGCCCCTCCCCCTTTCATGCTCTGTCTCTCTCTGTCCCAAAAATAAATAAACATTGAAAAAAAAATTTAAAAGATAAGCTTTAAAAGAAAATAAGATACAAGATAAGCGTTTTTCTTAGATATTCTTTTTTTTCTGTGAAAATGGTAACTTTGTGTTTTATTATAGAATCCCTTTTTTAAAAACATCAATAATGACCAATATTCCCACCACTCCACCCCCACCCCGCAGACCGCATATAACGCACCAGAGCTGACGCCCATTCGTACATCCCACCCACAGATGGAAATGTCTGCTCTCCACAGAAGGAAGACACTCACTTTAGCAGTTGTATGCCCTTCATGTCAAAAGTTTCCATCAGAATGACACCTTCCACCAGAGAAAAAAAAAATAAAAATTTGTTCAGAAGTAACCTAAGCTTGTTTTTAAGTATTTAGAAAACCGTTTCCAACTTGTTCCTCCCTAAATATGCTCATCTATTTTTGTAAAAATGTACACTCATTTCTATTAAACTGAACTCTTGGGTTCCTAAATTGACTCTTAAAGGGGATCCTATTATTCTGTTTTGATTTCCTTCCTTTGTTAACTGCCACTTAAGGAAAAAATGACTCATTCTCCAAGTTGCCGTGGTTTTCATTTTTAAATTTTACACATTTTGCCAAAATCTCCTATGTTAAAAGTATCACACAATCTGTGTCATAAACACAGCCTCTGTCAGCGAGGCATAATAAACAGTGGATTTTCCGCGTTTCTCATCTGGGACAGATGAATTTAGTTGAGTTAGCGAGGGTGACCCATGATGGTAGGCCACTACCAATCCCTCTGAGGATAATGGCCAAGGGAAAATTAAACATTGGGTGTCGGAAGCGGAGAAAGGAAGCCACATCAGAGTTTATTCCCGAGCCTTGTTCCTGAAGTGGCCTTTGTTACCCACAAGATGCAAAGGCAGATAAAGGTATTCCATCTGCTTAAATTAAAATAACACATTTTTGATGGGGCCACCTGGGTGGCTCAGTTGGCTAAGCATCCGACTTCAGCTCAGGTCATGATCTCACGGCTCCTTAAGTTTGAGCCCCTTGTCGTGCTCTGCGCTGACAGCTCAGAGCCTGGAGCCTGCTTCAGATTCTGTGTCTCCCTCTCTCTCCGCTCCTCCCCCGTTCACGCTCTCTCTCTTTCTCAAAAATAAATAAACATTAAAAAAATTTTAAAGAACACATTTTTTTCTGAACGCATATAATTTTATCATCCACCAAAGTACTTTTAAAAATACATCCTTTAAAGAAGAAAAGTCATTTGGTAAAATTTGACATGCATTCATGATTTAAAATTAAAAACTTAATGTCTGCACAAACCAGGAGCAGAAGGGAACTTAACCTGACTGATTACATTTATCAAAAAAATCCCCTGAAAATATCCCCTATAGATAAGATGGAAAAGACTATTACTTTGTACTGTAGGACCAGCACTAAGTCAATCAGAAAAGACATAAAAGACAAAGGACTAGAAAGGAAGAAACTATTATTATAGTAAATAACACAATTATCTGTACAGAAAACCCCCCAAAATCTACATACATACTACCGGAAGTAAAGGTTTAAGGGGCACCTGGGTGCTTCAGTGGGGTGAGCATCCAACTCTTGATTTCAGCTCAGGTCATGATCTCAGTCGTGAGACTGAGCCCTGTGTCAGGCTCCACGCTCAGAGTGGACTCTCTCTCTCCCCCCCAGCCCTCTGTCTCTCTCTCTCTCCCTGCTCCTCTCCTGCTCGAGGTCTCTCTCTCAAAATAAATAAATAAACATTAAAAAAAGAGAAGGTTTAGCAAGGAGGCTGGCTATAAACTAATAGAAACAAATCAATTATATCTTTATACTCCCACAATAAACACAATCATCTAAAAAGCAAACACAAGGGCCACCTGGCCGGCTCCGTCGGTAAAGCACGCAACTCTTGATCTCCAGGTGGTGAGTTTGAGCCCCGTGTTGGGGTGGAGACTATTTAAAAATAGTAACAAATAAAAATATAACTATGGGGGCACCTGGGTGGCTCAGTCGGTTAAGCGTCCGACGCTTGGTTCCAGCTCAGGTCGTGATTTCACAGTTCATGAGTTCGAGCCCCGCATCGGGCCCTGTGCCGACAGTGTGGAGCCTGCTTGGGATTCTTTCTCTCTCCCTCTCCCTCTGCCCCTCCCCTGCTCTTGCTCTCTCACTCTCCCAAAATAAATAAACTTAATAGAAAAATAAATAAAACAAAATTACAAAACAAGAAGGTGCCTAGAAATAAATCTAATAAAAGATGTACGAGCAAAGCTTCTGGAGAAACTTTATAAAACTCTGTGGGACATTGAATTAAATACTCGTATTACCGAGGATCAAGAGTTTTTATAAAGCTACTGTAACCAAGACAGTGTGGTACTGGCACAGGGACAGACTCGTTGACCAGTGGAACAGAACAGAGAGCTCAGGAACAGACCCACGGATATGGAGAACTTGGAGAGGGAGAGAGGCAGTAGTGTAGATCCATGGGGAAATGGACCATGGAATAAACGACACCAGGTCTGGCGGTTATCGGCATACAGGGCTCAAAATTGGACCATCACCTCCCAGCACACACAATAATCAGTTCTTGAGAGATTACACTTAAAACTTTCAGAATAAAAGGTGTGGAAGTATCTTTATGATACTGAGGCGTCGAAGGGTTTCTTTCATCAAGAAACAAAAATGTGTTGACGATGTAAGAAACGAGTTGTAAACTTAACCAGAGTCAGAACTTTTTTGCCGATTACTGGAAAGACGGAGAAGGCCATGATGAAAGAGAGAAAAAAATTACAAACAAAGCAGATATTCATGATACGTACAGGCGACCAAAGATTATTATCGCGAATATATAAAGAATGACGAACCAATAAGAAGAAGACAACCAAGTGTTTAAAAACAAGCAAACAACATGAGCAAGCGTGTCACAAAAAGAAACACCAGTGATATAAAAACACGGGATGAGATGCTCATCAGTAATTCAGGAAATACAAAATAAGACCACAGTGAAACCGCCCTCTAAAACCCACTAGATGGGCAAAATTGAGAGTCTGCCAATCTCAGATGGTAGCAACAATGGGATTTGGTGAGGCTGACAAGACCATGAGTTAGAACTACTGCTCTGAGAAGCGTTGAGCACAGTAGCAGAGTTATATTGTTCAAACATATTTTCTGGTCCTCCCTGCACAAAGATGACGCTCTCTGCCCTGTTCGATGCCAGCCTCACCACATGACTCGCTCTAAAGGTTAGACTCTAACCAACCAGCTCTGAGCAAAGTGGCACGTATGCCTTTGCCCTGAGACGGCCAGTGTTCCAAGTAGAAGCTCCCCCTCCCCCTATATCCGAGTGAAGTCAAGTGGGACGGAGCCACTCTCAGCCTGCCGTGGCCATGTAATGATAGCAAGAAATGCTTGTTTTGTCCAAGTCCATGAAGATTGGGGGGGGGCAGGGAGAGACATTTGTTATTTCTGCATAACTTAGTTTATAAAGTTGAACATTCATATGCCCAAAGGTCCAGAAATTTCACTCGGAGGAAGTTTCCCTAGAGATACTCTTCCACAAGACACACATGAAAAAAACATTCATACCGGGGCGCTTGGGTGGCTCAGTCGGTTAAGCGTCGGACTTCGGCTCAGGTCATGATCTTGTGCATGAGTTCGAGCCCCACATCGGGCTCTGTGCTGACAGCTCAGAGCCTGGAGCCTGTTTCAGATTCTGTGTCTCCCTCTCTCTCTGACCCTCCCCCGTACATGCTCTGTCTCTCCCTATCTCAAAAATAAATAAATGTTAAAAAAAAATTCATACCAACATTGCCTATAATTGGAAAAAAAAACCTGCAAATGACTCACATATCTTTTGATTCAGAACGCATTGATAAATTATGGTATATTTGCAAAATTATACAATCGTTAAAATGAATGCATTCTAGTTACACACAATTATAGGAATGAATCTTATAAATAGAATTTTGAGTGATTAAACCAAGTCACATACAGTGTAATATCATTGTCATAAGGCTAAAAAACAAGCAAAACTAAATAACGTAGTTTTGGAGTACATAAATATGTGAGCAATGATTTTTTTTAAAGCAAGGGAATCGATCGAACTGATGTTCCTGAGAGACGGTGCCTGGGGGTGAGGTGGAGAGGTAGGCAGAAGATGAGGGAGGAAAAGCAACACAGAGAGGATGCTCTGACCTTGACCCTGACCCTATAAAGGGTCAGATGTTACATATTTTAGGCTTTGTGGGCCATACAGTCTCTTGCACAACTACTCAACTCTGCTGTTGTGATGCAAAAGCCACCTGAGTGTGGCTGAGTGTTCCCATAAAATTTTATTTATGGACTCCGAAATTTTAATTTTACATACATACATACATACATACATGTCATGAGATATTAGTCTTATTTTGATTTGTTTTTCACAATTTAAACATGTAAAAATCACGTTTAGCTCAGAAGCCATACAAAGCCTCAGATTTGGTCCTTCGGGGTCTGGCAACTTCTGCTCTCGGACCCTGGTTGGGCTACGGGCTCACGGGTGTTCATTCTAGAATTGTTCATTCCTACCCGTTTCCTCGATTAGTATATCAAATATTATGTTTAATGGTTTTAAGAATTAAAAACACATAAGCCAATTCTTTTTAATGGGCAAAACAGATGAAGGGGCTCAAGAGACACAAACTTCCAGTTGTAAAATAAATAAGGCACCGGGATGACGAGTATAGCACAGGGAGTACAGTCAATGACACTGTAATGACATCCTATGGTGACAGATTGGGACTACACTTATAATCGTGGTGAGCTTGAGTAATGTACAGAATTGAGCCACTATGTTCTACACTGGAAACGAATATAACATTGCTTGTCAATTACACTTCACTAGTAAATTAAAAAAAAAAAAACATTAAACAACAACAACAACAACAACAAAACATAAACCCTGTCTCAGAGAGGAGAGTCACAAAGCAGAAGACACAAGGGTGGAGGGGACCACAAGATGTGCAAAGACATCCGAACTCTTTCCAAAACTCTTCCTGAAGGTCTGAGATATTTTGCCCTTGACCTCAAATTTGGGCCCTGTCATAATTTCCCTCCTCACATTAGTAGAGCTCATTGTGTCGAATGTCTGAACCAAAGGAAGATTTGGTTGGGGGTATTTCCTGCATCTTATGGCTTTTTGTCCTATTAGCACACACACACACACACACACACACACACACACACATACACACACACACACACAAAACGGAATTAAACTTGATTATCATTTTAGGTGGACCATTGGCCCACGTGATTTCATTTGAAGTATAAGTCTCTTTAGAATTCAAAAAAAAAAAAAGAAAGAAAGAAAGAAAGAAAGAAAGAAAGAAAGAAAGAAAAGAAAAGAAAGCATCTCAAGGCTATTAAACATTATCTAGAAAATGTCCTGGTCCCACACATCCACTTAAAAGGGATACATTTTTTAAAGGCCAACCTGTTAGCATTCTGAGAAAACTTGGGGGGTAATCCTGAGTCTTATCTAGGATGGTCTTTTTCGATTTAGAAAGCTACGATAGAGGGATCACTCATGTTTCTGTGCTGATTCTTCTCAAGACAGTCCCAGCGGCTGCTTCACAGAACAGTGTGAACACATTCACCTTCTTCTTCTTCTGGAAATCGGCAGCTACAGCCATCTTCCTCTTGGGCGGTTTGTACTGGTCTCATAAACGCTGAAAAGTAATTTAAAAGTGAGTCATCTTTTGTTGTTGGCCTTAACCATTGAACAGCCCGGTTCCATAAATCACAGTCACGGGACATCTTCTAGCAACCGCGCTCAACTTTGAACAAGTTCATCGACAAGAAAAGCGATAGCACGCACGGAAGAGCTTTTTCTCAGGATCGTTTGCAATCTCTTTTTGCCAGTTACTCTTATTGGCCCTGAACAATGATTGTCTTTATTTGCTGCAAGGGCTTAAAAACTCGAGCGTGAATCACTGGAGCATAAAATTAGTCATATCCCGAACGCAAGCACAGTTTCAATTCAGCGGTGCTTATTTGAGTCCTGAGGTGCTTCGATTACACCCTAGACACTTTCTTTTGAAGAAAATGCTTATGGCCCAAGATATTAGATACTCCCACCACTTCCATCTCTGCAATGAAAGAACTGATTTGCGCATTCGCTCCCAGGTTTCCTTTGACGCGTTGGTGTGAAGTAATTTGTGTTACCAACGAGCAGCTCGGCATCTTAAACTGAGTTTTTTTTTTTTTTTAGTAGCGTGACGAAGCAAAAGCACCTGCCTCGATATCACATGCTCCTTACTATAAAAAATCACCGAAGGGAGTGACCTCACCCAGACGGCAACCGCGCGTGCTCCTGACTTTGCTTCCCCTTCACAAGAAGAACGACTAAAGACTATTCAAGGGTTGGGGCGCCTGGGTGGCTCAGTCGGTTAAGCGGCCGGCTTCGGCTCGGGTCATGATCTCGCGGTCCGTGAGTTCGAGCCCCGCGTCGGGCTCTGGGCTGACAGGTCAGAGCCTGGGGCCTGTTTCAGATTCTGTGTCTCCCTCTCTCTGACCCTCCCCTGTTCACACTCTGTCTCTCCCTGTCTCAAAAATAAATAAATGTTAAAAAAAATTAAAAAAAAAAAAGACTATTCAAGGGCAAGACACCACTGGCAGAACCCTAGGACGCAGGTGTGAGGCCGAAGCATGCCCCACCTGGACACTACAGAGGTCAAGACAGACTGTATTAGAAGAGTGAGAGAAGCAGCCGCTGTTGACCTCGATGCCCCTCCATCAGGCCAGCACAGCACCACACAGAGAGGTTCTCCCTGAGCCTCCGGCCCCTCCAGTGCCAAAGAAAAGAGAATCCCCAGGGGACCACCAGCCTCTCCCAGCACTAGGGCCGCTTTGCGGGAGCCCCTGCTCTGATCTCACGCCACTGGGATGGCAGAGGAATCTTCAGGGTCCAACCACTGGGAATCTGACGGCAGCGGAGAAGGGGGAGGCGCTTACGGCCACCAGCGCACAGATCCTGGCCTACGGAGTACGTACTTGAGAAGCCCGAGTAGCAAACACGACCAGTAGCTTTGTTCTTCTGCAGAGCCAAGTTGAGGGCTCACCCTGAACAGGGAAGCTGACAGGGTGCAAATCTGCCTAATTCAGACCCTCGAGCAAGGGGGTTTGGCCAGGCCCAGGCAAGGAGCTGAACCACAGCTCCACCTGCTGTGGGGAATGTCTTCCAGCCCCATGTGACCTGAAGGGCCGGCGACAACCCCTGCAAGCCCAAATTCAATAGCCGGCGAAAGTATCTTTCAGGAATGAAGGGGAAATCGAGACACTCTCGGCTGAAAAACTAAGAGAATTTGACACCAGAAGTTCTAGCCAGCACATGGGCCTCCTGGGTAGCTCAGTCAGTTGAGCATCTGACTTCGGCTCAGGTCATGATCTTACGGCTCATGAGTTTGAGCCCTGCGTCAGGCTCTGTGCTGACAGCTCAGAGCCTGGAGCCTGCTTCAGATTCTGTGTCTCCCTCCTTCTCTGCCCCTCCCCTGCTCACGCTCTCTCTCTCTCTCTCAAAACTAAGTAAATATTTAAAAAATTGAAAAGAAAAAGAAGTTCTAGTCAGCACAGTAAGTCAAAAAAAAAAAAAAAGACATACAGTTTGGAAAGGAAAAAATAAAACCGTCTCTATTTGCAGATGACATGATGGTCCGTGTAAAATCCCCGGGAATTCACAAAATCCTCCCATGACAAACAAGTGAGTTCAACAAAATCGGGATACTAGATCAAGTTACAAAAATCAACTGTATTCCGATAATAGTAGCAATGAAGAGGTGGAAACCAAAATTTAAGATATAAGACCACTTGCAATTGTTAAGAAACTTTAAATGCTAAGGCCTAAAGTTACCCAAATACGTACAGGACTTCCGTGCTGAAAACCACACAATGCTGATAAAAAAAAATAAAAGAAAATATACATAAATTGGAGAGACATATTTTGTTGCACTGGAACACTTTACCTAGTAAAGACATCAGTTCTCACCCAATTGATATACAGGCTGAACACAACTGCTTTCAGAATCCCAGCTGACTTTTTTGTAGATGCAGATAAGATTGTCCTAAAATTTGTATGGCAATGAGAAGGGACCAGGACAGCCGAAACAATTTTTAAAAAGGAGACTAAAGTGGCAAGAACCCACCGCCCCTCTACCGAAACTCAAAACTTGTTTTATAGCTGCTGTCATCAAGACTGTGTGGTATGGGCGGGGAATAAGCACACAGATCAGTGGAACGAAAGACAGAAACCAGAAATAGCACCCACGCAAGTACCGCCCACTGATTTTTTGACCAGGTCACAAAAGCAATTCACTGAAGAAGGATGGATGCTTTCGACAAGTGATACCGGAACAAGTGGACGTCCCCAGGCAACGTAAGTAGATAAATAAATGAATAGGTAACACTGAAAAAACTCCTGATGTAACCCTTTCACACCTTCTATAGCACTTAGCTAAAATTAAACCATGGATTTCAATGTAAAACGTTTAGAAGATGACACAGGGGAGAGTAAAAATCTTTGCGATCCAGAACTTGAAGAGTTCTCAGACGTGACTCCGTAAATTAAAACAAAACAAAACAAAAAAACTGGCAAGTTGGATTTATCGAAATTAAAACCTTTCTCTCTAGGGGCACCTGGCTGGCTCAGTCGGTGGAGCACGCGACTCTTGACCTCAGGGTTGTGAGGTGGGGTCCCACGTTGGGTGTCGTGATGACTTAAAAATAAAGTCTTTGGGGCGCCTGGGTGGCGCAGTCGGTTAAGCGTCCGACTTCAGCCAGGTCACGATCTCGCGGTCCGGGAGTTCGAGCCCCGCGTCAGGCTCTGGGCTGATGGCTCAGAGCCTGGAGCCAGTTTCCGATTCTGTGTCTCCCTCTCTCTCTGCCCCTCCCCCGTTCATGCTCTGTCTCTCTCTGTCCCAAAAATAAATAAACGTTGAAAAAAAAAAATTTTAAAATAAAGTCTTTAAAAAAATAAAAGTAAAGTAAAACCTTTTTCTCCGCAGAAGACCCTGGGAAGAGGAAGAAAAGGCGAGCTGCAGAGTGGGGCCAAACAATGAAACCACACACCTGACGAAGGCCTCATCTAGAAGATATGGAGAACTCTCAAATGTCAACAGTAAGACAGGCAAACAAAAGTCCAATCGGAAAGCAGACCGAAGGCGTGAAGGAACCTTTCACCGAGGAAAACGCACAGATGGAAAGTCAGTACATGAAAAGATGTCTGTTCGCTCCCTAGGGCAAGGCAACTGAAGACCGAAGTAACCCACCACCGTAGGCCTCTTCGAAAAGCTGCGTAAGACACCGTGGCTGCACAAAATGCTGGTAAGGATGAGGAGACGTGATCACTCACACCGCTGGTGCGATGTCAAAGGGCACGACTCCTCTGGAAAATAGTTGAGCAGTTTCTTCAAACGACAAACATACGCCTACCATATGACCCAGAAATTGCCCTCCTGGGCATTTATGCCAGAGATACGAAAGTGTAAGTCCACGCGAAACTTGTGCGCGATTACTCACAAAGACTTTACATGCAATGGTGAGAAACTGGAACAACCAAAATGTCTCTCGGTAGGTGAATGGTCAAACAAACCGAGCTTCAACGATGCCACGGAATGCTGGTCGATGGTAAAGGAAAAACAACAAAAAAGGCCACTGTGGAGGCACATTAGACCTCGGGATCTCAGGGACATCGACCTGAGTGAAAAAAATCCATTCTTGGGGCGCCTGGGTGGCTCAGTCGGTTAAGCGTCCGACTTCAGCTCAGGTCACGATCTCACAGTCTGTGAGTTCGAGCCCCGCGTCGGGCTCTGGGCTGACAGCTCAGAGCCTGGAGCCTGCTTCCGATTCTGTGTCTCCCTCTCTCTCTGCCCCTTCCCCGCTCATGCTCTGTCTCTCTCTGTCTCAAAAATAAATAAAAACATTAAAAAAAATTTTTAAAAAAATCCATTCTTAAAAGGTCACACGCTTATAATCCACTTATTATATTGCATGCTTCTATCTATATCACCTTCTTAGAGTGTCAGGTGTAGGAAATAGACTCGTGACTGCCAGGAGTTGGGGCGGGGGGAGGAAGCGGATGTGACCACAGGGGACCTGCAGGATGGGGATCCTTGCGGGGAGGGGACAGTTCTGTATTGATTGCGCCGGAGTTTATGCCAGTCCACGCGCGTGATCAGGTGACAGACAGCTGTGCACACATGACACGCCAATGTCAACTGCCCAGTTCGGATATTGTGCTACGGTTAGGGAGGATGCAACCCCATGAGTGGCACACGAGACTTTTCTGTACTGTCTTTACAACGTCCCGTACACCTATAGTTATTTCAAAACAGAAAGTTTGTGTAAACGACCTAAAACCTTAAAAAATGGATTACAGTTCATCGCATCTCACTAATTGCCCATCACTACTCTCCCGAAGCATTTTTATAAAGAACTCCATTGTAACCGGGGCTGAAGGTGGGAAGGATAACTCTTTAAATCAGAGGTTTTGGTAAGAGCTGAGGGGGGATAACTCTGTTTTCCCGTGCATTGTGGGATTTTAGCAGCCTCCCTGACTCCTTTCACCAGGTGCCCTCCACCCCCTCAAGGTTGTGACCACTCAAACTGTCTCCAGGCATTGCCAAATTGCCAAATTGCCCCTGCTCGAAACCATTGTGCTGTACTAACCCCCCAAAAAGAAACTTTTCCTTTCTGCTATAAACACTCTTGCCTCAAAAGAGCTCATAACAAATACAATTGTGTTGGTCTTACGTCGTTTGAATAAATACAGGAGTTTCTTTCTGCTGTGTTTAACAATAGAGAAACGGAGTGCCAGAAAGAACACCAGGAACAGCACGGCAGCTGACATCAGCGCAAGGAAGACGACGAGGATCTGGGAGGTAGGACCTTCAAAAAAGAGCAAAAGGAAAAATGCAAAATGCATGCAGATACACAGTTTTGCAAATATGCTCATATCTACATAGGTATAGGTTACACTGGTAAACCCCCATTCGCAAAGACAAGTGGTACCTTGGACATCTCGAACCAGCTAACCTGATCAACTTGCCTGCGTATAAGAGACCTCTTTTTAAAAACCTAAGTAATTTTCCTAGAGGCCCACACACATTAAGTGCTTTGGCTTCTCTAGAATATAGAAAATATGGGACTCCATAGCCGCCTTTATTTCGCATTATCAAAGGTGAGGTGTTTGGGTCAAGTCTCACCTTGCTCTGCTTACTAAGGTGTGTGTCAAACTGCATGACAAACACTTGATGAAGAAAACTGGTGGGCTTCTAGATGCCAGGATATAAGAAGGGAGGCACGGAGGAGGTGCCTGTTGTAGGCAGAGACGTGAGACATCACGGCACTGGGGAGACTTCGATTCCGATCGGAAGAGCCATAATACATTCCCTCCGATTTAATAGCAAGGAGTCAGCTACCTGGATCTCTTGCAGGGGCGGGTATGGTGGCAGAGGTTGTACGTGGAAAGAAGTCGGACGAAGCTGGTCCACAGAGTACATCACGTTCCTTCGTCCCGTTCACAACTACAGACTTGCCATCCAACGAACAGCTTAGACGGTCCAATGAAAAGAGTTCAGAGAATTAATTTAGGTACAGATCATTCTCTTTAAAAATACTGACATTTCCCATCCAATAAAGCAGCCTAGTGACGAAGCCGTGTGGGTCTGGGTTCATAAAGATGTTGTGGAAAATGCCCGTTTGACTGGCTGGCTTCCTCCAGCTTTTACGGCTCTCCATAGTTCATCCTATTCTGCCCACCTAACTGGAGTCTTCTTTCTTCCCAGGCTGCGGAGCCTTGTCCCATGACAGCTTGGTTCACTGTTGGGACTGGTTAGTCTCTCACCCTCCGTTTCTTTCTTTTTTTTTTTTTTTAGTTTTTTAATCTTTATTTATTTTTGAGAGAGACAGAGCATGAGTGGGGGAGGGTGAGAGAGAGGGGGAGACACAGAATCTGAAGTATGTTCCAGGCTCCGAGCTGTCAGCACAGAGCCTCACATGGGGCTTGGACCCAAGGACCGCGAGATCATGACCTGAGCTGAAGTCGGGTACTTGACCGACTGAGCCACCCAGGTGCCCCAGATCACCCTTAATTTCTTAAACGTATCTGACCATGTCTGGCATATATGAAGGACAGACAACCTGGCATAAGCGTTAGGAGTTCTTAACCCTAGGACCTGTTGGCATCAGACAGACTAGGGTTTGAACCCAGGGTCTGTCCCTTTGCAGAATGACCATGGGCAAGTTAGAAAATCTCTCTGTTTTCTCATCTGCAAAATAAGGAATACATGCCCCCCCGGGTTTTGTGAAGAGCAAATGAATGGCCCCAAGGACACACTTTTATGGGCTGGACTCTATGAACCCAGACCCACACATCCCAATAAATGGAAGCTATCATCATCACCGTCACCATCACCATCATCATCATTGTCCTTATTTCTTTTCCCCTGTCCCTTTACCTAATGTAAACCCACTCATTCTCCAAAGCCCAGTTCAATCCCACTTTCCACGCAGACTCGCTGACTTCTCTGAACTACTTGTGTCATAAGACGTTAAAAACAACAACACTTTTCCAATCTGTATGAACCAATATTTTTGTAAAACCTAAGAATGTAAATGTAAAATAATAATTAAAATGATTTTCCAGTAAGGGTGGCTAGCCTGGGTGGCTCAGTTGGTGAAGCGTCCAACTCTTGATCTCAGCTCAGGTTTTGATCTGGGAGTTGTGAGTTCAAGCCCCGTGCTGGGCTCTGCACCGGGTGTGAAACCTACTTATAAAATAAAAAAATAAAAATAAAAATAAAGATTTTCTAGCCAGAAAATCAAATGAAGAAAGAACAAAGGCATACAAAATACAAGGCCTAAATTTTTATTAGGTGACTCTGCCGATTACCTCAAAAGTTTCTACATGCTTATTCTTTTAAAAAAAATTTTTTTTAACGTTTATTTATTTTTGAGACAGAGAGAGACAGAGCATGAATGGGGAGGGTCAGAAAGAGGGAGACACAGAATCTGAAACGGGTTCCAGGCTCTGAGCTGTCAGCACAGAGCCCGATGCGGGGCTTGAACTCATGGACCGCAAGATCATGACCTGAGCTGAAGTCGGCCGCTTAACCAACTGAGCTACCCAGGCGCCCCAGCATGAACGGGGGGAGGGCCAGAGAGAGAGGGAGACACAGAATCCGAAGCAGGCTCCAGACTCTGAGCTGTCAGCACAGAGCCCGATGCGGGGCTTGAACTCACGGAGCATGAGATCATGACCTGAGCCGAAGTTGGACGCTCAACCGACTGAGCCCCCCAGGCGCCCCTCTACATGTTTATTCTTAATGTGTGTGGTGTTCTTGCCACGGACAACCAACTGTCTGTAGGTCAGCACCCATCCATGGACCACAATTTGAGTAGCTCTGGTCCTGATCACACAAGGCAACAAGCATATTCTCATGTATGCTGTTGGCTGTTTTACATCTGTGATGGTCGTGTCTGCCCAGGTAGATGTTATGTTTTTGGGGGTAGGAAATACACTTTAC
This sequence comes from Prionailurus bengalensis, assembly GCF_016509475.1. Lineage (NCBI taxonomy): Eukaryota > Metazoa > Chordata > Mammalia > Carnivora > Felidae > Prionailurus > Prionailurus bengalensis. The sequence continues at coordinate 5,492,548 of NC_057345.1, forward strand.
CCTTCCTGTACAATTCTCAGTGCTGGCATTGTACTTGAAGATGGGCTGATCGATGAGGAAAGTAAGAGGCAGCAAAGAGATTGGAAGGCAACAGAACAGAACAGCTGGGGCTGAGGGGCTGATAGTAACAAAGTTCCAGCAAATCTGAGCTAAATGCTCTGGGCGTTGCTTCTGGAGAAAATGCCCACTTTGCGCATCAAATCACTATTACCTCATACTGCTCCCATGCTCTCTATTCGTATGTCCTTCTATACCTATACTTGATAGATTTTTTAAGTAGGCTCCAAGGCCACATAAAGGCTTGAACTCACAACACTGAGATCAGGAGTCACGCGCTCCACCAACTGAGCTAGTCAGGCGCCCCTGTATACTGGATAGATTTTTACAAGCTTCAGTGAAAACATTCTCTTTCTTTAAAAAGGTTAACCCAGAGGGGCGCCTGGGTGGCTCAGTTGGTTAAGCGTCCGACTTCAGCTCAGGTCATGATCTCGCGGTCCGTGAGTTCGAGACCCGCGTCGGGCTCTGTGCTGATGGCTCCGAGCCTGGAGCCTGCTTCGGATTCTGTGTGTGTGTCTCTCTCTCTGTCCCTCCCCTGCTCACACTCTGGCTCTCTCTCTCTCAAAAATGAATAAACATTAAAAAAACCACAAAGGTTAACCCAGATTTTTTATTTTGAAAGCAAAAGGAAATTATACATACTTTGTCCAGGGTCGACAGGTCCCATGTTTCTGATCATTAAATGTCCCAAAGCAGCAGTCTTTACAACCTTGCATAAAAATTAAAGCAACAATAAGAAAGGGAATATTTTCATGGTTTTATAGCTCTCTCTGAGATGAACATAATTACATAATAATAAAGGCATTAACTTAGTACAATCTACACAGATTGTTCAACAATGCTCCTGGAAACGAACCCCCAAGATGATTAAAATTTTCATTCTAATTGTACATAGAGGATTTTATATATATGTAGAGAATGTATGAAAATACATAATCCTGGTGAATAACAAATGTTGAAATTTCAAGTTTTTTCCATTGATTGCAAAATAATTTTGTAAACATCATAGACCTGACTCAGTGGTGCATTGTGTGTTACTTTAATGTTCTACTAATCTATGTTCTACTTTATATTCAAAGGACCAAGACCTAAATCAATGACATACATCTAGAGAACAGACTTGCACTAGATTGAGGAAGAGTGAACTTACCTTCTTTGGTTAATTCTTGACCTTGTTTACAATCCTGCTCACACATGGTACATCTTTCCCCCAAGCAGTGGAATCCTGAGATGCACTCACACTCTGCATTGCTGGTGGGGGAACACATTTTCTTGGTCCTGAAAACACCTACAAAGTTTCCCAGTGTTACATTACACTTGACCTCTGAACCCAGGAAGAAAATTTATGTTCTGTGATTTATTTTATTTTTATTTTTATTTTTTCAACGTTTATTTATTTTTTGGGACAGAGAGAGACAGAGCATGAACGGGGGAGGGGCAGAGAGAGAGGGAGACACAGAATCGGAAACAGGCTCCAGGCTCTGAGCCATCAGCCCAGAGCCTGACGCGGGGCTCGAACTCCCAGACCGCGAGATCGTGACCTGGCTGAAGTCGGACGCTTAACCGACGGTGCCACCCAGGCGCCCCTGTTCTGTGATTTAAAAAAACAAACAAACAAAAAACCATGCTCAAGAACAAACAAACCCAAAAAACAAAACAAAAAACAAAAACAAAAATAAAACAAAACAAGGCAAAAAAAACAAAACAAAACCAAAAACAAAAAAAAGCCACATGCTCACTCTATTTACAATGTTCCTAATGACCTTCAAGTATAAAGTTTCTTTTTAAATCTCTACAGAAGACATTTTTACATCTTCCCAATTAAAAGCTTCTCTCTTGTCAAATATGTGTTTCCTCTAATATTTAAAAGCTCAATCCACAAATTATTGCTTTTACAGTGAATTATTTTACTGGACTTGCCTTTTGACAAAGGAACCAGCCTATTTAACACTTAACACTTTCCATCGAAATCAACACACTAGGGAATAAGAACCTGTCCTCCCAACACAGGTCCGGGTAAACAATACATCTTTTTTTTTTTTAGTGTTTATTTATTTCTGAGACAGAGACAGAGCATGAGTGGGGGAGGGGCAGAGAGAGAGAGAGGGAGGCACCGAATCCCAAGCAGGCTCCAGGCTCTGAGCCATCAGCACAGAGCCCGACGCGGGGCTCGAACTCACAGACCGCGAGATCATGACCCGAGCCGAAGTCGGACTCTCAACCGACTGAGTCACCCAGGCGCCCCAACAATACATCTTTTGAATCTTACCTTCACACTGCCTGCATATGTCACAGGCCCTCTGTCCACTGGTGCTGGAGAAACTATTTGAAGGGCAAGCAATGCAGATGTGATCCTTGTTTTTCTCACAGAAAGTACCTAGGAAGGTGGATAATGGCTGTACGTGTTTGACAATGGACAGGCATTGCCCGAAGTATCGTGACGTTGACAGGAAAACTAGATACGAACCAATGATTCTCGTCTCTGGCTGGTGCAGCCCTACACTTTCTTTTGGTGGACTTTCTAGAACTGCAATATTGCCCTTAGCATAGCCACAGAGCTACAACTAAACGAAGTGTAGATATCGCAACAGAGAAACCAACAGAAAGAGCACAGTTTCCTTCCTCTGCTGAACAAAAAACAATGATATCTCTTGATGGCCCCAGGAGACCAATACGACCGATTCAGGGGATCAGTATACTAACAACGTTCGTGTGTCTGCTCTTCCCTACTCTGTGAAGCCTCCTGCCACGGCTTATGCCCTGCTGTGCCCCCTGCTGAGCACAGATCCTTACAGATAAGGCTGACACTTACCAAGGTCTTGCCATGTGCCATGCACGGTTCACAACCTGTCATATGATCTTCCCAGCAAAGCTCGGAGATAGGATCTTTTATTATCCCCAGAGGACAAAGCTGGGGCACAAGAGAGTAAGTGACATGGCTGGTATGTCCACCCAGCTAAACTGTAGCATCCAAGAAATATTTGTAAGTGAATTCATACAACATCATTGAAACAGAGCTCATTAGCCCTGACTACTAGACTAACCGAACCACGGTGTTCAACAGGCTAGATCAAACACACATGCTAATTTGGTTCTTACCTGCTGGGCATTTGCTACAAGAATCCTGCATTGGTCTCGTCCTCTCAAAATTCATGACCAACAACACGGTAGCCAATATGTTATAATAGCCATTGCCCATGATGAAATCTTGCATAGATGGGATACAAGCAAGGCAGATTCCAGAAGGATTTTAGTCAAAGTAGCTGGTTTCGCAAATACCACTCTGCAAAAGGTAAAACATTTCAAGAATGAGATGGTTCCTCCTTTTTAGAATCACCTGCATTTGGACCATTACCATTGCAATTCCATAAGACTGTAACTTGGGGTTTTTTCCGAAACAATCGCTGATGGAATGTTATGGAAAAGGTGGCGAATTCATAGACGTGTCTATGATCAGACAGGCCTGACTACACACACAGCCTTGTGCAGGCTGGCCAAAGTCTAAGAGCACGCTTTCCAACATATTTTGCCAAAATGCAGAAATAGCAATAGCAAGAACTTTTGGGGACTTTCATGGACACTTAGCACTGACGTCCAGATTTCAACAATGCCAGCTGCTTGCTGCCTCTGAGACAGAGTTCTTAAAATGACAATCTGTTAGTCGACAATCTGCAGTCATATCTGACAGTTCAGCTCAGTGGGAAGGCATCTCATTATTACTCTTCCCCCCTTGTCAGAACAATACGTGAAAATCTCCACACCGAATCGCTAAAATGTTGAAGCACCTCTCTGCTCAGCTGATTATCATATTTTCTTAATAGACATGTATTTGCCCATTTTGAGGTCTGAAGCTCATATAGTAACAAAGCTCAGAAGAATGAAATCTCCTGAGGCCAGGTTCTTGGTCCTTATGTAATAGGCTATGGATCAACAGTTATTAGAAGTTGGAAGGAAAAAAGTCTAGACCTGGAGAAACAGAATAAAGCCTCTGTCCCCACCCCGACTCCATTCCCCCGACTGCCCCAAACGGACAAACCTTGAGATCTCAGGGCTGGTGAAGAACTTTCCACTCCTTGATCTTCAGAGCTGCGAGGTTCTGACTCTTGAGGAGAGCTGCCAGGTCAAACCCAAGAGTTTGGTGACTCAGCCGGGGGCGGGGCCTCGTGGGAAATCCCCGCCACAACTCTGTGAGGTTGCTCACTTGATATCTGCTGACCCCAAAATCCCCTAGAGCCCCCGTCCCCACTTGATAATGGCACTTCAAACCATTTCTTGGAAGCAGCTCTCTACTGTTAGGACATCTCTCTGATGACTTTGGGAAAAGGGTTTTGTCATTTTTTAAAAGAATCTTCCATGTCAAAACCTTTAATGGGTCCCGAACATCTTTGAGGTGTTAGGGATGAAGCCCACCTCTTAGATAAATACCGGCACTTTCGCCATACCCTGCCTCTTACCTGTATAATCGTGATGATTCTATAGCTGTAACTCATTGAGTGCACTGATGTACCAGGCATCGCATAAGCCCTTTAATGAATACGGTCCTCAGAAGACCCCCAGGAGTTGATATCATCATCATTAGAACGGCACTATGCAAATGAGAACATTGAGCCTATGAGTCTAGCCAGACCATCAGCAGGACGGGGAGCCAGGATTAGAACCCAGGTCAACCTGATTCCTTTCTACCGGGCTCCTTGCTGTGTGGGTGAGATGCGGGAAGGAGGAGGGAGAAGTAGCATAGAACTTATATGGCGGATGACTTTAGGTAAAGTTGAGAGCTACGAGGGTTTTTCAGAAAACCATTATTTCCATTTTTGTTTTCCAAACGGAAGAAGAGGAAGGGGAGAGGAGGGGAAGGAGAGGCGGAGGAGGTGGTCAGGCAGGAGGAAGAGGAGGAGGGTGTTCCAGAGATACTAAGAAGAACCTGTCCAGTATCGAGAGGCTAGGGGCCCTCAGGAAGACAAGCAAGGGAACTGTACAGCAAGAGTGGTTTCAACGAAAACAGATGGTTTTCTGTTAGGACCCAAACAGAAAAGAACTATTTCCCCCCAGGAGACATGGGGGCTTGGGGTCTCCCCCCAGGAGAGATGGGGTACGAAGAGAGGGGAGGAGGGAGCTAATGCTTAGTAAACACTTGCTATGTGCTAAGCACTTTACATGTTTCCACGACTCCCATCATGCCACCGTGCTCCTTAGAAACTTTCAGCGGCTCCCTGTTGTCCACAAAACAAAACAAAGTGGAAAGAAAAGCTGGATCCCATGGTCCAGAGGGCCCAATATTCAAGGACCTCTGAGACCTGATCTGAAGTCTCCGTTTAAAAAAATTAACGGGGCGCCTGGGGGGGGGGGGGCTCAGCTGGTTGAGTGTCCGCCTTCTGCTCAGATCATGATCTCACAGTTCGTGAGTTTGAGCCCCGCATCGGGCTCTGCGCTGACAGCTCGGAGCCTGGAGCGTGCTTCGGACTCTGTGTCTCTCTCTCTCTCTCTCTCTGCCCCTCCGCCGCTCACACTCTGTTTCTGTCTCTTTCTCTCAAAAACAAATAAACATTAAAAAGTAAATTAATTAAGATATACCTCAAATAACATAAATTTCACTATTTTGCTTTATTATTAGTTTTTATTTATTTTGAGAGAGAGACAGTACAAGCGGGGGAGGGGCAGAGAGAGATGGAGAGAGAATCCCAAGCAGGCTCCATGCCGTCAGTGCAGAGCCCGTCACGGTGCTTGTCTCATGAGCGTGAGATCATGACCTGAGCCAAAACCAAGAGTTGGCCACTCAACCGAGCAAGCCATGCAGGTGTCCCAAATTTCACTAAAGTGTACATTTCAGTGCATTTTGGTACATTCACTAGATTTTGCAACTATCATCAGTATATTAATGCAGAACATTTTCATCCCTCCAAAAAGATACACATGAGCAGTCAGTCACTCCCCAGCGTACCCTGGTAACCGCCAATCTGTTTTCTGTCTCTGTGAATCTGCCCGTTCTAGATGCTCCCTGTTCACAGAATCATACAGTGTCTTGTCTTTTGCATCAGGCTTCTCTCGCTTAGCACGTTTACTCACGTCCTTGTGTGTATCAGAACTTCATTTTTTTATTTCTTATTTTAGAGAGAGAGAGGGTAAGAACATGCTCGAGTGGTGGGGGAAGCGGGGAGGGCAGAGGGAGAGAGAGAGAATCTTAAGTTCAGTGTGGAGCCTGACACAGGGCTCAATCCCACCACCCTGGGATCATGACCTGAGCTGAAATCAAGAGTTGGATGCTCAACCGACTGAGCCACCCATGCGCCCTCCGTTTGTTTTTTTTTAAGCGTATTTAAAAAAAAAATTTTTTAGGGGCGCCTGGGTGGCTCAGTCAGTTGAGCATCCGACTTCGGCTCAGGTCACGATCTCACGGTCTGTGAGTTCTAGCCTCACGTCGGGCTCTGTGCTGACAGCTCGGGGCCTGGAGCCTGCTTTCGGATTCTGTGTCTCCCTCTCTCTCTGCCCCTCCCCCACTCATGCTCTCTCTGTCAAAAATTAATAAACATTAAAAAAATTTAAAAAAAATTTTTAACGTTTATTTATTCTTTGAGAGAGACAGAGACAGAGTGCAAGCAGGGGAGGGGCAGGGAGAGAGGGAGACACAGAATCCGAAGCAGGCTCCAGGCTCCAAGCTGTCAACACAGAACCCGACGTGGGGCTCCCACCCACAAACTATGAGATCATGAATGACCTGAGCCAAAGTCAGACGCTTAACCGACTAAGCCACACAGGCGCCCCTATTTTTAGTTAAAATTTTTTTGTTATAGTCATCCTGGTAGGTGGCCTTTCATTGTGGTTTTCATTTGCTACCCTTAGTCCAATTTTATTATGTACCCCCCCCCCAACACACACACACACTGTCCTCCACATAATGGGACCAGTAGAGTATGGCAGCTGCTTAAGAGCCCAAGCTTTGCCATCAGACTGGCTTGGATTGAATCGAGGCTCTGCAATTAATGGTCATAAGACCTTGGGCAAATTTCTTAACCTCCGTGAGTCAATTTTTCCAATCACGTCTTACACATACAATAACACTGTACTTCATCCTTATCTAGTGAGGACTAAATGAGACACTGAACGTGAAGTACCTAGCTCAGTGCCTGGCACATAGTTCTCAAGAAGAAAGGAGCTGTTATTATGTGACTTATGACTTTAAAATTTCCCTCCCCCAGTTTCCCATGCTGATCATCTGTAAAGCAACCAGGGCAAGTAGCAAAAGAGAAGGAAAATGCACGGGCTGTCTACAGAATTTATTCCCAGAGTCTGAGAGTCCTCCAAAAGCCACTTTACCTGTGGTCATTGTGGGATCCCCTGCAGCGATTTCATCAGAGTTCGCCCCGTGGGAGTTTCATACCGCATAAAAATGACACTGCTGATCACCTAACACTTTCAAAGTCACGATCTAACCAGGTGACCTCCTCATTTACATGTGGTGCTCTGGGTTTAACACTGCAGCATGACATTTAACTGGACTGTATTTTCATTTAACTCAGTGCTGCTCACGGAGCTACGTTCTGGATAGTCTGTGGGCAGACACACTGCCTCCTCTGAAAGTGACGTCTGTCATTTCCCAGCACAGCAGTTAGCTCCCTGTTTCAAGCGGCGCTAGTGACACAAAAGTCTTTACCTAGAGAAAAGATTCTCAAGGCTAGCTTGACCAGCTCATGTTACACAAAATCCACCATTTTCAGAACTAATCCACTGAAGGCTCCGCACAGCTTGATTCCGGTGTTTAAGGAATTGTCCGCCGTTCGTGTCGCCACATTCTTCTTTGATAAAAACCGTCATGGGCAGATTCTGTAGTTCACCTGATGCACACACTATCTGAGCTCATCAAGATAAACACTTCCCCACCGCTCTCGGTCTAGGGCCTGGAATCACATGGTGACAGCATCCCCGTGCTGGGCGACTAGCCTCAGAGCGCAGACACAGCGAGCCCCAGCGTGCTGCGACTGGCAAAGCCAAATCCGTCTCGAATACCTGGCACGTAACCGATTCCCACATAATCTATTATTTTGCAAGAATATTGTGGCCAGTGTAGTTTCCAGAAGTCCCGAGTGTCCATCTTCTTGGTCCTATTTATGTTCCTGTAGTTCTGAAAGTCCTTGTGAATCAGCACAGGATTTGTAACAGTTGCACACGAAGTCTGAGGAAGGCTTTGCAACATTAATTCATATTATTTTTTTTATGTTTGATTTATTTTTGAGAGAAAGACAGAGGCAGAGAGAGAGAGACAGCGCGAGCAGGGGAGGGACAGAGAAAGAGGGAGACACAGCATCCGAAGCAGGCTCCAGAGCACAGAGGCACAGAGCCCGACACAGGGCTCAAACCTACGAACCGTGAGATTGTGACCTGAGCCGAAGTCAGAGCCCCCATGTGGGGCACAGAGCTTACTTAAATAAATAAATAAACATTTTTAAGAAAAGAATTTTAATATTGGTTCTTTACTAAAATCAACAAGAAGGACATTGAACCTCACAATTGCAGAGGTTTAAATTTCTGTGAAAAATATTTAATGGAATTTAATTACATTTCAAAAATAAAAAGCCTCAGATATATTTAAATAATTTTAGATATTTGACATGTATCAATTATAATTTTATCTTAATAACTTTAAAGCTTTTAGTAGAATAACTTTTCGAAAACCAAAAATAATTTGAATTGAAAAATTCTGCATATTCACATTTACAATTTACATCACACGCATATCAAGCCTGTATTCTTTGAGTACAATTATATTTTATTCCTTTACTCCTTCAAGTCAGTACTGTCAGCAAAGCACGGATTATGTGAAGTTCTCAACAAGTGAAACGCAGGCAAGAGAAAGAAATCGTATGGAGCAAACAGATAGTAGTTTACGAGTTCTGTGTCTTCACCACCCATTTAAACATTTCCAGACCATCAGAGTACATTCAGGCATCTGCAATAATTAAATTCAGTCATCATCGATATTTTCCCAACTTGGTCACATAGAAACAACGCTATTTTTATTTTGTTCTTTTGAAGACTTCTCTGTTGGAGTAGAAAAACAGAACACATCTAACACGTCGTCCGCTTGATTTGCCACTCTTACGTGTGATACGGTATGCGAGTGCCATTCCTACACCTGCTCCAGGCCCCGCAAACGTCGGTGACAATATTGAGAGGCACGAAGCAGGCATTCAAGAAACCTTTGCCGAATGAATGAATGAATGAATGAATGGGTCAATGAACAAACGAGTTTGTTAACTCCAGTCTCACAGTCTGCCTCCCTCTTCATGACCTAACGTTTTCCTCCCCTCTCCCTTGTGAGATCATGCTGGTGGGTGTACCCCAGCCTAAGTTTTACAGTTTCCCTTCCGTGGGGCTCACATAAGATGCTTTTGTGCTGGTTGCTAACACCTGCTGCGGGCTTACTCCTGCAAGGCTCTATTGTATGTGTTTACATTGATTATGCCAATCATACCTTCCAACAGCCTCTGTCCCTACTTTGCAGATGAGAGAACCGGAGCACGGAGAACCCGGGTAGGCTGCCCAATGTCACCTGGCCGGGAAGGAGCAGAGAAAGGGTTCAGACCTGGCTGGCTGGCTGGCTCTGGAGCCCTTGCTCTTAACAAGGACTCTTCACCGTTCTGTGCTCAGTACCCTTTAATCCTGCGGACTCTATGCTTGTGGACCCCTCATGGAATTCTCTTCTTAAGTTTGTAAAATATAATACAAAGGACTACAGAGGAAACCAGTTGTTTGGAAATATACCCACCAAATATTTAAAAAGCCAGCTTGTCTGGATGGCTCCGTCGATGGAGCCTCCGACTTCGGCTGAGGTCATGATCTCGCGTGCGTGGGTTCGGGCCCCGCATGGGGCTCTGTGCCGACAGCTCAAGAGCCTGGAGCCGGCTTCGGGTTCTCCCTCTCTCTCTGCCCCTCTCCTGGTTGTTCTCTGTCTCTGTCTCTCAAAAAATAAAATAACGTTAAAAAAAAAAATTGAAAGTCAACTTGCAATGTATGGTAATGGATGGATTCCTTCATTAAGACATACCTGTCCTAATTACAGGTTAATCAGGAGTGTAAATGGTATTTTTGGGTATCTGCAATAACCGTAACATGATATGAAAATAGCTGATTTCTACTGGTGCCATATCATAGGTTCCGCTCCCTTGGCTATGCTCCGAGGATTTTTAAATTCAAAAAACATTTTTTTTTATGTTTATTCATTTTTGAAAGACAGAGAGAGACAGAGCACAAGCCGGGGTGGGGCAGAGAGAGAGGGGGACACAGAATCTGAAGCTGGCTCCAGGCTCCAAGCTATCAGCACAGAGCCCGACCCGGGGCTCAAACTCACGAACTGTGAGATCACGACCTGAGCCGAAGTCGGATGCTCAACCGACTGAGCCACCCAGGCGCCCCCTTTTTTTTTTTTAAAGACATTTTTTTTCTTTATGAGGATTTTTAAATGCAAGATTGAGGGAAATACTAGATTTCTGCTAGAGGTTAGTGAAAATAAAAGATGTGATTTTCCCTGTCCAGCTTCATAGACCCCTGAATGTTATCTGTGCCCCCTGGAGCATCTGAGGACCCCAGGATCACAACCTCTATGCACAAGGCCTCCTTGCTGCCTTTCATGTCTTGTGTTGAGACAGACACTCAATGCTTGGTTTTAGCTCTGGGAATTTGCTCTTCCTTTCTTCTTTCGAGTCTTTATACAGATCCTATGGCTGCACCTTAAGGCAAAAGGTCCCTCTGTACAATTTCTATCCCTCACCATCCCCATCAAGATGGCACATTTTTATGGTCTATCACTTCCCGTGTTCCTCTCCTATGGGCCCTTCGCCAATGAATTTAGACAGGTCGCAACACTGACAAATCAATGTCTTCTAATACTTAATAATAGCCAGTACTTGTCGGTTGCTGCCTGCGTCGCTGATGTTCTACTCAGCACACTAAACACGCGGCCTCTGAACGAGTCTACAAGGCAAGAGCTGCTGTTACTCTTCTAATGGGAAAGAAACAGAAGTTGAGAGAACTCAAGTGACTGAGCCAAGCGTTAATGGCGGCACCAGAGTGTCCACTACGGACCAACGTTCCAGCTTCATCTCTGTGACCTCCTTTGATCCTAACTCTATGAAGTGACGGCCCTAACTCATATGGGGGTCCTGAGGCATGAGGGTCGGGGAACTCGTTCAGGATCATCCAGCTAGCACGGAGGGAGCTGGGCTTAAACACAGACAGGCTGGAATTCGAGCGCATGCATTTTGTCAGCACACCAGACAGCCACCTTTAGAGCAAGGAGACGCCAAGGCCTGAGCCCAGGTGTTCTCATTCCCAGGCTCCCTTAGCATTTGGCCAAGGGCTCTGACTAACCCGGGAGCTACTCGTTCCTGTGAATGAACACAAAGATATTTGACTCAGCAAAGGAGCCCGAGACTGCCGACGTAGTGGTTTGTGAGCTGAGTCGGAAACCACATCTGATCTGATCTCATCGATGTGAAGGATTGCCAATAAACTGACAGTCAATTTCAACCTCGAGAAATGTGATGAAGGCTGGAACCAATAGCAGCCACGTTTTGGAGGAAGCTAGGTTAACTTTTCAAAATTTAAGAGCGTGGAACCAAAGCTTCTTAAGTCAGCAAGTGGTCTGCATTTGAAAATTCTACTGGAGAGAGATAGCTGCCACAGGTCACTTAGAGGGAAATGTTTTGTGGCCTGCAGCTGATAACTATGATGAAAGAACAGTCACCCCAACAAGCAAGGTTATCCTGAAGCTTATGACTTTCTGCTGAAAGCCAGCTTCTGCCTGTGGAGTACTGGCCTCCTCTCCCTAGAGCTCCCCTTAGCCCTGGGGCAGGAGAGTGCTTCTATAATTAACAAACACACAGACACATCCAACTATTTCCGAAGCTCGACTTCTGTCAACTGATATACAAGTATATCTGTCAACTGATACACAAGTATTTTTCCTCCAAATCAAAAGCAAGACAGCATCAGAAGATGGATTTTCTTTCCTTTTGAACTTTTTAATGGTGATCAGAATTGTCTCCCAAATGATTCCACTCACACGTCAACCCGTATCTTCCTTCACAAAACCTGCCTCCTTTTCTTCCGGAATTTCCATTATCATGGAGGGCCACTTCATAAACCATTGGTTTTCACTAAGATTTTCGGGGGCGCCTGGGTGGCTGTCGTTAAGCATCTGACTTGGGCTCAGGTCATGATCTTACGTTTGTGAGTTCAACTCCCACTTTGGGTGAACGTGAGCCCTGCTTCTCTCTCTCCCTGCCCCTCTTGGGGTTCTCCCTCCCTCTCTCTCTCTCTCTCTCTCTCTCTGCTCCTCACTCACTTGCTCCCTCTCTCGAAAAAAAAAAAAAAGAAAAAAAAGATTTCTTGTCCATTCGATAACGCTGCACTAAATGAGAGCTCCAACATACCTGCGCGTAAGTTGTGGGTACTTAGGTACGCCTACTAGGTCTATACCACTCAAACAATTTCCAAGTTTCATTGTTACTGTCATTAAATCATTCTCTATCCCTTAGCAATTCAATAAATTCAACTCACAAGCATCTACTGAATGTCTGGTGCAAGTGTGCCCAGGACCTGATCTGTCACTTCTCCTGCTTTGTGTCCTGCCCCTCCCTCAAGCCGGCCTTCCCTGCCCCTCTCGGACGGATGGACCACACTCCCACTCCTGGGCCTTCGCTGCTCTCTCGTCTCAGATCCTGCCCTCTCACTTTCTAGGTGACTTGTCCCCTCATCTTACCCAGGTCTCCTCCTCTCTAAAAGAGCGCCACCCTGTGACTCTCCATCTCCTCTCCCTTGTACCTGCCTTCCTAGCACATATCGCCACCTGGCACCCACCGTCATCCATGCGATTGCTGACTGTCTGTCTTCTCGCACTCTCCTGGACATCAGCTCTATCATAGGGGAGGTGTTTTTTTCACGGCTGCGTCCCGGACACCCAGAGCAGTGCAGGGCACAGGACAGGCATTCAATAGATGCTTCATGAGTGAATTTTGCTGCCTTGCGAGGCATAGGTAGATAGGACACCATCCCAACAGCCTTCACAGCCTAGAGAGGAAGGAAGGCGTTTATACCCATAACGAAGATAAGGCCGTACAGCCTTACAGATTCTGTAACAGGAGGACAAAGTGCTGTGGGAATATACCTTCTCCTGGAGCGCTTGACAAGGGAACGGGGTTTTGCAGGATGGAGAAAGGCTTGAAAGGCTGGCGTGGGAAGCAGATGGCATTCCAGTTAGAGGGAACTGCTTTATGCCACAGCATGGAGGAGGTAAAGTACAGCGCATGTTCAAGGAACAGAAAAAATGAATGAGGGAGAGTAAGGTAAGAACGTGAAAGATTTGGAAGATGTTTGAACCCCAGTGTGGAGGGATTTGAACGCATGACCATACCTTCTATTGATTGTCATCTCCTACATAGGCGCGCACGGCCGAAGCCAGCGGATCCACAGCACTACGCGGGCGTGCCAAAGCTTGCCAAAATGTTGTTTTCACCGTGGGTGCCCCCACGTGCACTAAGTGGGCTAGAGAAAAGAAAGGGATACAGGATACAGTCAAAGGGCAGGAGCAAGGAGTCAGAAGGTTCTGCTAGATTCACACGTGTACTGCTGGGAGGAGTAGCTGATCACTTTGACCAGTGAGAGAAACGTCGGCGTGGCTCCCGGATCCCCGTGATCCCGAGATCACTGGAATCTGCAAACACTGCAGCAGAACAGGACTAAAGCACCGCCGCAGGGACCAGCCACGTTTCAGTTCCTCTGAGCTCTTTCTTTACGTAAGATCTCACTAGGTCCTCACCAAACTAAGGGCGGGCATTCCTATTCACGTCTTACAAACGGGGGGTGTTTGAACGCTTTTGATAACCCAGTACCGAAGCCCCAATCAGACCCTACTGTCTCTTCCAGCAGTAAGATGCCAGTTAAGAGCAGAGCAGTGTTTCCCACCAAGACCCGGAGAGACGTGAGGGCAAACCAGGCGAGCGCGGCACAGCCTCGATTCCGACGCCGGGCTCCGCAGACCCTCCCCCAAAGCCACCGTGGAGCCCTCTGCGACCCCGCGCGCCCGCTGGCGTCCGCCACCGGAACCAATCTGAGCTGAGGAGGCGGGAAGGGTGAACTTCCTGCCTCGCCTACGCGGGCCGCAACCTTCCCCGGAAGTTCGCGGCGGCGCAAGGGTGCGACGGTGACCCCCACCGTGGCCGGCGGGTCGCTCAGATACTTCCGCCCGCCCACAGGGAACGGGACGCGCGACCTGGACCTCGGACACGGCCGGCCGCCCCGCCCCCTCGCGCAGCGTCCCGCCCACCGCGGCGCGGCCCGACCAATCCCGGGCGCCGGCCGCCGGCCGCGGGCCTGACGTCACTGCGGGCGGGCTGCTGGCCTCCGGCTCCTGGCGGGCAGTGGGACGGGTGCAGCGTGGCCCACGCTCGGGGGGCTTTCACACCGGGGGGGAGCAGAGGCGAAGCCACCCCCCGGGCCCCTCGCAGGCCTCGGTGTCAGAATTTCCCCCTTGCGCCAGCGCTGCCTCAAATGTCAGGACTCGCCCACTCTTCTCCTGTTTCGCCGACCTAACCTTTCGGGGCTCGGAGGGGAAATTCGCCGTCTCTGCCGGACGTCTCCGGAGCTTGCCCCGAACCATCCTTCAGTGGATGTCGAAAAATACATTCGTTGAATTCCGCAAATGGCTTCCTTCCACCCAGTAACTCCAGTTTAGCGCCCTCGCCCTTTTTAGTGAACCCAGGAAACGGATGGAAAGAAAGTTACCTTATCCACTGTCCATAAAAGTTCCTGTTCGCTGTGCGGTGAAATGAATTAGACGTGGAGACCCAGATTAAAATAGGGATCAGAAATTGGTTGGAGCCACGTTGTTAACTGTAGTGTTGTAGTACAAAGTGTTAGCCTACAGCGATAGTCAAAGCAAGGAACATCTAGGTGAAGTTAAGATAATGCTTAGCAAGTATTGAGCACCGGCTGTGTGCCAGGGACTGTGAGAGATGCTATGGATTCAGATGCTATGGATGCCAGGGACTGTGATAGAGGCTATGGACCGAGACAGGAAGGTCCTACTGAGTTCACAGGATTAGAGGAAGACAGATAATAAACAAAAGACAAAATGCTAAATAGGTACTATCAGTGACATAAAAGATACATTCACATTAATAGAAAATGAGTCTTTTACTGAGATGAGATGCGAAATATAAATGAGGCATGAAAACCTGGCAGCAGTTTCTTTGCTATTTATGGTGATCAGGCTAATTTGGGGGATTGTTGTTTTTTGGAATTAGGATCAGAATGGCCACTGGTGGCCTGTTAACGTTGGGCAGGCGAAAGTTTTGCCTCCTTAGGCTCTCTGGCAGAGCCTGAGAACTAAATTCACAAAAAAAGGTTAACAGGACGAAAGTACACAAACTTATTTAGTGTGTTACATGACCCAGGGGCTTTCATGAGAAAATGACACAAAGAAGGGACAAAAGCTAAATGTTTACATACGGGGTTGAACAATTGTGGCTATTGTGGCAAAGCAACTCAAATAAAACAGGGAAGGCTCAAGGAAGTTATTTTAAGGTCTCTGTGTGAAAATCCTTCCAGACTCAAGTTCCTCTCTGATGAGGTTTCTTTCCTCCTGGTGCTGGGATTTCACCTTCTGCTTTTAGGAAGAAAAAATGGGAAGCTGAGCACCTTTCTTGCACCTGTTGTTTACAAAAATGCCTGTAACTCGGGGTGCCTGGGTGGCTCAGTCAGTTAAGCGTCCGACTCTTGACTTTGGCTCATGTCATGGTCCCACAGTTTGTGGGCTTAAACTGACACTGTGGAGCCTGCTTGGAATTCTCTCTCCCACTCTCTGCCCCTCCCCGACCTGTGCTCAAATGCTTTCTCCCCGTCTCAAAAGAAATAAAGTTAAAAAAAATTAAAAAACAAAAAATGCCTTTAAGTCAAAATAATGTGCCAACGTGACATATTTGGAGATCGCATGTCCTGAACTCTGTCACTAACATTATGGACATCATTTCTCCATTGTTGGATTTTGAGCTCAGCAAGGCGGAACAGTATCTTTTAATTAAATGTTGCAACTGCTATAAATTGAAACTGATTTTAAGCTCCTCGAAAACAGCCAGTCCTTTAGTTGGTATTTATGCATAAACACTTGTCAAATATTGAATAAAAGAAGTGAATAGAATGAGGTTTTTCTGCCCGGAAATAAAGGACTTAATTAGGAGGCCTCTTCGCTACCAGTAATAGAGCAATTATTTTTTTGTGAATGGTTTAATTTTTTTTTGTTTTATTCTGCAAATGTGTGATGAGAAATAGGTATGAACTAGAAAGTTAAGAGAGTGTCATGAGTGTTGTGGACCTACTAATACTGATAAGAGTTTATGGTGGCAGAGTGTGAAATTTGGTATGAGAATTTAACCAAGGTTCTGCAGGACCTTTTACAGTCATTTCACCCCTCCGGACCCTCAACCTCTGCATCTGTGAAATGGAAAGTATATTTTCCAGGAAGTCAATATACAATGTCTAAAACCAAGAAGGAGAAACAACAGTATTAGAGTATTATTTAAAAATACAGTTGGCTCTCGGAAAAATACAAGGGTTAGGGGCACTGATACCCCCTGTCCCCTTAGGCAGTCATAAATGCACATGTAACTTTTGACTCCCGGGAAGACTTAACTGTTTGTTTTAACAATTCCTTTAAAAAAAATTTTTTTTTTTAACATTTATTTATTTTTGAGACAGAGAGAGACAGAGCATGAACGGGGGAGGGTCAGAGAGAGGGAGACACAGAATCTGAAATAGGCTCCTGGCTCTGAGCTGTCAGCACAGAGCCCTATGCGGGGCTCAAATTCACAGACTGCGAGATCTCGACCTGAGCCGAAGTCGGATGCTTAACCCACTGAGCCACCCGGGTGCCCCAAGACTTAACTGTTAATAGTCTACAGTTGATGGGGGAAACCTGATAACAGTGAACATATTTTGTTTGTTACATTTTATATATACTGTAGCCTTGTAATAAACCTAGAGAATACAAAATGTTAAATCATTAGAGAAAATATTTAGAGTACTGAACTGCGTCCATTGAAAAAAATCCGAGCACAAGCAGACGCACGCAGTTCAAGTGTATGTTGTTCGAGGGTCAACTGTATTCACAGAAGTACAGGAAATAATTTAAGGAGTTGAAAATATTTGCCTCTGGAAAGCAGGGCTGAGGGGTAGGAAGGCCTGAGTCAGAAGACTGCTGTTTTTCATTATGAATCTTTTAAAGTTGAATCACTGAGCTGAGGTGTAACAAAATCTGAGCTATCGGGCACCATTTGGCTCCGGTGACTCCTTCAGGTGCAGTTGCGGGTTGGCCGAGGCAGCTCTGTTCATTCTGAAACCCGGGTTGAAGGGGCAGCAGCAGCCCTGGAGGAAAGCTCTTCCTACGGCAGCGGAAAACTACTAGAGAGCACGCCTGATGAGCAGGTCAGTGCTTTTCAGAACTTTCATCGGGCCTCGTCTGTTAACATTCTATTAGCGAAAACAAGGGCAAACACAAAGTCAACGGGCAGGGAGTATCCCCCACTCGTGCAGGTGAAACAAGAGAGAGTGAACATTTCTAAAAGATAATCCAATCTACCAAAAGTAATACTTTAGTTGTGAATGCTGTGTGTGATGTATTCATTGGATAAACACTGATACTGACCCAGGTCGATTTCAAATCTTGTTGGTGATGCAGATGTCTCAGGAGTGCTCAGTCAGGTTCATTCCCTCTTTCCCTTTAACTAAAACTATCTGCCTTTCCCTTTTTCTGTCCTACCTCGCACGGCAGCAGGCCACCGGCATGGATGTCTCCTTACTATCTCCCCATGCTATGGGGACTGGAACCCAACAGCCCGTCTTCTCTTGGGTCTTCCTCCAACTACCTAAAATCCCACCTTTTTGAAACACATCTGACCACTTGCCTCTCTTTCCCCACCATACTCAAAACTAAAAGCGGGTGGCTTTTGCCTGCTTCCTTGGC
This sequence comes from Prionailurus bengalensis, assembly GCF_016509475.1. Taxonomy (NCBI): domain Eukaryota; kingdom Metazoa; phylum Chordata; class Mammalia; order Carnivora; family Felidae; genus Prionailurus; species Prionailurus bengalensis. Next base: position 5,510,615 of record NC_057345.1, read on the forward strand.
AAATAGTCAAAGATGAAGTCATTCCAGAACTCCCAAAATGTCTTTTTCAAATGCCGAAAGATTAAAGACAGTCAGAAATTTTTGCACAACGCAGTGGTGCATGAAGAAATCTATTCACAATTCTTAAAATTAAACAAAAACCGTGCTCACCACCATTGTAAGGATCTCATGAAATCTATTCAAGTGCTTCGTAAACGAACAAAGGAATGTAAGTTATTTCTCGAAAATAATCATGTTTTTAACATCTAAACTGAAATGTCAAGAACCTGACATACTTAGAAGACTGAGCTCACCCGTTACTGGTGAGAGTGCTAAGTGACTCACTCAACTTGCATGGAGTTGCTCCAATGTATTTACACTTCTGAGAATTTCCTCTCCAGTTTCACCTACACAAATAGGACATATAAATAAGGTTATTCAGTGCAGTGCTGCCTGTACAAAAAACAGCTGGAAATAACCTAAGTCTTATCAGTAGGGCATCGGTAAATAAACTATGGGACATTCCACAACGGCATACTATCTGGAAAAAAGAGAGGAAGTTCTTTTTGATAAGGAAAAATCTCCACCACATTCGTTTAATAAGCTGGTGGCAGTGCGAGGTGAAGGACACAACAATGTGGATAATCTGCTACATTTCCATGAGAAAGAAGTAAAAGTGTATTTGCTTATGCTTGCATAAGGAAACACTGGAAAGATGGCCAGGAAACGAATACAAGGTTACTGGTAGGCAGCAGCAGGGATGGAACCACATGGGGACAAGGCTGGGAGTCCATCTGTTCAATGTAACTTTGATCAACTTGGTTGTTTTTTTTTTTTCCAACGTTTATTTATTTTGGGGACAGAGAGAGACAGAGCATGAACGGGCGAGGGGCAGAGAGAGAGGGAGACACAGAATCGGGAACAGGCTCCAGGCTCAGTCTGAGCCATCAGCCCAGAGCCCCACGCGGGGCTCGAACTCCCGGACCGCGAGATCGTGACCTGGCTGAAGTCGGACGCTTAACCGACTGCGCCACCCAGGCGCCCCAGATCAACTTGGTTTTTGAAATGGGTTAAACCATCAGCATTCAGGGGCGCCTGGGCGGCTCTGTCGGTTAAGCATCTGGCTTTTGGTTCTGGCTCTGGTCATGATCCCATGCTTTAGGAGTTCGAGGCCTGCATCAGGCTCAGGCTCTGCCTGATAGTGCAGAGCCTCCTTGGGATTCTCTCGAAATAAATAAAAACTTTGGGAAAAGCGTCAGTATTCAATTCATGTTTGTAAAAACGAAATCTGAGATTGTAACTTAAACAGATGCCATTAAAGGGACTGTCAGGTCACTGTGCTCGGCAGGGCTCCACACCCTGGGATCTTTAGAAAAAAAGAACTTTCGAGAAACTAGCACACGTGAAATTACCGCATGCAAATAATGCTAAGAGTCGCCAGAGACCGAGGACCTGCAGCCCGCCCTGGGGAGACGAGGTCGGGAACAGGTGGGGGGTGCGGGGGGAGGGGGACACGGGCAGGCCCTCCAAAAAAGGAAAGCCAAGTGCACAGAAGCGAGAAGGCACAACTCCACTCCAGGAAAACGCACGTTTAAAGCAAACCGCCACAGCTCCCGAAGGGGTCCCGCCGGGCGCCTCCGGCCCGTGGGGAAAAGCGAGTTAACTCGAGCGGCGCCGAGGGCAGGCCAGACCGCGCCACTCGGGGCGGGGGAGATTCCGTGAGCACGCGTGAGCCCACGGGACTCTCCTCGCGTTGGGTGCTCCAACTGAACACGTCCCCTAGACGCAGAGTCAGGGCTCGGAAAGGCGGGCGGTACCCCGCAGCGGTCCAAGGTGGGCCCGGCCGGATGTGACGTAAGCGAGCGAGCCGCTCGAGTCGGTGCAGCTCAGAGCTGAGGAGGAAGTGGGGACCTGGGCGGCGGGCGTCTGCGCAACACCGGGGGGCAGGGAGGGAGGGGCAGAACAAGAAGCTGGGCGTCGTGCGCCTGCGCATTATAGGGCTGTGAGGCGGGCGGGGGGCGGGGGAGAAGACGTGAAGTCTGCGCGGCGGGCGTCTGCGCAGTACCGGGGAGGCGGGGCAGGACGTGAAGCCGGGGGGCGCGCGTCTGCGCAGTGCGGGGCTGAGGGCGTGAACCCTGGCGACGCGCGTACGTGTGTGCGTGCGACCCGTTTAGTCCGGTTCTGGTTCCGTTCGGTCGTCCCCGACGCGGGATTGGGCAGAGTCGAGGTTCGGGTCGGGGTCTGGGGAGCGCTGAGGGTGGCGAGGGGGCCGCGGGCATCCCGGCGCGGGCTTCGGAAGGGGGCGCCGAGGGACGAGGCCCCGCCGCGTCTGCGGAACGGGCGGCCTTCGGCCAGGAGCGCACGGGGCGACCTCGGACCCTCCAGGATTGTGTGCAGGGTGTCCGGCAGTTTGGAACTGGCCAGTGCTGTGTTTGTGGGAGTGCATTTATCAGCTTCTGATTTGCATGGACAACAGGCTGCAGAAAAAGAACAGGCTAAGAACTATCCAGACCCTTGCTTAGCAGCTGCCATTTGCAACGAGAGGGCAAAGTGCAGAGAGAGAATCCAGTTGGGTTGAATGTAGTGGGGGATTCCCATCTTTCTGCGTCATCAAAGAGTGTGATAAAATATTTAACACCGTTAACTTTCCAGAATTTTTCGTACAGTTATTGGAACTTAAAAAAAAATCCCCTCCAAAAATCTCACCGGCTAATTGCCAAAGACTATGTGCAGCTTTCCCCCGTGAAATTTAAGTGTAGTCGTTTCTCTGAAATAGTGCTAACAAAAAGAAAACTATCTCCCTACTTTGTGTGAAATGCAAGGCCTGTGTGTTCCTGTATACTGGGTTTTTAAAAAATATGGTCGAAGGAAATCCAAGTGGTACTATCACGTATTAGCAACCTTACTGTGTTCTCTCAGAAATCCAGCCGTTGAAATTCTGTGTAAACCAATATTAACCTAAGGTCCTTTTTTTTTTTTTTTTTTTTTAAATGTTTGTCTCTCCGAACTTTTCCCCTAAGAGGCACCTAGTTACCCTGCTTAAAAATGTTACTAAGCTTAAAGGTTTTGGCTGCTTTAGGGTTGCAATGGAAGTTTTTTTTAATTCTTTTTTTTTTTTTTTTTAATTAAGTCTTTAAAAAGTGCAACGCAAAAATGGCTTCCAAAAGAGCTCTGGTCATCCTGGCCAAAGGAGCAGAGGAGATGGAGACAGTCATTCCTGTAGATGTCATGAGGCGAGCCGGAGTAAGTCCCCTGATGTCTTCTACCTTTTTCAAAATTTTTGGGTTTTGAAGTCATTTTGAATAAAATAATATTCAGTGTACTTTATAAAATATTTCAAACACTCACAAATACAGAAGACTGTGTAATAACAATTACCTGTTTATTCACTGCCCACGTTTAGTACATGTTAGTATTTTGCCATGTTTCTTTTAGACCCACTTCCAGAGGAATAGATGCTTTAAAACAGTTTTTTTTTTGTTGTTTATTTATTTATTTTGAGAGAGAGAGCACGTGCATATGTGAGCAGGTAGAGAGGGAGGAGAGAGAGAATTCCAAGCAAGCTCCGTGTGCTATCCGCGCAAAGCCCAGTGTGGGGCTTGAGCCCATGAACCGAGAGATCGTGACCTGAGCTGAAATCAAAAGTCGGATGGTCGGCTGACTGAGCCACCCAGGTGCCCCTTTAGGAACAGGTGCTTAAAACAAATAAAGCATTACACAGCCCTCTTTGTAAATTTCCCCAATACTATTCCCCTTCTTGCCCCAGAGATAGCTCTGTCCCCTCACTGGTGTGTGTCCTTCCCATGCATGTCTTCAAAGTAGCATTAAACTGCAGCTGCATTTTGCACGTGTCTCTGTGTGTGTGTGTGTGTGTGTGTGTGTGTGTGTGTGTGTATGCATATATGCATCCATAGTGAGCACTTAAATAGCATTTACTGATGCTAGGTGTCATTCTAAGTACTTAACATAAACTTGTCTAACTCTTCCAACAGCCCTGTGAGTTACTGCCATTCTCATTGTACAACTTAAGAAACTGAGGCACAACGACACTAGATGAAGTGTCGACATTGTAGACTTAGTGAGAAGAGCCAGTACTCAGACCCTAGCAGTCTGGCCCCAGAGTCTGTTAACCTTCATTTCTCTGGTTCCCATAAGTGAAGACACACAGATGCACTTCGTTTGTTTAAAATTGCTGCTGGGGCGCCTGGGTGGCGCAGTCGGTTGGGCGTCCGACTTCAGCCAGGTCACGATCTCGCGGTCCGTGAGTTCGAGCCCCGCGTCGGGCTCTGGGCTGATGGCTCCGAGCCTGGAGCCTGTTTCCGATTCTGTGTCTCCCTCTCTCTCTGCCCCTCCCCCGTTCATGCTCTGTCTCTCTCTGTCCCAAAAATAAACGTTGAAAAAAAAAATTAAAAAAAAAAAATAAAATTGCTGCTTAGTATTATGCTGTACGAATATGCTGCAGTCTGCTCTGTTCCAGTTTTGTGCCATTTCAGTTCTATAATATTCTCGTACGGGTTTCTTTATGCAAATGTGTGGAAGTTTTTCCAGGTTTTGTGACTGAGAGTGGAATTGCTAGGCCAAAGGACAGCCCATAGTTGGCCTTACCAGATTTTGTCAACTGCCCAAAGTACCAACATGTGGACCCACCAGCAGTTTAGGAAAATTCCCATGTTGCCAGTTCCAGCTCTTGCTTATGTCGGCTTTGTACATTTTTGCAAGCTAGAGTAGGATTTCATTGTTTGAACTTGTCTTTGTATCTTCAGAAAATTCCATGACACTCTAAATGACAACAGTAACTTTGCAAGATGGATTATTAACAGGATGATCACGTAATTGTCGCCCAAACCAGAAAGGACACTTGTGGGAGAAAGGACACTCACCAGACAGGGTCCCGGGACAGCATCTGTAAATCAGGACCGTCTCAGGCAAACCGGGACAGACCTGGTTATTAAATATATTTAGCTAACTTACTGGCTGCAAGGCAGCATGGTTTTGTCGCAGTATTTCCTGCCAAGTTATTTTAAAACACAGCAGCTGTGAAAATGTTACTCTAGATTTATGTTTCAGTGTTAAATGTGATGATGTCTTTCTCCTAGATTAAAGTCACCGTTGCGGGTCTGGCTGGGAAAGACCCGGTACAGTGTAGCCGAGATGTTCTCATTTGTCCGGATGCCAGTCTGGAAGATGCAAAAAAAGAGGTTTGTTCTCCATACCTGGAATTACTCCTTCCTGTGCCTTCTTTGTCAGTTTCTTGAAATGTCTTTTGACTACATCTAAGGCTGTGAGCACAGACTTATTTTAAGAAAGTTACTTTGCTTGGATGTCTTCCCCACTATAATAAGCCCTGGGAAGTCAGGGACTCTCCCTTTTTTGTATCCATGGAATCTGGCAGCTCCCTACTGCCTGTGCTGGCTGGGGGGGGGGGGGGGGGGGGGGGACATTTTCATCAGGATTCTTCTGGCCTCGCAGGCAGCTTAGCCTCCTGTTACAACGTACCTGATAGAAGGAATCACCTGCCACATTTCCTGTTCATTTCTTCTTTTTTTTTAAATGTTTATTTACTTTTGAGAGAGAGAGAGAGAGAGAGAGAGAGAGAGACAGAATGTGAGCAGGGGAGGGGCAGAGAGAGAGGGAGTCACAGCATCCGAAGCAGGTGAGGTCATGACCTGAGCCGAAGTCGGACGCATAACCGACTGAGCCACCCAGGTGCCCCTCATTTCTTATTCTTTATGCAAAAGTTCCTTTTTGCCTTTCCTTTTTCAGTGTCCCAGACATAGTTACGTGATTCATTTTATGTGGAACAGCTCGTAGTTGATTAGTGGTGGGATTAAGGGAGCATTAAGAATTGTTGTTAAATAGCGTCACTTTATGTTGACAGTTACCTTTGGTGGCAGCTAACACCGGGGAATCTGTCAAGAGCTGAGGGCCCTGTCCTCAGACGCAAGCTCACCCACATGTGCACAGATGCTTTTGCACACCCTTTCGTGTAGTTCATTGCTTAATGGCCAGTGTGATAGGGGTGTGAGCTCCGTGCTCTCAGGGCATAGATGTGGCAGAAAAAAAAGTGGAGGCAGCTCACGGACGGCCACTTGTGCCCTGCTGAGGAACCCGGAGCATGATTCCCATGCTCAGCTGGCCTCAGATGCAGAGAGAAAAGTTTATTCCTTTCTAATAAATTCACCTATTTCAGTGCCAGATTGTGGGGTACAGGAATGTTGGTATTTACATAAAAATTGCTGAAAACATTCTAAATAGCATGTTTCGAGTGACCGAGTAGAAGTAAACACTCGCTCTTCTCTGGTCTTTTTCATCTTGTGGTGTCTGGGTATTTTAGAACCGTGGTTACCTTTTGTGTCTGTTTATCAGATTCTAAAAGGAGTGAAAGAAATTCTGTACTTCACACACTTTGTTTAGTTGGTAGTTTTGCTTGGTTTGAAAACGGAATGTTCATAGTCTTGAGTAATTCTGAGTAGTATATGTGGCACTAAGTATGTACTAAATTTTTAAAATGCTAATGACTAAACTTTTGAAAAATTTTTTTAACATCTTAAAGTATTGTTACATCAAATTCCATTTCATGAATTGAATCAAGTTTGGAATCAGCAGATTTGTAGGATGTTAGGTGTTTGGGATACTAAAATACTGTATCATTATTCTCCCCTAAGTTCCATTTTTCATAGAGGTAAAAAACCTTTTTCTGTGCATTTTATTTGACATTGTTCTTTTAATTATTTTTATTACTGTGCACATTATCGTTGAAAAAATAATGCGTGTAGACCGTGTATACCTACAGAGTGAAAATGTTAAATGTCCCCGTTCTCATTGTCCTCGCCCCACCAACCCACACCACATCTCGTTAGCAGCTGAGCTCTCTTCCGTGTGTGGGTACCTGTAGACCCCGTGTGTGTCAGGGACATACACACACATCTGCGTTTTTTTTTTTAAGTGAGCTCTACGCTCAATATGGGGCCCGAAATCACAACCCCGAGATCCAGAGTCTCGTGCTCCACCGACTGAGCCAGCCAAGCGCCCCCTTTTTTTCCTCCCTTTTTATAAGAATGAGATCATGCTACCCCTGTAATCCTGCAACACGGGCATCCTTTCCTGTTACTGTATTCAGATTTTTTGCTAGTTACAACAACAACCCATCATAGAGATATATATCTTAATTTGTTTAGCTGTGCTTCCGTGAACAGTTTTTTGCTATGACCCACGTTTAAAACGTGAAAGTATTATCGGACTATCACTTTGGTGCACATCTCAGATGAAAAGTGTTTGTTTACTTTTTCTGTTTTGTTTTTAAACTGCAGGGACCTTACGACGTAGTGGTTCTGCCGGGAGGTAACCTGGGTGCACAGAATTTATCTGAGGTAAAAACCGTGTAAAGGAAGTACTTCAGCATCTGCCCGTGTTCTGTTGGTCTTGTTGTTACTAAAATATTTCAGGAAGGAGGCTGGGAGTAAACTAGAAACAGGTGAAGTGAACAAAATGGTGTTGTAGCTTATTTAGGAAAAACATCCCTAATGACATTTACTGTATGAGTGAGTAAGCAGAATTGGTGGAACGCTTAATTTGGGAATAGATTCTGTGAATACAGTCCGAATGTAAGACTTCTTTTTTCCTCCCCCACAGTAGAAAAATGAACCTACTCTTGTGTCTTATGAAGGTTTAGGCATAGAAAGATAAGAGACTGGCTGTCTGCTCAACACTAGGGCTGCGGGGGGGGGGGGGGGGGCTGCAGAGGCTGGAAATGCCAGCTTGCGAGAAAATGGCATCGGAAGAGGCCCCTGCTTTTTCATCGAAGTCTTCGTCGAGTCCACCTGTGGGAAGAGAGAGGGGAGGGAGGGGCAAGAGACAGCAGCGCGCAAGGCAGGTGGAATCAGACGATTGGGACTCTGCTGGGCCCTGTTCCTGGCTCTGCCTTCTGAAAACGCTCCAGACACCACGTGTCCCCGCCCCCCTTCTGCTTTCTCCGCGGAGCACAAAGCGGCAGGGGTCGGCGTGCCCAAGGGGAATTGCTTTTCTCATCTTTAAACACCTTTAAGAAAAGAATGCCCTTCTCCTGTAACAAACACCTTGATTAGGTTTAAGAATGTAGAAACTATGAATTTGAGAATTTTTCTATTAATGATTTAGAAATACTATTAGAAAATAGATGGAAGATCTTGCATTTTAAACTAAAAGCAGATTCTCTCCCAGCTTCCAGCCGGCCATTGGCTGTGGCTTAACGATAACTTGATGTGTTTGGGTTTTCTTTGAATAGTCTGCTGCCGTGAAAGAGATACTGAAGGAACAAGAAAAAAGGAAGGGCCTTATTGCCGCTATCTGTGCAGGTAACGTGCGGAACCATCCTGTGTTAAAATGTGTTGTTGGATTTCTCCCAAAAATACGTGACGGGGTAGCCTTTAATTGTGAGATTTTGTTCCAGATACTTCTTTCCCTTCACAGAGCGTGCAGGGCATCTGCATGGGCATATTTAGTTTGGGCGGCATGAACTCAGTGTCATTTCAGAAATGAGTACAGCTCTCTTTTCTGCTTCTCTGTGCTTTTTGGTCTGCGTTCTGTGAAACTACATGTTTTCCGTCTTTGGTTGACCTCTGAGGAAAATAACGCCCTCTGGAATTCAGTAAACAGCTTGTTACAGCAAATCTCTATGCCAGAAACTAGGTCTGCCAGCACCAGTCAGCAAGAATCGGTCAGACGTGAACGTAACAGCTCTGTCCTGTGCCTGCCCCGCGGGTTCCGAGGCCTCGGGTGCTTTCCGCCTGGTCCTCAGTGTGGAATGTTGGGTTTCGGGCACTGTACTGTCTGTCACGTAAGTTAGAAGAAGAAGGTTGTTCGTGCTTCCTGGATGTCCCCACATCTTTGGAAGTCAGTAATACTTTCTTTTCTGGAACCACCGTGAAATCCGTTCTTGATGCTCCGGTATCATGATGTCCCGCCATCTTGCATCTTTCCAGAGTGCAATTCTTTGTTATAGGTCTTTCTGGGACATTTGTCAAAAGAGCAAGTAAATCAATGACTAGATGGATGGTTTGATAAGATGACACAGTGTTTTGTTCAGTACAGTGGATCTGTTAAAGAAGTTATAAGTCGGGGACCCTGGGGACTTTGCGTTACAGCAGACGTTCTCAGAGCTCTTTCAAAGGCGTCATAAGGTGAAAGCAGATACTGATGTCATTTGTCCTTTTCCTTATGGAGAGTGTGATGGTGCCACCATTGGGGTGTGGCACACGTGCTCCCGCATTCTTGTGTCGTAAAAATGTCCCAGTTGTAATTTCCGACTTCTAACGCGGCACTTACAGGTAGATGTAACTCACGTAAAAGCTCAGGGGGGTTCCTAAAGACCCGGATGTTCGAGGACCCCTGCATTGGAGCCTGGGAGGGACCACAGAGGTGACCGCTCTGGCAGGCCCTGTCCTTGGGTTCCAGTCAGCACCAGCCCCTTGACCTGCCCTGGGGGCCCAGGTCTGTCCTCGCTGGAGGACCCTGCGGTCCCTACCGCCCGCACAGGTGCCTCTCTCTGGGTGGGGGTCCCAGGTCCTCTTCGATGTACGGGGACTTGGTCCAGTCACTCTCAGCCCCTGGCCACGGCCTCGTTCTTAGGTTCTGTAACCTAAGGAAGGGTTTGGTCTGGATTTGTTCCCTTATGAGTCGGCTGAAAGGAAAAGCCACACGTGGGTTTCTCCTTTTGTATCACTGAGGTGGCTGGATGATTGGCCATATCTGGTTCACTGTTTTGTGTTCACTGTTTTGTAGCTCGAATGCCGTGCTAAGGAGCTTAGACTTTAGAATCATTTAAATCGCTGTTGACATAAACAGCGCTCTAATACGGTGTTTGTATCGTTGAATATCCTGTACTGCCTGGCCTTCTGGTGCTGCAGAAAGTAGGAAGTGTGGAGAAAAACAAGGTGGTTCTTCAGTGTCGCAGTTAGGAAGCGGGGGCTGCTTACTGAACTGAAAGACGGTTGGCTTAGCCCCGAGTATTGAGCGCTTGAGACAGAAACTGGAGGGCAGACCATCTGGATAAGAAAGTAAAATGAGATTCGCTCTGGGTCTGGAGGGAAAGGAGCCTGAAGACTGGGTCTAGGTACAACCTGCAAGGGCTTGGAGGAGCTGGGGTGACCGAGGTGTTGTCTGCGTGAGTCACCACACGGTGGCGCTGTTGGCCGTCGTGTCTTGGCTGCCCAGGGGCTCCCGCTGCGGTGCCCTCTGCTCTCGGCTCTGGCTCAGAGCCGGATCCCCGCATACACGCAGCGATATTTTCATCTGCCAGAATCTCAAGTAATGGGAGTTAAATATTTCTTCTCGAATTCTCCAAATAGGATTCTTAAGCTCCAGAAAGCAGAAATCATGGGCTTATCAGGGTGAATAAGCCATCACTAAAGTCCTACGTTTGGCCGAAACGTAAATTTATTCACATTACCGTAGGCAGCAGTTTCATCAACTGAAGGGAACAGCCTAAAAATTTCTAACTTACGTACGAGCGATTGTTCTCCTCACTGTACGGTCACCTCTGGAGGTTTGCTTTCATAAAATACAAGATCATGTAGGTAGTTACTTACTTCTTAACATCTTACAGTGTAAGAATTAAGGGAAACTGATGAGTCCATTCACATAAATATTGAGTGGTAATTATTCAGTCTTTACAGACTTAAAATTTGCCACCATACATAGCTGTCTCGTACATAGGGTAAAAATAAGATGAGAGGGACATCAGATCTATCTGAGGACTTTGATTTAGGAGATATAAATCGGGATTGGCCTGTCAGGTGGAAAGCTTATGTAATTAAGCAGTATTTGTTGATCTTCCTGTGTGCAGCTGCTGTGATCTAGCCGGCAGGTGTAGTCTGTAGCTCCCTTTTCCTTGGAACTGGGTTGAAAAATGAAAGGTCAGAGCAGGTGGGCGGGGTGGCTGAAGCTGAAGCTGAAGCGTAGGGGCTCTGTCCTCAGGTCCCAGCCACGGCGTTGCATCCTGACCTGTTTTGAGGGTCGCATTGCTGTTCTGAAGCGTGTTTTTCTAGGTGTGACGTGAGGCTTAGAGAAAAAAGGTAGAATTTTTTTTTTTTATAACTTTCAAGGTAACATGACAGAGTCATAAAATGTCTTTGTTGTAGTTCTTATCTGAGAAACATTACATACAAAATATGGTTGTGATTCTCCATGAAATTGACCATTTTCAGTGAATACATTTGGATCAAAATCTCCTGTTAGCAACTGGATATTTTAGAGGATCAGAAGCAGACATCTGTGCATGGTCTTTAGTGGTTATTAATAAAGAAACGCTGGTGCCTTTATGTCTCCAGATTTCTGGGCATTTCACAGGTGTATCTTCTTCAGGGATGGACGGTGTCCTAGTCACCTGGGATGTACGGATGGATAGACGGATGAGTGAGTGCTCATTTTTAAGTAGAAAACCAAAATGAGTCTGTGAAGTAGCAGTCAAGTCCAGAAGTTTGGAGAGTGCCAGCTGCCTTTAGTGTGTGACTAAATCTTCCATTTGCTGAGAGTAAGGCCTTGGCGGTCTCCCCTCCGGGAATCCCCGGCAGGCTTGCCTGCAGTTCCTTGAGGGACCACACACTGTTCATCTGACGCTGCTCCGTATCATTTGGTGAGATGGCTGGTGAAGGATTTTGAGTTTGTACACTTCTGCCAGATGTGCTCAGCAGATGGTTTATTAGAAACAAACCGTGCCTCTCATACTAAAAGGTGTTTAATTTCAGAATCATCAGGATATGTTAGGTGAGAGCCTCCTGGTTTTGAAAAATTCTTCCGTTGCGATTTTTAAACCGTTAGTTTTTTTATATCCACACTTAATTAAGTCTTTTTATTAATCTTCTTCTTAGGTCCTACGGCTCTCTTGGCTCATGAAATAGGTTTTGGAAGCAAAGTTACGACACACCCGCTTGCTAAAGACAAAATGATGAATGGGAGTAAGTATATGCTTATATTTTATGTATTTAAAGCATCCTTTTAAAGTTTTTCTTGAGAGAGGTAGAGTGAGTGGTAGAGGGGCAGGGAGAGAGGGAGAGACAGAATCCCGACAGGCGCCACACCAGCAGTGCGGAGCCCGACACGGGGCTCGAACCCATGGCCTGAGCCGAAACCAAGAGTCAGACGCTTAACCTGCCGAGCCGCCCAGGCACCCCATGTGCTTCTGTTTTCATGTACGGAAAGAGCTTCTCAGAAAGCTGTGATTCAGCTTTGTGTCCCGCCTGGTCGCCTTACGCAGAGGGACTCTCCGCGGGTCGAGGCATGGCGTGTTCCTCACCTGCTTCGCCGGTGTCGCAGCCGGAGAGGGAGCGAGCGGTGGGGGGAGGTGGTGCGTGTGCCCGTGTGTGCGCCCTGACGGGGCGCAAGGGCAGAGCCAGCCGGAGCCCCGGTCGTCCTGGATGGGCGTGGTTATGAAATGCCAGGCTGACTCGGGTTTTTACCACCTTGCCAGACACTTGAGGGTAAACTTCAAACCTCGACAGCAATTTCAGAAGATGCCCTTTTGCCCACAGTCCAAAGTAAAGTGAATGTTGCTCTCTCCCTGGGTGGCAGGTCTGTTCCTTAGGTGACATGTTTCTTTCATAAATACCAGCTAGACTGTTAAGTTTCATTTATTTTTATGAAAACAAGTTCTATTCATGGTAAAAAGTGCAACCAGTGCAAAAGGGGGTGAAGTAAAAACATAAATTTGCGTTTTCTCTTTCTTCCTCACCCCCTTTCTGCTTTTCAGAGGTAATTTCTGTTAGAAAGTTTCTTGTGTAACTCTAGAATTTTCTCCACATACGCTCATTATCCTTTATAATTTAATAATTTTATTCAAATGAAGTCTGTTAAATGTATTGCTCTGCAACTTTTTTTTTTTTTTTTTTTTTTTTGAGAGAGAGAGAAAGAGAGTGCAAACGGGGAAGCGGCAGAGCGGGGGAGAGAGAATCTTAAGCAGGCTCCACTCCCAGCACGGGGCCTGACACTGGTTCGTTCCCACGACCCTGGGATCACAACCTGAACAGAGATCAAAAGTTGGATGCTCAACTGACTGAGCCCCCCAGGCACCCCTGCAGCTTGCTTTTTAAACCTAAGATTGTATCCTTTTCTGGGGGCAGGAGAGTAATCTATCAGGTATTTCTTTAATTCTTTGCGTGACGGGTTACTTACTCAGAGGCTGTAAAAGCAGCACGCCATTGGGGCGCCTGGGTGGCTCAGTCTGTTCAATGTAGGACTCTTGATCTCAACTCGGGTTCTGAGCTCACGGTTCAGGAGTTCGAGGCCCGGATCGGTCTCTGCGCTCACAGTGCAGAGCCTGCCATGGTCTCTGTCCTCCGGGAGGGAACAGCTTACAGACACAGGACACACACGTCGAATTTAAAACCAGAAGGCAACGTGCAATTTACGACAGCGCAGTGTAACCAGCCACGTAAACGTACAACTGTGTGACGACGCTCCCTCAGTAACAGCCACGGCTTCTCAGTGTGACACTCGGAACACCAGCCACGTAGTGTCTTTTGCCAGACAGGTGGCTTCTCCCTCTGCCATCTGTCCCTGGAGTGCATGCACCAGAGAGACAGAGACTCTGGCACTTGCAGAGAGACAGAAAACTTCACGCTGTTGTGGATGATTGCAAGAGCGTCTGAAATTTCCAGTTAGAAGCCAGAAGTGGTTCGGCTGGCATGGAGCCAGCAAGGAAACCGGGAGGCTGGCCGTGTGTGAAACATCACCAGCCAAACACCGGCAAATGGGCCGGAAGAGGAAACGACAATGGCGGCAGCTGATCGGGAAACAGGCGGCGGCAGATTTTGTCCCCGGTCTCAGCCCCACTCGAGGCTCATTCTGACCTCACACAAAGTAGGCGGGTAACATCTCTTCGTCATCTTCTCACGGCCGGGCCGGGTGGCGCATTTGCACGGTGTTGCTTTGTCTTTTTTTTTTTCAATGTTTATTTTTGAGACAACGCGAGAGACAGAGCGCAAGTAGCGGAGGGGCAGACAGAGAGAGACGCAGAATCCGAGGCCCGCTCCGGGCTCCGAGCCGTCGGCCCAGAGTCCGATGTGGGGCTCGAACTCATGAGCCGTGAGATCCTGACCCGAGCTGAAGTTGCTCAACCGACTGAGCCACTCAGGTGCCCCTGTTGCTTTGTCTTTAACGAAGAGGTGCTGCTTTTTTTTTTTTTTTTTTACAAACACTTTCATGTTTGTTTATTTATTTTTGAGAGAGAGAGAGAGAGAGAGAGCAGGGGAGGGGCAGAGAGAGGGAGACAGAATCCCAGGCAGGCTCCATGCTGTCAGCACAGAGCCTGACGTGGGGCTCGAACCCATGAACCATGAGATCATGACCTGAGCCGAAACCAAGAGTTGGACGCTCAACCAACTGAGCCACCCAGGCGCCCCGAGGTGCTGCTTTCCAGAGCAGTGTTAGGCTCGCCGCAAAATGGGGCCGAAAGTGCAGGCCTCCCGCACGCCCTGCCCGCACACGCGGTCTCCCTCGCCTTCCTCTCCCTCACCAGAGGGGTACCTTTGTCACAGTCGATGAATCTGCACGGACACGGCGTCACCACCTCAGATCCGTCATTTACGTCAGGGTTTGCTCTTGGTGTTGGATGTTCAGAATATTTTCAAACATGATCCAAGGTAGTATTGTCTTAAATACCTATCACTTGTTTGGAGCTGCTAGATCCTCAGTTGTCAATAAAACCATCTGTGTGAAAAGTGGGGTTTTTTTACAGAGGGCTCTGGCTGCCGGGCGTTTCTAACGTGGGCTAACGGACGGGTTTTAGAGAGTCGGAAAGATCGGAATCAGCCTTCCTTTAGTGGTTACGACATGTTGGGGGGGGGGGGGGGGAACGCGTCCAGTCGGCCACGTTCCTCCTTTATCCGAATGTGGATCTGTTGTGTCTGTTTTCCTGCCTCAAGAACACGGAGGTGGGTTGGGAACAGGGGAGCTTAGATCGTTAACTCTCGGTGCTGGTCAGGTGCACTCGCGGGCGTGATCTCCACGGAGCCGCCCGGGCCCCGGTGCCCAGCGAGGCAGCTGTTGGCTTCCCGGAAGAGGACACCGGCTCCCGGAGGCCGGGCCACTTGCCCGGAGTCGGGCCGGAGCTCGGCCCCACCTCTGTCCCGGTGTGGCTCCCGCGCACGTTAAGTTACGAGGTGCTGGGTTCAGCCGGTGAGTCCTCCTGTGGGGAAAGACCGGTTGAGTATCTGCCCTCGCAGGGCGCCTGAGGAGCGAGGCCGTAATCACTCCTGGGGGCCCTGGTCCTCCTCATGTACCTGGCAGAGCGGCGTGAAACTTTTACTCACATAAGCAATCCGGTCTGAAGGGTGCAGTCCTCCCGTGTCTCAGTTTTTAAATGAAGAAATTGTTACTTTAATAGTCTTTTCGCTTCCTATATGTCTGTTCTCGAAAGCACCCGAAGCCCCCCGTCACGAAGGTGAGCAGTGAAGGGCTGTGCCCCTGGGCCAGGCAGTGTGGGGCCGGCCGTGGGCGGGCTCCTTCCCCCTCCCGGCCCCGGGTTCCATCCGGACACCTTAGGATATCAGTAGCCCTCGCCTCACAGGGTCGTTGACAGGCCCCGTGAGTCGGTGTGTGTGACGCACCCAGAACGTGGCCTGGCGCGAACCCGCGCAGGGGGCGGAGGGCCGGTCGGTCCTGGCTCCGGGCCGAGCGCTGGGAACGCGGCGGTGAACGGCCGTCCTCCCCCGGCTGCTGCCTGCTGAGTAACACCACCGCTCTGTCCGGGCCTTCCACTTGATCGGACTCCCGTGGCAGCCCCATTTTACAGAAGAGAAAGGCGAGGCTCAGCGAGATGGGACAGCTACTAAATGGCAGACCTGCAATTGGAACCCAGGGCTGCCATCCCCAGAGGTCGGTGACTTTTCTTAACGGGCAAGATGGTGAATGTCTCGGGCTCTCGGGGACTTCGGGTCTCTCCAGCAACTACTCTCTTGAGGAGCCACTAACCAATAAAAAGCAGCCATTAGGTGCCGACCCCTCGTGTCTAGGCTCCCTTGGCTGCTGCTGCTCTGAAGAGCCTTCCTTCCTGGCTCTGGAGCGTTTGGTTAAAATTAAAAAGAAGTCGGCAACTAATGCTTTGTGCCAGTGGACTGTGGGGTGTGGATTTGCGGAGTTCGTGAATCCAAGTCGGCTGAGGCGTGCCCACCTGCCTCGCAGCCCTGGGCGCGCGGTGTCCTTGTCCGGCGTCGCCGCCAGGTGGAGGTGGCCGGCGAGCGTAGACCTGCTCTTCGGGCTGGAATTGTGAAAAGAGTCCTGGAACCTTGAACTGTCTGTAACTGGTGCAAGCCGTGGTTGTAATACTTGACCCACGAAGAGAGCGTTCAGCGAGCCGTTCAGAAATGGCCTCACCCAGCCCCAGTCCAGGCCGTGCATCTCGCCGCCCTGGAAGACGAGACCCAGTGGGTTTCCTGGTTGGGCATCTGAAGATGTCTCGGCCTGGTTCAGCCGTCAGGAAATGAGGTTGGACGTCAACCCAGAGATGCTCTTCCTCTGCGGCAGGGTAACTAGGAAATTTGTCTTTCAGTGTCTGTTCATTTTTGAGAGAGAGAGAGAGCAGGGGAGGGGCAGGGAGGGAGACACAGGATCCAAAACCGGCTCCGCGCTGTCAGCCTAGAGCCTGAGGCGGGGCTCGAACCCACAGGCCAGGAGATCATGATCTGAGCCGGAGTCCGATGCTTAACTGGCTGACCACTAGGAAGATGTTCGTGTGCGGTATTTCGTTATTTCAGTGGGTGACTCGATTTTTGTTTTTAATGTTTGTTTAATTTCGAAAGAGAGGGCAAGCAAGGGAGGGACAGAGATGGAGGGGGACAGAGGATCCGAAGCAGGCTCTGCCCGGTCGGCACGAACGGTGAGGTCATAACCTGAGCCAAAGTCAGATGTTCAACTGACCGAGCCGCCCGGGCGTCCCTTGGGTGACTGGATCTGTAACGAGGACAGGAAGACCTAATCTGCCGAAGGTCTCCACCACTTGGAAAGGACGTGAACATCATCGCGTGGTTTCTAAGGCTCGTGAATACGGCAGAAGCAGATCCCTTCTGCTGTAAGGGGGCTCATTAGATCAGGAGACCATTTTCTGTCTGTAGACCTCGAACAGGCATTTCCTGGGCTCCTCCGTGGCTCTGAGAACAGAAAAAGGAACAAGCCCAAGCCATCTGATGGGAGAGCCCGGTGGCGCGGGCACTGAATCTGGCAGGAGGGGGAGACTAGTCTCAGGGCCGGCGGCGCGACAGGGGACCTTGTGGGCTTCGGCCCCTCCCCTCAGTCTGTTCTTTGTGTCCTTGGTCTCGGTGTGGTGCCACCATCCACCCCGTTGTAGGACAGACAGCTGGGAGTTCTCTTCACCACCTCCCCGTGTTCAGTCCTGCTCGGAGTTGTGGGCATTTTGTTTTCTACGTGATTTCTCACACCTTCATTTCCCTGTCACCCCTGGCCCCACCCAGGTCACCATGAGCTCCCGCCTGGATGGCAAGTTCTTTGCGGTCTCCCCTTTGGTTCCTTCTGGTCCAGTCTTTGTGCAGGCCAGACCCAGAGGGCGTGCCTGCCGGGATGTGGAACAGAGTCGCCTTTAGGTGCTGGAGAAAGTAGGCAAAGGCCTCTCCTGGGAGCAGAACTGGATAAGCTCTGACGTGCACTTTGGAAAGGTGACCTTTTTTGTGGCGCTGAGCAGAGAGTGGAGGGAAGGACAGGTGGAAGGCAGGGCCGGAACACGGAGATCCTGCGTGAAGGCCGCAGATGCAGAGAGGAGGCCACGAGGGATGTTCATTCGTTCACCTGATGCTTGGGGGCACCTCCGTGGGTCCGTTAGTGTCCTAGGCCACGTGGGGTGGCTGAGGGCCCGGCCTTTTAAAGGGCAGGCGGTAAAGCAGGAGACACACTATTTTCACGTCCTGTCAGTGCCGGGGGCCCCGCCCCGGTGGTGCGATCCAGGGGCCTGATCCGGGGAGCGGTCACAGATGCCGCCTCTGAGGGGCGCTGGAGGAGGGGAGAGCTTTCTGGGCAGTGGGAGCTGGGGGGCCGGGTCGTGAGGGCGCGTCTGCTCCCGAGGACTTAGGGCCGGGTGGCCCGTGCATTAGGAGGGTTTGGTGACCATGTGTGTGGAAGGGGAGGCCTTGGCGAGCTGACGCTGAAGGTTCCCAGCTTTGTGGCTGTGGTGTGCCCAGGTGTCCCGTCATCCACTGAATTTGGACATAGGAGAAGCATATGCTGGTTTTACTGTCTTTCCCCCCAAAAGCCAGCCGGGGGACACGGAAGGAAAGTGGTTCCTGAGAAACGAGTGGTGTTTCTCCTTCCACACACCTCCTCCTCCCTGTGTGTTCTGTGGTGTTTTTGCTAGTTGTTTTTTTTTAATGTTTTTTTAAATGTTTATTTATATTAGAGCGGGAGAGACAGAGGGTGAGCTGGGGAGGGACAGAGAGAGGGGGAGACCCAGAATCCGAAGCAGGCTCCAGGCTCCGAGCTGTCCCTACAGAGCCCGACGTGGGGCTCGAACCCACGAATCGCGAGATCATGACCTGAGCCGAAGTCGGATGCCCAACCGACTGAGCCACCAGGCGCCCCTTATTTTTGCTAGTTTGTTTTTGAGATAGAGTCTGTGCGTGATGCAGGCAGTCCGTGTGACAGGGAGTCCGTGTGACAGGAGTCTGTGTGTAGGGAAGGGGGAGCAGGGACCTAGGCCTTTCAGGAGACCGGAATGATTTTCAGGAAAGATGAAGGGGCCCTTGGGAGACGAGATGGGAGGTGGGATGGTTTGTGACAGGGTCTGTCTGGTGTCCACTTCTGGTCTCCTCTCTCCTGGGACGAGAGCCCCTCCTCCCCGGCTGATGGTCTCCCGGAAGGGACACGACGGCCGAGTCCCTTAGGACCTGTCTTCAGGCAGGGCGGGGGCGAGGGGGGCTCAGAGAAAGCCTCTTCCTGCAGTTGCCGTTTGTCCGGTGCCTTCAGCCCAGAGTAGTCGCTGTACCGAAGCGGCACGTTTCGGGGGGCCCCTTCTGCTTCCCCTTCAGTGCACAGGGCGGACCCTTGAGCGTTGGTTGGTGACAGAAATGTGAACGCTCGGCCTCCCTCCCGCTGCCCTGCCCACTTACAAGGTCTTCTGCAACCGCGCTTGACCTCCGTGTGTTCGTGTCATTCCGCCGCGGCCGTCAGTTCCTCTCCCTCCGCTGCACACGCCGCCGTAGCATCTCCGCGCGGGGCGGGGCCGGGCCGCCGCCGCCTCGTCCAGCTGCCCTTGTCGTGGGGTTTGGTTTTGGGGTTTTTGGAAATGTCTGTGGGACCCATCTTGTGCGGTAACGGGGATTTGCATTGCAGGGCGGAGTGATAGTGTTCCCAGCGGAGCCCGTTCGGACGTAACCCTCTCGTTCTTCCTCCGAAGGTCATTACAGCTACTCCGAGAACCGCGTGGAGAAGGACGGCCTGATCCTCACGAGCCGCGGGCCTGGAACCAGCTTCGAGTTTGCTCTTGCGATTGTTGAAGCGCTGAGCGGGAAGGACGTGGCTGACCAAGTGAAGGCCCCGCTCGTGCTTAAGGATTAGAGCGGAAACCTTCGGGGAGGAGTTAGAGAAACGGGCCGTCCGCAGTCATTGTCCCCGTGTTCACTTTAAGCGAAAGGAGCCGTCCCCGTGCGGAGGATCGTGGTCACTGCCCCCAGCGGTGTGGGCCGGTGGCGGCAGCCGCACGGGCCTTCCCCGCCTGCCTCGTGTCCCCCCCGACGGTCCTGAACCTGGATTGCACCGTAGATGGCATTTAGCGAGCTCCTGATGGTTTTCATTTATCTCTGGTTTCCCTTTTTTGTTTGTGAAATCAAGTTCATGATCAGCCTCACTTGCAGCTGTTAGCTGTTGATACGGCTGCTGAGGTGAACGAATAGTGAACACATTTGTCGCAGAAGAAGGAAAGGCATAAAAGCAAGGAATTAAGAGGCTGTGATGTTCTCTCATTTGTTAATTGCGTATCATTAACGTGCTATTAAAAAATACCAACCAAGTTGGCTGTAATGGTGAATTTTTGTAGACCAGTTCCTTTTGACGTCGCAGGAGGAGTCTTCAGGCGGAAGTGAAAACCTCCCGAGGCTGGCCCGGCCTCCGTTTTCCCTTCCTCTGGTGACCGGCACCAGGGGCCCCGGCCCCACCAGCCAGCGCGGCTCCACCCCGGGGCCTCGGCCGAGCCTGCTGGCGGCGTTCTCTCCGCCGAGTGGTCAGGAGGACGGGCAGGGCGCCTGGAGCCACCGGCAGCCACCCTGTCCCCGAGGAGAGCCCGCCCAGGAAGGCAGATCCATCTGTAGCTGAGCCAGAGCGACTCCTGGGTTGTTCCCAGGACCCAGCAGGTTCCCCTGGCTTCTCTGTCTCCCCGTGACCGGCGCGTACTGCCCGGCCGAGGGGCGGAACGGAGTTCGGGCTTCTGCACAGGGAGCTGAGCTGCTCCGCACAACTGACGTAGAGCCAGCGCCGAGGCAGACCGCCTCATCGCGCGGTACCTTTTCTTCCTCCTGTTCCTTTCCCCCTCTCCGTCCTCTGGCGAACAACAGCTGTCAGCAAACTCTCTGGAAAGGCCAGCTGGTAGCCATGTTAAACGTGGGTCACAAAGCCTCGTCGCGGTTACCCAGCTGGCCTTGTAGCACCAAAACAGACAAAAGACACACATGAGGCAGGGATGATGGTTGTGTCCAACAAAACTCATGAATCCAGGGAGCGGTGGCGATTTGGCCCTCGGGCTGCAGCTTGCTGACCCCTGGGCTAGGAGGCAAGGCAGATCATTTTTTGAATGCAGATATGTAACTACATTTTGGGAAACGATGAAGCTGTAAAGAGACGGCTAGGGGAGAGACAGCAGCAGGAGAGACTTTGTGTTCTGAGAAGAAAAGTGGGGTAAGGAGGCAGCGATGGGGTTTTTTTCTGCAGCCGTGTTAGAGAAGTCCTCTCTGGAAGGGGACCTCAGAAAATGTGGAGTCTTGGGTGTGCACGAGGCAAGTCTGTTAGCATTTGAGGAAGGAGAAGCCAGACATGCAAAGGGCCTGAGGCAGGAGGAGTGTGGGGTGTGGAGGGACAGCAAGAGGGCCAGTTGAGGGGGAACTCGGAGGTGAGGCTGGGGAGGCAAGGCCTGGAACTGACTCTGAGCCGTGGAGGAGGGACCCAACCCTACTTGGCTCAAAGGCCCTGCTGAGAAGGCCTGCTGCAGGCCCTGGATGGGAAGCTCCAGGCACAGGAGGGGGAGGCAGTGGGGCCTCTGGGACAATTGTCCCATCTTGAACACAAGGTCAAATGGAGATTCTGTGTGGGGAGCCAGAGAGAGCGATTGGGGTTGAGTGGGGTGGATTTAGAGATGAGCTGGACGAAGCTGACAGGTCTAGAAGATACACTTTGACTAAGGAAAGAAAACCCAGAGACCTGGTACTTTGAAAGTCCCAAATTACCGACCTGAAAATGTTACTAGTGAGCAGTTGTAAACTCTCCCAAGTTACGGGGGTTTTACCAGCCAGCCCCTAGCTCCGAATAAACTCCCTGGAATTTTGGAGGGATCTAAAGGAAGGGAAACTTTTTTTTTTTTTGCATTTTTTGCCCTCAGGGCAGCCAGAAAAGGTGGTTCTAGAATGGCCGACGATGAAAAGAGCACTTCTACGGGGAGCCTTTATCAGAGCTCAGGTGTTGTAGCGAAGGGTTTTTCCGGACAGGGTTTGGGGCAGGGACCGAGGGCGCCTTATCTAAGGCTCGGGCCTTTCCTGGCTTGGTCAAGAATTATGGCTTTAGGCACAGTGATAGCAGGTGAAGCCTCCACCCTCTCTAGCTGCTGCTCTGTGCTGAGCACACCTGCTCTCCTTCCAGGAAGTTGGGGGGTGGGAGGCTGGGGGGGAGGCACACCAAACCTGGGCACTGAAGTTTGGCGGGGGTGGGAGGCTGGCTACATTTGGAAGTACCTGGAGTTGAGGAGTGGGGCCCTTCCAGCCCGACCGGATGGCGCCTCCCAGGCCTGGGGTCACTGGAGGTCAAACTTGGAGGGACTTTGGTACCACTCCGCCCACACAACCTCAGCGACAGTAGCTGCAGTTTCGAGAGCTCCTGGGGTCTGCCCAGCTCTCCGGGACGGCGAGGGAGGCCAGGGGCTCCAGAAATGAAGCTTTACCCCGGAGCGCAGCCCCCTCGGGAAAGAAAATTCCCTGGCAGGACGCAGCCCAGCGCGGGGCAGGAGGCGGCCGGGCTCCGTTCCTGGGGCCCGTCTGGGGCAGCGGCCGCCAGCCTGCCCTTCCGAAGGGGGAGTCGGTACCCGTCTTTCCATATGATTTGGGAAAGGCTTCCGTCCGTTCCCCGGGTGCTGAATAGTAGGACCGGGAAGGGGCCACACGGCTTATCGAGCGCCTACTGTGCGCCGATCACTGAGCTAGGTGAGTCGGGTCTTTCACGCTTTATACAAAAGGGATTGTGCGGTTTGTTCCACTTTTCCGCCCCTCGTTTTGACGCACTGTCGTCTGGAGACCTTGCTCCTCATCAGCGCGGAGAAACTCGTGTGCCGCGTCGGTCGGCCGGACCCTCGAGGCCAGCAGCCCGTCACAAGGGGCTGAGGTCGTCACCCATCGTAAAAAGGAGGAAACCCTCGTCTCTAAATTTAGAGGTCAAGAACCTGTCTGTGCTGCGCTGTGGGATTGTCGGAAGGATCAAAGCCCACAGTGAAAGGCAAGTACGTTTCTTAAGCTGGGAAACATTCAATGTGAAGTCTTATTTTTAGTGTAGCCGACGGTCTCCTCCCAGAGTCTGGTGATGTGCTCTCTATTCGAGGGTCTTGGTTCCCAAAGGGATGTGAACATTATACTCACCTGAAGAATAATCTCAGCGTTTTGTTTGCGTTTTTTTTTTTTTTTGGTCTGTTTTGTTTTGTTTTTAGGGAATTCCCTGTCTCTGCCCTTAGTAAGGGGACCGAAGTCACACCAGTGAGTCACCAGCCTGAGCGCGTGTCCCCCGGCGGTGAGGTGAGCAGGAAGGGGCCACAGGGAATCCTGTTTGCAGCCGCCTGGACACGCGCTGTTCGCTCCTAGCGCGGGGTCCTTCTGGAGCTGGCCCGTCTCCCCGGATCCCAGCTCTAGCCTGAGGCCCGCAGGCCCAGGGCTCCCGTGACACCTGGAGGAAGCCACTGTGCCCACCATACGCCTCCACCGCCACCGTCCTCTCTGCTTCCTGCAGCCCGAAGGGGCTGTTTCACGTTCCCAAGCCAGCCCTGGGCCGGCGGCGATGATCCTCAAACCAGATGAGATCGCCCCACCGGCCTCACAACCCTACTGCTTTATTTTTGCCTTTTCACTTCTGCGTGTGACTGTGTCCGCGGGTCTTCTCTTTTTAAAGACGTATGCTGTTTTTGAGTTCAGCCCGCTCTTGGAAATTTTTACTTGGCTTAAAAAGAACGTGGGAGGGGCGCCTGGCTGGCTCAGCCGGCGGAGGGTGCGACCCTTGATCTTGGGGTCGTGAGTTCGGGCCCCACGTTTGGGGGTAGAGATTACTTAAAAAAAAATAAAATAAAAATGAAAGTGTTTTTCAAAAAACGTTAGCATTAGAATGAAAAGTTCATTGTCGTAGAAAACAAAGACAAGAACAAAAGCGTGGGTAACGGAGGAGGCATCTACGGACACGGCCCTTGCAGCCAGGGTCAGGGCTCTGGGCCTCACTGGACCCACATCTTTCTCTGAATGGCTTCTTTTTAAAACATTTTTATTTGTTTTTGAGAGACAGAGAGACACAGAGCATGAACAGGAGAGGGGCAGAGAGAGAGGGAAACACAGAATCCGAAGCGGGCTCCAGGCTCCCAGCTGTCAGCACAGAGCCCGACGCGGGGCTTGAACCCTTGAACCGTGAGACCATGACCTGAGCCGAAGTAGGACGCTTACCTGACTGAGCCACCCAGGCGGCCCCCCCTTTTTTAAAAAATTTTTTAATGTTTATTTTTTTTTTCAACGTTTTTTTTTTGTTTGTTTTTTATTTATTTTTGGGACAGAGAGAGACAGAGCATGAACGGGGGAGGGGCAGAGAGAGAGAGGGGGAGACACAGAATCGGAAACAGGCTCCAGGCTCCGAGCCATCAGCCCAGAGCCTGACGCGGGGCTCGAACTCACGGACTGCGAGATCGTGACCTGGCTGAAGTCGGACGCTTAACCGACTTGCGCCACCCAGGCGCCCCTTAATGTTTATTTTTGACAGAGAGAGAGAGAGAGAGAGAGAGAGAGAGAGACACAGCGTGAGTGGGGGAGGGGCAGAGAGAGAGGAAGACACAGAATCTGAAACAGGCTCCAGGCTCTGAGCTGTCAGCACAGAGCCCGATGTGGGGCTCAAACCCTTGAACTGTGAGATCATGACCTGAGCCCAAGTCTAACACTTAACTGATTGAGCCACCCAGGCACCCCATGACTACCCAAATTTTGAAGCCGTGATGAGCATAAATGATATTTTGAGATATCAGCAGCAATTCTAATGTGATAATGTGATAATCTGTACTTATTTGGTGGAAGTCACAGGCATGACTAATACTACTTTGGTTTGGTTCCTTATAGAGGAAAATACCAAGCTGTAGTTAGAAGTTAGGGAAAACACATAAGGTTTTCTTCCCCCATTGAAGTTTCCCAGGCCCCAAGTTCCATCTGTGTTCCCCAGGTTAAGAACCCTCACCCCCAGAAATGCTACACCGTCTCCCAAGATTATGGCGCTTATGCTCCTTGCCCAGTGAGTGACCGCTGTCTCCTCTCCTGGGAGCACTAGCCATTGGCCAGCTTTTCAATTAGTGCCAACAAGGGGCACCTGGCTGACTTAGGGGGAGCGTGTGACTCTCGATCTTGGGTTTGTAAGTTCCAGTGGCATGTTGGGTAGAGAGGTCACTTTTCGAATAAACCTGGGTGGCTCAGTCGGTTGAGCGTCCGACTTCGGCTCAGGTCACGATCTCGCGGTCCGTGAGTTCGAGCCCCGCGTTGGGGCAGCTCAGAGCCTGGAGCCTGCTTCAGATGCTCTGTCTCCCTCTCTTTCTGCCCCTCCCCTGCTTGTACTCTGTCCCTGTCTCTCTCACAAAAATAAACATAAAAAAAATAATAAAAATAAAATCTTAAAACAAATAAATTAGTGACAATTTGGTGGGTATGAAATGGAATCTCCCGAAAATTTTAATTTGCACTTTTCTGATTATTCATGAAGCGTCTTTTCATATAGTTTTTTCTTCTGTGTAATGATTACCTTTTGTTCATTTCTCTGTTGGGTTTTTGCTTTTATCTCTTTGACTTGTAGGAATCCTTTATATGAGAAGAAATGGGGAGAGATGAGTGAACTGCTTGTGTTTTTGTTCAAATAAATAATAAAGAAAGACAAAAACACCCCCTATTATTCATATATGTTACAAGTATCTTCTTCTGGATTGTGGCTTGCCTTTTTTATTCTTTATGGTATCTGCAATAGGCAGAAATTCTCAATTTTCATTTTTAATTAATTAAATAATTAATTAATTACAGTAGGCTCCATGCCCAGCGTGGAACCCAAAAGGGCCTTGAACTCAGGACCTTGAAGTCAAGACCTGAGCTGGGATCCAGTGTCGGTCCCTTAACTGACTGAGCCACCCAGGCGCCCCCCAGAAATTCTTAATTTTAATAGAGTAGAATCTGTCAGCTTTTGTCTTTATAGTTTGTGCAAACTTCTTTTCTATCTGAAGATCATAAAGATGTCCATTTACATGGTGTTCTAAATAATTTACGGTTTTGTATTTCACATGTAGGTCTTCAATCCACCGGGAATTAATTTTGTGTATGTCGAGATAGGGATCCGATTTCATTTTTCCCCCATGTGGTTAATTAGTTGTCCCGGCACCAGTTGGTGAATCCATTTATCCCCCACTAGTCTGCAGTTCCCCTTCTGTCCGAAATCAAATTTCCATGAGCGCTTATCTTCGGTTCTGGTCTCTATCCTGATCCAACACTATTGTTCCGTGCCCGCGTCAATGCCACACCTTCGAATTTCTTTACCAGGTGGAGGTAAGTCTCCCACTTTCTTCAGGAGTACCTTGGCTATTTGCAGCCTCAGCTTTTCCAGAGAAATGTCAGAATCAGCTTGCCAAAGCTCACACAAAATACTCTCGGAATTCTTACTGGGATGGCATTGAATTTATAAAGCAATTTGTGGACAGCTGACATCTTTCAGTTACTGTCTTTTTATCCAAGAATATAGTCCGCTGTCCATTCATTTAGATCTTCTTTAATCTCTGATGTCTTTTCAATAAAGTTCTGTAATGTTTCCAGCAAAGGGCTTGCACATCTTTTGTTAGATTTGTTATTAACTCTTCCTTCTTTCCCGCCTTCTTGCATTTTTCTTAATTTCTGATATTGTAAAGACCTTTTAAAAAATTGTTGCCGTATACAGAAATGCAGATATATACTTTTATATATTGATCGTGTATCCAGGCTTAAAAAAAAACTCTTATTCTAATATAATGTAGCTATGTTATTTTAAGGTTCTCATATATTCATATCATCAGCAAAGACTGGCAATTATTTCTCTCTTCCCAATACTCCAATGTTTTATTTCTTTTTTCTTGCCATTCTACCCTGGTTTGGATCTTCAGCGCAATGCTAACTTACAGGCAACTTACAATAGGCAACTTACGTCCAGTTGGATTTTAAAGGGAATTAAATATAACATTGGTTGTACAGTTGTCGTTTTGGGTATATATAGTATTCGGTCTTTATTTTGTTGTTAAAAATACCACAATTTTAGAGGTTTAGCAAGAAAAATATATTATCTTACAGTTCTGGAGGCCAAACATCTGACTCTGTCTCTCACGGGACTAAAATCAAGGTGTGGACAGGGTTGTGCTTCCTTCTGGAGTCACTAGAGAAGAATCCATTTCCTTGACTTTTCCAGCTTCTAGACGTGCCCGTGTCCCTTGGCTGTGGCTCCGTCCTCCATCTTCAAAGCCGGTAATGTTGCATCTCTGACCCTTCCAGAGCGACGTCTCCCTGACCAACTTCAGCCAGAAAATGTTCTCCACGTTAAAGGATTGAATGATCAGACTGGATCACCTGGATAACCCAAGATCATGTCCTGAAACCTAATCATGTCTTCAGAGTCCCTTTTGCCATGAATGGTAATGTACAGGTTTTGGAGAGAAGAACAGGACATCTTTTGGGGGGCGGGTTGTGGGGGACGTTATTCCAACCGATGTAGGCTGGCTGGGTCCGAGGACCCAGAGGGAGTCCTACAAAGACCAGCCAAAAGGGTCCCTGGTCTCATACCGGATGAAAACCAAAATGCAGCCGAGAGGAGGTAAGAGCAGAGTTTACTGAAGACGGAGAGAGACTGGAGCGATACAGAGAAGACCAGCATGGCCTCTGCACAGGGATGATGTGCAAATTCATGAAGCGTTCCATATTTTAAAAAAAAAAAATCTTTCCAGGTAATATAGGACTATTCAGGTTCTAGGGGTGCCTGGGTGGTTCAGTCGGTTCGGCGTCTGACTCTTGATTTCGGCTCAGGTCACGATCTTCCTGTTGGTAGGATCGAGCTCCACATTAGGGTACTGCTGACAGTATGCTGACAGTATGGAGCCTGCTTGAGATTCTCTGTCTCCCTCCTATGCTCCTCCCCCACTCACGCTGTCTCTCTCTCTCTCTCTCTCTCTCTCTCTCTCTCTCAAAATGAATAAAATAAACTTAAGAAAAAAAGGATTACTCACGTTCTTTATTTCTCCCTAAGATGGTTTTGGTAAACTGTGTGTTTTTTTTTTCTAGGATGTTACCTACTACTTTATCTAAGTTTTCAAACTTATTGGCATAAACATTGATATTGACTTTGATAATACTTTGTTTTGTTTTCCCTGCTTTTCAGAAGTTTCTACTCTTTCTTTTGCAGGCTTTTAAAATTCTAAAGTTCAGTGTTTGGTTCATTCATTTTGAGATTTTCTTCTTTTCTAACAGAAATGTTAGAATGTATCTAATGTATCAGACATGATACATTATTTCTGTATATGGATATCAGTTTGTGTCCACATTCAGTTCTGATGACTTCCGAGTGTATGCACTTTTTCCCAATATATGTAGCTATATTTCGTTACTGATTTCTAACTTAATTGCAGTGTGGTCAGAGAGCCCTGTCTGCGTGGGGCCAATCCTGTGAAATATGTGGAACCTAACAGTTGGTCTATCTTTGTGACCATTTCACGTGTGATCCAATAGAATGGGTCTTGGGGCGCCTGGGTGGCTCAGTTGGTTAAGCGTCCGACTTCTGATCTTGGCTCAGGTCATGATCTCGGGATTTGTGAGTTTGAGCCCCATGTCAGGCTCTGCACTAAGAGTGCAGAGCCTGCTTGGGATTCTGGCTTTCCCTCTCTCTGCCATTTCCACACTTGCAATCTCTCTCTCTCTCTCTCAAAATAAATAAATAAACTTAAAAATAGAATGGGTCTTCCACATCCATCAGAATGGCTCAAATGAAAAGACAGAATACTGCTAAGCATTGATGAGGAGGGGGGCCCCTGGAGCTTTCACATAGGACTGGCGGGAATACAAATTGCTACAACCATTTGGAAACCTTTTGGGCAATGTCTGCAAAGGCTAAACATAAGCTAAACATACCCAACAGAAATACATACATGTGATCATCAGGTGACACCTACAAGACTGTTCATCCGGGGATGCCTGGCTGGCTCAGTCTGTAGAGCGTGTGACTCTTTTTTTTTCTTTTTTTTACGTTTATTTACTTATTTTTAAGAGAGAGAGTGTGTGAGTGGGAGAGGGGCAGACAGAAAAGAATCCCAAGCAGGCTCTGCACTGTCAGTGCAGAACCCAACATGGGGCTCAAACTCATGAACCGTGAGACCATGACCTGAGCCGAAATCAAGAGTCAGACACTTAACTTACTGAGCCACCCAGTGTGGCCCAAAGCATGCAACCCGCGGTCTCAGAGTCGTGAGTTCAAGCCCCACGCTGGGTGTAGAAGATACTGAAAGATAATAATAATAGAGGTTAAAAAAGTGTTTATCCCAGCCCCATTTATGCTGCTTGCAAGGAGGCAACAATCTAAATATCCATCCACAGAAGAATGGGTACGTGTGGCTTATTCATACAATGGAATGAGAATACAAAGACATTTCTACACACATATATCTCTCAAACATAACATTGAGCAAAAGAGTACTACTGTATGATCTCATCGATAGTCAGTCAATATGGGCAAAATTAATCCACAGTGTTAGAAGTCAGAAGGTGGTTTCCTTTAGCATGGATTGTGACTGGGGTTGGTGCGGTGGCAGAAAGAGGGGTCTGAGGGTGCCATAAAGACCCATTTCCCGATCGAATCCGAGTACTAGGTCTGTAGTGTGTCGACTCCATGAGAATTCATTTGATTCGAGAAACACAACAGATGAACACAGGGGAAGGGAGGGGAAGGGAGGGGAGGGGAGGGGAGGGAAGGGAAAATATGATAAAAACAGAGAGGCAAACCACAGGAGACTCTCAAAGACAGAGAACAAACTGAGGGTTGCTGGAGGGGGGATGGGCTCATTGAGTGATGGGCATTAAGGACGGCACTTTTGGGGATGAACACTGGGTGTCATATGTAAGACGTGAACCATTGGGTTCTGCTCTTGAGGCCAAGACTACACTGTATGTTAACTAACTTGAATTTAAATCAAAAAGACAGGATTCCTTTGAGTTATATTTTTGATTTGTGTACTCTTCTCTATATATCTTCTTGTTCAAGAAAAAGTTCAGTGGAAAAAAAAAACCAAATGGAAGCACCTGGGTGGCTCAATCAGTTAAGGATCTGACTCTTGATCTCAGCTCAGGTCTTGATCTCAGGGTTGTGAGTTCAAGCCCCACGTTGGGCTCTGTGCTGGGTGTAAAGCCTACTTAAAAAAAAAAAAAAGTTTGTTCCTTAATTGCTAGGTGCGATGTTTATATATTCATTAAATCAAACTTGTTAGGGGCTCCTGGCTGGCTCAGTTGGTGGAGGGTGGGGACCCCTGATCACAGGGTTGTGGGTTCAAGCCCCGCTTTGGGTGTAGAGATTACTTAAAAATAAAATCTTTAAAAAAAATCTCTTTAAATCAAACTTGTCAATGTTCCTGTCAAATCTCTATCCTTACTTCTTACACACTTGATCTGTCAGGTATAAGAGAGGTCGCGTTAAACTTTCCCGCCTTAACAGTGCATTTGGCAGCTTCTTCTCATAAATCTGTAAATATTTGTTTTACATCTCTTGAGGCTGTATTACTGGATGCTTACAAGTTTAGAATCATTATCTCTTCCTGATGAATTGGAAGTTTGTATCATTATATAGTCCTCTTATCATGGGTAATGATTTTTGCTTTCTTCTCTGTTTTGTCTGATGTTTAATAGCTGTTCCAGCTTTCTCTCGGCTACTGTTTTCCAGTTTATCTTTTTCTACGTTTTCAATTTTTTACGATCCTTATGTTTTGGAACCACCTCTTGTGACTAACACGTAGAGGAATTGTTTTTAAAAAGTTTTTAATGTTTATTTGGTTTTGAGAGAGATAAACAGATAGACATACAGAGCATGAGTGGGGGAGGGGCAGAGAGAGAGAGAGGGAGACACAGGCTCCAGGCTCTGAGCTGTCAGCACAGAGCCCCAGTGGGGCTCGAACACACGAACCATGAGATCATGACCCGAGCCGAAGTCGGACACTCAACCGACTGAGCCACCCAGGTGGCCCTGTATCCAATAATTCTAAAATCGGGTCTTTGTAGTTCTGTGTCGCTGTCTGGTTTCTGCTGTTCTTATTTATGGTGCTTTGGCTCCTTGTGTGTCCTGTGGTTTTTGCTTGGGAAGTGTTCATTTTCCTCTCTTTTTATTGTTCATTCTGTAGGAATTCTTTGAGGTTTGGGCTGAGGTTGAGTTCTTCCAGGGAGGGTTCACATTTGCTTCTGAAAGTCACCTGAGGGCCCTATTCTCCCAAGATGGTGTGTGTGTGTGTGTGTGTGTGTGTGTGTGTTTCATATGCACACACTTTGTATCAGTTTTGGAGTCCAGTGCAGAAAACAGAAGCCAGTCAGTGTACATTGAGCAGAAAGAAGTTGAAAACAGGACATCAGGCGCTCGTAAAATCCTTGGAAAGACGGACGAGTGGTCATCAGCAGGCCTCCCCGTAACTGAATTGATTCAGGCATAAGGAAGCGAGGGTTATGTGGCCACTAAGGCTATTGAAGCTGTTGCCAGAACAACCGTATCTGCCCACAAAGCTGCTGATAAAACCTTGAAACACCTAGTCCTGCCACTGCCATGGCTGCCTTTCACACTCGTTTCCATGACCTTAGTTAAAGAAAGACCCGCCCCTGTCTCGCTTCCGTCTACCAAATCTGATGCAGGTCTGGGCAACCGGCCAGACCTAATTCACGTCTAGAACCTAGCTGCAAAAGAGCCTCAGAAACGAAGCGTGTACTTTCTAGCTTCTGCCGGGTCCTTTGGTCCTATTCAGCTCAGAACCACCAGACAGCTCAGTTCCTGCTAGCCTTTGGTCAACTTTCCCCAGTGTATCTTTTCCCTCCCCTTATTTTGACTGGGGGAGACACTATTCACCGGCTACTGAACACTCGTGATTTCCTTCTCTCTTGTATACTTTTACCACCTGGGCTGGGGGAGCGGGGCGGGGGGTGGGGGGGGTGGGAAGACTAGCTTCTTTTGTCAGGTGACAACAGTTTTGATTAATGAAACACAAGCCGAAGTCGGTTGAGATTCTGGGAGGGTGTTTGCTTTTCCCGAAAAAGGAAGCAATGTGACTAGTTTTTAGCTTTTCCTTTCCTGCTTTGAGTGTGGATGTACAGGCTGGAGTCTTGGCAGCCTTTCTGTGACCACGAAGAAAAGGTAAAGAGAAATGCTGAGACACAATCCCTATACTACTGAACAAAGACCAGCAGCCACATACTCCCAGACTTCTAGAAGAAAAATAAACCCACTTTGTTAGCTATTGTTAGGTGGTGTTTCTGTTATTTGTACTCAAAAGTAGCCCTAACCAATACAGAGCTTTCTTTTTATGTGTGTCTTCTGTGAATAACATAGAGATTTTGTTGTTGTTAACTAAATCTGAAAGTCTCTGTATTCTAAAATGGGGATTCAATCCATTCTCCTTTTGTTTTGCTGATATAAGTTTTGACTTATTCCTGCAATGTCATTTGGTTTACTTTTTACCATGATTTTTTTTTTTTTTTGAGATTTTAAGTCATCTCCTCACCCAACCTGGGGCTCGAACTCACAACCTTGAGATCAAGAGTAGCGTGCCCACTGACTGAGCCAGCCAGGTGTCCCTACCATGATTTTTAAAATGTTGAAATGTTTCCCTTTTTCTTTCCATTTGTTGGATTGATTTTTTTTTTAAGTTTGTTTATTTATTTTGAGAGAGAAAGAGCATGAGTGGGGGGGGGCAGACAGAGAGGGAGAATCATCCCAGATCCCAGGCAGGTCCCACACTCAGCACGGAGCCCGACACGGGGCTCAATCCCACGAACCATGAGATCATGACCTGAGCCAAGACACTTAACCGACTGAGCCACCGAGGCGCCCCAGGATTGATCATTTTTTAAAGTTTCATTTTCTTTTTCTTCAAATGGTTTAGAAGTTGTACATCCAATTTCTAGTATTCCCAACTAGGGAATTTTCTGACTGCTTTTCTTTTTGTGTGCTGTAGGTCCAAGACTTTCTACTCATCTGTCTTTATGTTCATGTTATGATCCTTTCTTTTATCCTCTGCTGTCAATCCTCTGAAACAAAAAACATATTTTTTTTAGATATGGCATTTTTCAGGCCTAAGATTTCCATTTGGTTCTTTTTTTATGGTTTCTGTACTACTCCTAAAAACTCCCTATATCTTCATCCATTCTACCCATCATTGCCTATAAAATCTTTATTTTTATGATAATTATTTTATTATCTATATTAATTTAGCATCGGGTTATCTACGGGTCTGCTTCTATGGCTTCTTCCTCCTGATTACGACATGCATTCTCCTGCTTCTTTTCATGTCTCATAAATTTGTATCATACACCGAACACTATGGATGATAGACAGTTTCTGTGACCTTCCTCTGGAAAGTGGTAAGTTTGGTTTTAGAAGACAAATTCCCAGCAGATAACCCTGATCTTGTGGTGGTTTGACTATAGGCTTTTTTAGGGTATTTATCTCAGTTTTGCCCTCAGTCTGGGATATGGTGCTCACTTCTTTTTTTAAAATTTTTTTTTTCAACGTTTATTTATTTTTGGGACAGAGAGAGACAGAGCATGAACGGGGGAGGGGCAGAGAGAGAGGGAGACACAGAATCGGAAACAGGCTCCAGGCTCCGAGCCATCAGCCCAGAGCCCGACGCGGGGCTCGAACTCACGGATCGCGAGATCGTGACCTGGCTGAAGTCGGACGCTTAACCGACTGCGCCACCCAGGCGCCCCTCACTTCTAAACCATGGCCTTTCTGGGCTTTATCAGAAAGCCCAATGGGTTTACCAAGTACCTCGAAGTTGGCTGGACTCGATATCCAAACTGCTCAAGTTCCTGCTCAGTTCCTTTGGCCTTCTGGTTGCTTTCCACCGGATTCCTTAGAGAGGCACATGTACGTGCACATGCACAGTTCAGAGTTCAGCCAACGATTCGGGGGATGCTTGTACACAGATTTGGGGGCTTCCCCCTTTCCACGATCTGCCCTCCCTCTATTCCTATCTACTCTGGAAGGAAACCCTGAAACGGAACCTCTGTCTTTTCAGTCCAATAAGACTGCTACTTGCTGTTTGAATTCTATTTCTTTAAAAAAAAACAGTTTTAGTTTATTTATTTGAGAGAGAGTGGGGGGGCGGGGAGCACAAGTTGGGGAGGGGCAGAGAGGAGAGACAGAATCCCAAGCAGGCTTTGCACCGTCAGCACGGAGCCCGATGCGGGGCTTGAACTCATGAACTTGTGAGATCATGACCTGAGCCGAAAGTCGGACGGTTAACCAACGTCGCCACCCAGGCACCCCCTGAACTCTGTTTCTTGTAGGCTGAGAGAATTAAGGAACTGTCCGGGGGAAAGCTGGTTACACATGGATCTGCATTAGTTTGATTCCTTTTTTTCCCAGGGCACTGGTTGCTCTCTACGACCTTCACTAGTTTTGTGTTTGTTTTTATCCTGGGTTTTGTGTTTGTTTTTATCCTGGGTTTATCATTGTCATAGGCAGGATGGCTAATCCGATGCAAGTTTTTCTATTACCTGAAGGGGAATTTATCTCCCCAATTTTTTATGTACATTTAATAGTTATTCAATTATTTCCGGAGTTAATCAATTCTGTCCTCTTCTCTTGAGAGACCAAAGTATTAATCTGTCTTCAGTTTCTTCCTCATTCCCTTCCTGCTGGGATTAACCTGGGATCTTAGTTCTCTATTGTTCTCGATTCTTTAGCAATGCATAAAACATTATTTAAACTCCACTGTAGGTTATAATGTCTTCTCTCCATTGCCCATCGGACACATCTTCCTCCTCCTTGGATTCTTTTTGTCTTGCTGTGTTGCAACCCTTGAGAAATTCTTTCAAAAAGCCAATCTGAGAGTGACAGACTTTCTGAGGTTTGTATGCCCCAAATAGTTCATTCCGACCTTTCACTTGAACGCTATTTTGGCCGAGTACAAGACTGTGGGTTCAGAATCACTTTTTCTTAGACTTGATAATATGGCTCAAGCCATATTTTCTCATTTTCTTATTTTCTTCCAGCCTATCCTGTGTTGCTGGGACTCCTAGAATTCTTGCTCTGTTGTGGGTAACTTCCTGCTCGTTTTTCCCTTTGGAAGGTGTTTTGTTTTGTTTTGTGTTTTCCAACCTCGGTATCCTGCAGTTTTGGGAAATGTGTCTGGGTGTGTCTTACTTTCAGGTAAATCATTTGACCTCAGAGAGTCCTTTCCATACGAAGACCCATGTCTTTCTTCAGATCTGGTGAATTTTTTCCTATTATTATTATTTTTTAACTTAAAAATGTTTAATGTTTATTTATTTTTGAGAGAGAGAGAGAGAGAGAAACAGAGTGCAAGTGGGTGAGGGGCAGAGAGAGAGGGAGACACAGAATCCGGAGCAGGTTCCAGGCTCTGAGCTGTCAGCACAGAGCTCGACGCTTGGCTTGAACCCATGACCTGAGCCGAAGTTGGATGCCCAATGGACTGAGCCATCAGGCCCCCCCATTATTATTTTTTAAGTTTTTAATTGAAGTATAGTTGATGTGTAACATTCTATCAGTTTCAGGTGTACAACATAGTAATTCAACAATTATATACATTACAATATAGTATATGCTTTATTTACTTGATGTTGCTCTCTATGCTTGTGTTCTCAGATACTAAATGCATCTTAACTCTTCCTCTGATTTTCTGTTCCTTGGCTCTTTTTTACAATAGCCTGTTTTCGTGGATGTACTATGCTGTCTAATGTCGGAGGATTATTTTAACATCTTGTTGGCTTTGTGAAGTGTTCGTATGGGTGCTGGTCTCTGTTTATTGAATTTTGTTCTTTCCTTGACACTAATTTTCCTCAAGTGCTCGGTGATGTTCGATTTTATGCTCATATTTGTGTTCGAAAACCCCCTCTCTCCTATCTGTGGATCCAAGTTCTGATCACATGGGCTTGGAAAGCGGAAGGGCCATGCTTCCAGACAGAGTGTGTGGTCGGAATGAGCACTCTCCAGCAGATGGGTTTCCAGTCCCACCTGGACATTCCTTGCTTTTATTTATTTTTATTTTTTAATGTTTATTCATTTTGAGAGAGAGAGCTAGCGAGTGCATGAGCGGGGGAAGGGCAGGGCGAGAGAATCCCAAGCAGGCTCTGAGCTGTCAGCACAGAGCTCCACACCGGGCTTAAACTCACCAACCATGAGATCATGACCTGAGCTGAGGACATTTCTTGCTACCTGGGACCTTGATAGGTTTCTGTCACCAACGCTCCAGCTTATGGAAACTCACACTCACTAACACAGCTTCGTACAGGGGGACAGGGGAAGAACGTGGCTGGGGGATACCCTAGAAGGGGCTCCCTAGATAATCACCCTGACGACCGCCCCAGGGCTCCTTCCTGTTCTGTGTCCGTAAAGGCACAGTTTTTCCAGAACTCTCGGAGCTGCTTTCACAAAAGTCGTGTGCTATGGCGACTTCCTTGATCCTACCTCTCCATTGTATCACACCTGTCTGCTCTGTATCTTTCATGAACCCCTGCAACAGTCAGGCATGCCAATAGAGAGGTTTTTGGGTTTTTTAAGTTTATTTATTTATTCTGCGAGAGACAGAGACAGCATGAGTGGGGGAGGGGCAGAGAGAGAGGGAGAGAGAGAGAGGATCCTAAGCAGGTTTCTGCGCAGAGCCCAACGTGGCTCACAAAACTGTGAGATCGTGACCTGAGCTGAAACCAAGAGTCAGACGCTTAAGCGACAGAGCCACCCAGGCGCCCCGAGAGTTTTGTTTTGTACTTACAGACTGAGCCTTCATTTCAGGAGTTTTCAGGCGATGCTTAGCGGGGCGGCAGGGGCCTCCCTGCGTCCGGCGAGGGACTGATTCTTGGTCACCCTACTGCAGTGCATTCCTGGCTGTGAGCCGCACAACAGGATGCCGCACCACTCTGAATAATTAGCAGCTTGCCTCGGATGAGGTTCAGACTTAGAGGAAAGAGGCCTGCCAACATCAGGATTTACAGCCAGAAAAGCAGTTGAAAATATATCCTCAACGTTAGGCTACCAAATTTTAGAAGAAAATCTTTCGGGGGGGGGGGGGAGAAGTCCCACCTGGAACCAGTTATGGAGGAGTGAGGTGATAATTCCAGAAACGTGGAAGGCGACTTCTAAGTCAGCCACAGCTGTGGCACTACACACTGGCATTTAAGTAATATGGCAGAGTTTTATGTGCAACTCAGGGTGTGGCACTTAGGTATGATTCAGAAAGAATAATATGAGATTGTATAGCTGGAAATGGGCATTCGGGTGGGGATTAAGCAAGGACAGAATTATAATGCCAGTGGGTGGTAACACCTCTTTTTGCCCGTACTAAGGCTGTTCAGAGGAGACTCTGTATCTAGAAAACTTTTTTTTAAATGTTTATTTATTTTTGAGAGACAGAGAGAGACAGAGCTCGAGCGGGGGAGGGGCAGAGAGAGAGGGAGACACAGAATCCGAAGCAGCACCAGGCTCTGAGCTGGCAGCACAGAGCCCGACGCGGGGCTCGAACCCACGAACCGTGAGATCATGACCTGAGCCGAAGTCGGACGCTTAACCGACTGAGCCACCCAGGTGCCCCAGAAAATTTTTTGTAATTAATGGATACGTGGAATCCTTAGGAATATGATTTAAGAAAAAGAAAAAGAAAAAAAAAGCCCCGACATGAATAGACGTTGCATAAAGACGGATAGAGAAGGTTTTAGAGAAAAACGTTTTCAACAAGCCTTTCAGTTTGGTAAATCAATTCCTTAACGAGATCCTCATCAATGCCCAGACGACAAATGACAATCTATTCCCACCATTAAAATTTGTGGATTCTTGTGTAAGGAACATTTGGACCGATTCAGCATCCACGAAACTCTGAGGAAAAAAAATGGGGCTTCGGAAACAAAAAACCAAAACAGATTTCTGGCTGTGGTCCTCCAGATCCTCCCACACGCTGATTAACTACAGGATCAACATCAACAACTGTTTTGTTACACCACTCCCACAGCACAGCCTTCCTCAGCCAGCCACCGACCGGCCCCGGTGACAGTGGGCTCTGGACAGGTGTGTTTTCTTTCGGACCAAGTCCCTTGGTTCTAAGGCTGATTCTGGGGATGTCACCAAACCACACTCAGTGCGCCCAGCACGGTACCTGGCGCGTGACAAGTTTCTGACAACCGGGGGCCGTTCACGGGGTGAAGGGCCCCCCACGGGCAAGTTAGATCAGCCCAGATCCCGTCACGCGGAGGGAACCGCGGCGGTGCGGGGACCCGATGCTGTGCTCTTTGGCACGCCCGTTCAGGCGTGGTGCTCGGGGGTTTTCTGCGGGGCCAGGTAAGGGGGCAGGAGGAAAGTGCGGATACAACAACCAAAAAGGCAGATGGGAAGATAAGACTGTGGCAACGCTTTGGGAGGAAGGGCTTGCGTGGTTAAACGCACTCTTGTTGTCTTTGGAACGCAGTTATTATAATTTGTATCGAAATGACGCACGGGGCTCGGGGGTGCCTCCCCCACCTGGGCGCGCAGGCAGTGAGAACCCGGCCCGCGCTATCTTCACAGTTCTGGGATCATGTGAGCCCGGCCACCTGGGCTCCTGCAAGCCCCAGACGTGTAATTAGAGGCTCCCGGGCCGGGATGATGCGTAGACAAGTCTTATCATGCGTCTGGGCTGCCGTGGGTGCGTGAGTTCCCTCTGCAGCCTGGAGCTGGTGAGCCGGCGCCTGGGCCTCCCTGAAGCGCCAACCGTCCAGGCTTCTGCTCAGCCAGGAACGTCGATCGGTCGCGACATAGAAACAGCGTACAAAGACACGAGTTCATGCGAGAACACTAGGGCAGCGGGGGGCGGATCACGCACACCCGAAATACAGCCTTCTGTGAGCCGTGGTGCCGGAGGCCGCTCAGGGTTCGGGCCACAGAGACTCATCCCGCCTTACACAAGAGGGGAGTGTATAAAAGTCACGCAGTCCCGGGGAGGTGGGGGGGGGGGCGGGGAGGCACGGGGCTGAGCCCTCATGACTGTAAGATGAAGAAATATGCACAGAGCATGTGCTTAAGATGTTTATTTGACGCGGATCCGAAATTATTTCCAAGGAACGAGGTTGCTGCCTTTCTCCATAAGGGCACAAAGTCAAGTGGACGGACAAAGAATACTCCCAAAGACCGCTCCCAAACAAATTGCCTCGTCCCCCTGGCCTTTTTACTTCGCGTGTGTGTGGCGGGGCGGGGGCAGTAGTTTTATGCGCGGTCACGGATGCTGTTTTAGTGAACTTGCCACAGGCCCACCTGCTGAGGGTTCCTGGCAGTTTTCTGGAATCACCAGGTGAGGGCTGACAGCACTGGGGAGGCACACGTAAGCCCAACAGCCTGATGGCAGCTCTTCTTCTCGTTCTCAGAAGAGCCCTGTCCCACCGTCCCCGGCTCCCTCGCCATCCCCGAAGCCCTTCCGCTGCCCAGTGGCGGTGGACGTCGAGGGACGGTTTACAGGGCTGCTCTGATGTGAAGGGTCTCCTCAGACACACCAGGTATGTTTGCCATTGAATTCTGGGCAGGTAGCAAGCAAGCAGGGGTGAGCGTGTTTAGACACGCTCCCCTGACAGATTCTCAGCAGCTTAGGCAGAAGGTTCTTGAAGTTCAATACATTCAAGTGAAAAGCAAGCATGAAAATTCACACCCTCAAATTGCATTAGACATGCCCAGATCGTGTTATTTCACTCAGTTGCGAGGGATAAAAGGGAAGGCTGACCAAGTTCAGGCACATCTGAACCTTCTTCCCCGTTCTCCTCACCTTACCCCCCTCTCTGCTTTCCCCAAATAAGACACAGAGAGATTTCTCTTGAAAGTTGTAGGGGCGGGGGTGGGGGGTGCCTGGGTGACTCAGTTGGTTGAGTGTCCGACTTCAGCTCAGGTCGTGATCTCACAGTTTGTGAGTTCGAGCCCCGTGCTGGGCTCTGTGCTGACAGCTCAGAGCCTGAAGCCTGCTTTGAATTCTGTGTCTCCCTCTCTCTCTCTCTCTCTCTCTCTCTCTCTCACTCAAAAATAAATAAACATTAAAAAATTTAAAAAAATCTTTTAAAAAAAGTTGTAGGATTCAGGGGAGCCTGGGTAGCTCGGTTAAGTGTCCGACTTCAGCTCAGGTCACGATCTCTTGGTTTGTGGGTTCGAGCCCCGTGTCGGGCTCTGTGCTGACAGCTCGGAGCCTGGAGTCTGCTTCGGATTCTGCGTCTCCCTCTCTCTCTGCCCCTCCACTTCTCATGCTCTGTCTCTCGAAAATAAAAATAAACATTAAAAAAAAAAGTATGATTCACACGTGGAGAGGAAAAGGAGAACGTCTGCCAAATGATCTAGTCTGCAAAGAAACATGTCTCTGAGTGGATCCTACTTTGAACCAGACTTACTTTCTAAAGACAAGGATACCTCAGAGCTTTGGTACTGGTTTGTTACACATTTCAAAGTCGGGGCGCCTCAAGGCTCTGGGAAACTATTCCTGAATCCTCGAGGTCTGAAGTACTGGCTTTACTAGAGCTCATGCAAATTCATCTTGCAGAAAATCTTGGCCCATCAAAGTTCACATGCATCAGTTTTATCTCAGTTACTATCTGCATAATGAATATTGACACAGCAACATATTTTTAAAGCTTGATTAGCTTTTCACCAAATGCCTAACAGAATGCCAGAATCAATTTATAAATTAATTTTAAAAAGTGGGACCTAAGTCCATTTTGATAGGAACTCGTTCTAAATAAAATACCGTCTGGGAATATTGTGACAAGGTCTATTTCCTGGTTTTGATAATGGACTATAATTTTGTAAGATGTTATCTTTGGGGGAATCTGGGTAATGGGTACAGGGCATCTTTCTGTACGAGTTTGAAACTTCCTGTGCGTCTATAATTACTACAGAACAAAACGTGAACAAACTATGTGTGAAATAACCACACTAAGAGCTTATTTTTTAAGAAAAAGTCTCCAGGGGCGCCTGGGTGGCGCAGTCGGTTAAGCGTCCGACTTCAGCCAGGTCACGATCTCGCGGTCCGTGAGTTCGAGCCCCGCGTCGGGCTCTGGGCTGATGGCTCAGAGCCTGGAGCTGGTTTCCGATTCTGTGTCTCCCTCTCTCTCTGCCCCTCCCCCGTTCATGCTCTGTCTCTCTCTGTCCCAAAAATAAATGAACGTTGAAAAAAAAAAAAATTAAAAAAAAAAAAAAAAAGAAAAAGTCTCCATGTACTTCAAAAGTACAAATTAGGTGATGAAATTAAGAACTGAAATAGAGTATAGCTTAATATGTATTTTGATACTCGAGCCAGTGGACAAAGGGATACTGCTCTTTTTTCTCCAACCATGAGATGGTCTAGAAGAATCTGTCGGCCTCTTTTTGGAACAGGGCCCCTGGCAGTGAAGAGACATCCTCTTACAGACAGTTCTTTTCCTAACATGGTTAAGATATCCCTAGAGACGTAGGGAGAACTAAGCAACGTATAAACAAGATGGAACCTTCCATTAGTATGTACGTGGCATTTAATAACAGATGGGCAACACACGATCGATTCTTGCGGCCTGGGAACACTTCACAGTTCCCCCCACACTTTGAATTGACTTACAAATGAGTCCTCTTGACCTTAGCGTCTGCCTTCTGCCGCGAGACAGTCCCTCATCATAAATCCCTGTGGTTTGTGTGGTACTGTGTCTGCTGGGGCACGGTCTCAGGTTGAGGGGACAGCAAGGCTCGGGGACGTGAAGGGGAGCCTTGGCGTCGGATGTGGGGGGTTGACCGGAGCCTACAGTTCCTGACTTTCGGCCAGCACTTTGTTACTAGGTAGTACCTGCCCGATAACCGTGTATCCGGCAGCAGCTAACAGCCGTTTCCCCTGGTGCGGGGGGCTCAGCAGCAGCTGAGAGCACAGGCCCTGCCGGCCTGTGCCCGGAGAACCCCCCCTTCCCGAGTTCACTGGCTCCTTGCGTCTGTTGAGGATTGAGCTGGCACTCCAGACAGCGTTTAGTTGTGTAGCATATAGCGTTAGCTCCATGGCGAGGTGCACTTGGTTGGCCATGAAAAGACAGGGAGAAAGTATATTCTTGCAAAATCAAGGAAAAACATGAAAGTTCAGAGGGAAGCAAATAATGGAACTAAAGACCGTCTTAACCACAAGGAAAGGGGATGGCGGGGGGCGGAGAAAAGAGGCAAAAACAACAAATGAAGCACAGGGAAAGATTAATGGGAGTGCTCTGTTCACATCTCCCCTGACTCCCTGCACCCCTGGGGGCTGGAGGGTGGGGCACTGGGGCCGGGCACCCCCTGGCTCCTCCCACTGCTGTCCAACCGGCTGCCTCTACCTTGAAGGATCTCTCAAAGCCGGTTTTCTTCTTCTCCCATCCTGACACCCCCCTACCGACGCCCCCCCCCCCCCCCCCCGCCACCGACACCTTTGTTTCTCTTGGCTTCTCTCCACACAACAGCCACTGTCATCTTAAGACAAATCAGATCCCGTCACTCCCCTGCCTAGACCTTTGCGCAGTTACCACCCTGCCCAGCGTCCATCTTCCTGCTGCTACTTCTGGCTTCTGGAAAATGCCAGACTTTTTCCCAGCCTTGGGGTCTCACACAGGACTTCTTTCCTGGGCTCTTCCTCCCTGTTGGCTCCACCTCCTGAGGTTTAGCTTCCCTTCTTATCACCTTGGAGAAGAGGGCCCTTTGTGACGGTCACTGTCACTGTCACTGCAAATTGTTATTAGGTACTGCTTTAAATCCAAGCGGGCAGGGAGTATGCCTCTCTCCCAGGGTCTAGCAGGGGGTGGTATTCCCCAACATGTGTCTGTTGAACCAACTCCCTGAGCTCATTTCTTCATCTGTGAAAGGTCAGAAGTAACACCTTTCAGGGCAATTGCGAGCAACCGATGACCACAGAATCCATCCCTGTGTTGGGCCTTCACCGCGTGCCAGCTGCCACGGTTTACAGGCAGTTGTCACAGATA
Source organism: Prionailurus bengalensis (assembly GCF_016509475.1). Classification (NCBI taxonomy): domain Eukaryota; kingdom Metazoa; phylum Chordata; class Mammalia; order Carnivora; family Felidae; genus Prionailurus; species Prionailurus bengalensis. The sequence goes on from NC_057345.1 coordinate 5,553,211, forward strand.
ATTCCACGTAGTGGGTATCATGGCCCCCCCCAACCCTCCCCCCCAACAAGTTTTACCCAAGGACTGAGATTTTAAAGAATATGCCCAGCGGGGCGCCTGGGTGGCGCAGTCGGTTAAGCGTCCGACTTCAGCCAGGTCACGATCCCGCGGTCCTTGAGTTGGAGCCCCGCGTCAGGCTCTGGGCTGATGGCTCAGGGCCTGGAGCCTGTTTCCGATTCTGTGTCTCCCTCTCTCTCTGCGCCTCCCCCGTTCATGCTCTGTCTCTGTCCCAAAAATAAATAAAAACGTTGAAAAAAAAAAAAAAAGAATATGCCCAGCACTGGGGCACCTGGGTGGCTCAGCTGGTGAAGCGTCTAACTTCGGCTCAGATCATGATCTGGTTTGTGAGTTCGAGCCCCACATGGGGCTATTGTCAGCGCAGAGCTCGCTTTGGATCCTCTGTCCACCCCTACCCCACCCCTCCCCTGCTCGCACTCTCAAAAATAAACATTAGAAAAATAATGAAAAGAATCTGCCCAACACAGACGGAGGTGGAGGTGGCCTTCCAGCCCAGCTCACTGACCTCCGAGTCCTCACTCCCGACTGTGGAGGGTACCAAGTTCAATTAAGGTCATGGAGAGCCTCACCATATTGCCCAGCAGCCTGGGGAGTGGGAGGAGCAGCTGGGTTTTGGCTACAGGGCCCAGGAGAGGGGGGAGCCGGGCGCAGAGCCCCACGGCACCGGGGAGGGGCGCCCTCAAGCACAGAGGCCCAGCTTCCTCCTGCACCTAGAAGCTGCGAGAAGCAGGTCCGTCCTCTTCGTGAGAGGCCAGGACGGGCTGGGGTTCCTTTGGTGGCCTCACATCAAGCAAGAAGCAGAGCCTCCCAAGGGCCCCCAACAACCCGGACCTAGTCCTGAAACTCAAAGTCACGTCCAGTTTGTACCTACGCTCGTTTCTTCCGTACGTTCCCCTTGACGGGGGAGCCCCTCCCCAGGCAGGACCTGCTTTGACAGGGACACCCCAGCATCTGCCCCTTGCTCCCTTTCTGAACTGTTAAAGGGAAATACGGACAGCCCAGCCGTCTTCACTGTGCATTTGTATAATATTAAACATTAATTGCTCAAGTTACTTTCATTTTAGGGACCAACCATAAATTTCAAGCATTTATGAGGCTGCAAAAAAACTTTCCCTTGTGCTTAAAGACGGTAATGGCTGTGAACGTACTGGAGACATCAACTTTTATAGAAGAGCTTAGGCAAGAAACGCGGTTAACGGTGTCATAAATAGTATTATAACTTTATTAAAATGGAAAGACAATATTCAAAATAATGCAACAAAAATGAATAAAATCCTTTGTCCAACACTGTACACATAATGCAGAAATCAGTGCATTTTTCTAAAGCATGTCTCAACCTTCATGTAGTTCATACTAAAATATAAGCTTTAAATAGCTCAAATATTCAGCAGTTTGAATTGTAAACAGCTTGTTTAACTGTTAAGAGAACATTGCAGTAATGTACCTCCGTTAGTGAGCACCTTCTCTTTCGTGCTTGTCTACACAAGATACATGCATCGAAGCACGCGGGTGTCTGAGCGCAGGCTGCGGGTCTCACCGAATCCAAGGGAAGCGGCAGCCGGGAGGGTCTCCAAAGCGGAGCGACGCGGACGCGGCCTGTGGCATCAAAACACACTGCGCTACTGGGCAAAAGCGTTTTACGTGGAAGGCACACCACCCCCAGGAAATACTGAACGGGAACCAGCAACACAAGGCCAGCTTGTGCTGTCCATGTTCATTCACACAGTCTACGGAAACCGACACGGAAACACAACACGGGCCCCCCCAGGGACTCTGTCACGTGGCCGGTGGTTTCACGATCGCTTCAACGGGACGCCCGGAGCCCTGGCGACCGGTCTGCTGGTCCAGGGGAGTCTAACGCGGTGCCCCTGTGGCTGCGAGGCGCATGCCAGACCGGGCCACCGTGGCGGGCAGAACAGAGCAGGGACCGTAAGGAGAACGGACGTGCGAATTCTGTTAGCTTCGCATCTTTCGAGAAGCAGGGCACGTGTGGCTGCCAGATACGCTGCTGTCCTCCCTGGAATGAAACGGAAGGAGCCGGGTCTCGGGGTGACTTTTAGGCTGGGCAGGCAGAGCCTCGGCAGGGACTGCGCCCTGCCCTGGGGGACAAAGGCTGCTTGCAAAGTTTAAAGGAGAACATCACAGGGCCCAGGAGCCTGAATGCTTCAAAGTTACTAAACTAAAAAAAAAAAAAAAAAAAAAAAAAAAAAAAAAAAAAAAAAAATTTTTTTTTTTTTTTTTTTAAATGATTCTGATCTAAACAATACTGTGTTTTCTTCCATTCGCTCAATTTTCAGTCAGGAGTTGCCCCCCAGCTTTTACCATCTTGAATATATATTACTCTAAGGTAGCAACTAATTGGTTACCCTGCAGCTACGGTCTACGGTTACAGCACGAGTTTCTACACAGGCCTATAATGTATGCACATGTCCAAGGTTCCCCAGCCTTCCCTGCCTGCCCGCCCACTTTTAAATTACGGACCGGAACAGACTTTTCTCCAACGCCGGCACGATCGGGGATTCTCGGCCCGAGATCGCCCCGCGACCGCCCCTACCCTTTCTAAGACGGAGGGTTCAGCTGTTCTGTTCTGCAATCCGAGACCTCTTCCGGCCAACCTCAACCGGCCTGGAGGGCGGCTGGGGAGCCACTCGCTCCCACGGAACCCCCGCTGACCCGCGACGCCGAAGCCTAAGGAGAAACCACGTAGGACGAGTGTTTACGCCTCACGTGGCCCCCCAGGTCCAGTCTTGTCTTGGAGTCCAGCTTTTCTGCGGCCGAGGCTGTACCGCGGTCAGCAGACAGCGGCTGGGTGTGGGTGCTTGAGTTTGTTTCCTCTGCTTCCCGGAAAAACTTTTCAAACTTGTCCAGGTACGGCGGTCTCTCAGGTAGTAGGTAATAGTGTGTCGAGCTCACCTTCTTCCCGTTTTCGATGACGGGCAGGATGCAGGGAGCCTTACTGGCGGACCCTTCGCTGTTCTGTCTCTGCAGAGCTTTGCTGCTCACGTACTTGGGGTCAGGGGCAAAGCTCTGCGTGGGGGGCATGACCCCATTGAGGTAAGACGGAAGGCTTTTGGGGCTTGGCGTGCGGGAGTTACTCCGTGATAACGGTTCTCTCGGTGGTACCTTGGGAGGCCGGTCTTCGTCGCTGTAGGTGCTGGAAGTGACTTCCGCCGACCACCTTCTGTAATCTGGCTTCACGGGCCGAGGAGGAATGGGGACCCTGGGGGGCACCTCGGGTTTGTCTTCGTCGGAGTTCGGAGAAGCTCTGTGGATGTAGCTGGATATCCTGATGGCCGGCTTGTTGAAGGATCCAGCTGGTCCTGAATGAGACCTTCTTAATCGCCGGTGGGTCTGAGGCAGAGGAGGATTTGAATTTTGCACACCTCCATTCTGCTCAGGCGCCTGGCTGAGATCTGCCGCGGAGACAGCTGGGGTGTCAAAATACGCGTAGTTGATCTGTCCACACCCACGGAAGCTTCGCCTGCCAGGAACATCGTATTTGAAGCCAGAAAGCGTACCGTCTTCCAAGAGGAAGTCCGTGTCCGAGCTGGTTAGGAACTCGACCTCGCAGTCTGTCTCGTCCAGAGAGAGGTCTTCGGAGATGGGCAGTGGCGGGAGGGGCCGGGAACCGCGTTCACAGAGGGCCGTGCAGGGGAAGGGGGAAGGGGGGCTCTTTATGGGTGTGAGCGGAGGGGGAGAAGCACACACGCCGTTCACCGAGAGTTTCCTAAAACCACACGCGACTCGCTCCTCTTCCCGCGGACCCGGGTGCTCGCCCGGGGGAATGATAAGAGGGGCCAAGCTGGGCTTCTGGGAGGGGCCGTGCTCTGCAAAGTGGCTGCCGCTCCTTGGCGCGGACGTCGCAGCGCGCCCTGCAATGCACGAGACAGAGGTTAGCCAAAGAGCCGCCGTGCCCTCCCCAGCCGCCCGGGCTCCGGCAGCTTTCTGCTGGGGTATCCGACCCTCGGTCGCGGCGATCCCGAGGACACCCAGGCGACGGCCACAGGTGTAATTAGAGGCCAGAAGATTGCTAATGCGCATGATCTGGTTCAAAGAACAAATTATCTCTTCTATCTTCCTTGGCCGTGTGCACGGTGCACACCCACACATCTCGGGCAGGTCTGGTGACGTGCGCAAAATTCGCAGCAGGGAGCAGCATATAATTTACGTGAATACCACACCACACCGGCCTAGCCATTTAAGAGACGCGACAATACGAGGCACGCAGGCTGAGAGGGAGATAAGACCGGGTCCTCACGGTTGGAGCCGTCACGGCATTAGGAGAGCGTGGACCCGCCTGCGATGCGCTACGCGCTCTTGACAAAAATCTAAGGACCACAGCGGTCACGTCACAAGCACCAGACAGCAGAGAACACCCTCGCAAGTGTTCATCCACACGTACACTCCCTGATCTCCCTCACACGGGGATCCAACACCAGTAAGAAAGGGGAGGGATCTGGCCCAAGGTCTCCACAAGTTAAACACGGAACAGAGCCGGGCTTAGAACCCGCGGACTGTGGACGACGGCGCTTCTGCGCTTCTGCGCTTCTGCACCCAGGTCGTCAGGGCATCAGTGAGTCAGGGTGAAGGCGGGGAGGCTGAGGGCCCAACGCGTTCTCTTCAGAACCTGCCGCCACTAGGGGTCAGGCTACTGCTGGAAATAGTTCAGGTGGCTTCCTCGCTTAAAAGTCACCCCGGAGGACGCACCAGCACCATCCCCACTGTCAACTTCCCCTCGAAGCACCAGCTCCCTCCCCGTGGAGTTTCAGGACACGTACCAAGAGATGTGAGGTGCTCCTGGGCCGAAGAGTTGAGGCTGTAGGCCATGGTTATCGGGTCGATGTTCAAAAAGTGACTGAAAGGGAAGGAAAAAACACCTTGTTCGTGAGTGAGTAGCCACCATATTCTCGGTCTTGTTTTAAAATCACGGGCTGGGAGATTCCAGGGGACGTTCCGTCCCGCACTCACTTTTCAAACTCGCTGCGGCCGCCCCAGCAGGCCCTCACGGTCCTCAAGGCTTGGCCATCGTGCAGGAATCCGGTTTTCAACGGGACTCGAATCTCCTGGGCAGCAACTCCTGCTGTGGACATTGTGCCTTACTCTGGAGGTCTCCTCACTGGGGACGCCTAGGGATCTGTCACCAACCAGCAGCTCGAGGTCCCTAGGGGTGGGGATGACAAAAAGACGAGAGAATAAACAATTCCGAAATACCCACACTAGCTAGTACCAGAGAACTTCAGGGGATGCCGGGCAGAAAAACGTAGTGACAGGTGTTCATTCAGTTCCGACATCTTCGCACGAGCAAATTCTCACTTCCCATCATGGTACTTAAATGGAGACGTCAAGAACAATTTTGGGGGGAAATACTAATCAAAGCTTTGAAACGTTTTCAGCCAAGTGAGCTATAATGTACGATGGGCAACGGCGGACTCCCACTGCGGCCAGACGGCTACACAGCACATCGCGCTCACTTGTCCCCAGCACGCAGTTCTCTAACTTCCCATCCGACCTTCCAGGGTGCGGAGGTCACGGCCATGGGGCTCGCCGTCCCCCCAGCCAACAAAGCAATCTCAGAAATTACTGCGTTCGGTACTGTGGCTCGAACGTTCACTAAAACCCAGAGCTTCGACAGAACGAGAGATCCCACCGCGGCCCCAGGTTACCCCCCTGCCTGGCAGCTGTCTACAGGCTGTATTTCAGGCTTGGCCCCAGGAGGACAAATTCTCCAGGTACTGCCTGTTTGAGAATAAAGAAAGAGTTCCAGGTGAAGATACTAATTTCCATTATCCTGTAAAAATCAAGTTCTGCAAGGCCACTAGCTTTGTCGGAGGACTGGACAGCTTCCTCCTCCCTCTAGAAAGACAAACTTAAAGGCACATTCTTCACATTCTTCTGTACGAAGTGCCTGGGGATCCGAGTCTTGCCTCGCTGCAAGGCAAGGATTACAGAGGTGAAGCAGGCGCCTTTTCCTCAGTCTAGTAGTGCCTCAGTGTGAGGGCCCTCGTCCTTGTCAGATGGCCAGTGTCTGCGGCCCCCCAGGCCCCACACCCTCTTTCTAGAAGGGTTCGTTAGCATCCATCTCCGCTTTCTTCAGATATTCATGTTTGCTTATAGCCAGTCGAGACTTTTTCTTGTAGACACTAGGACGCAATGTGTCAACTCTCTGTGCAACACTGACCCCCTCTGGGATGTGCACAGCCACCTGGCGAGGCTTTCCCATCCTCTCACCAAGCATGTGTGCGCCCCCCGAGAGCCGGGTGGTGTGCCAAGGACCCGGGGTGACTCAGATGAGCGACACATCCGCGGTGGAGGGCGGAGGGGGTACACGGGCCATTTTGTTGTTGTTGTATGGACAAATCTGTCACCCGCTAGACTGCAAGTCCAGGAAAGAGGCTGGGTCCCGATCATCACTACCTGGAACACCGGAAGTGCTCAAGAGGTGAATGCTCGCTGGACGATTACTACCCGACCCCATCTGACTTTTACCATCGTCAGCATCCAATGTCTACAATGAATAAAGCACATTTTTTTTTTTTTTTTTAGCTACAGAGCTAAAACATAGTCTGCGAGTGTTTACCGTTTGGTTTTCACGCAAAAGGAAATGGAGAGCCAGCAGCAATGTTTCAGGGACAAAGTGCAGATGGGTCCTGGTCACTGGTCCTCACCTTTTTACCCTCCTAAAGCCAGCTGCCTCGATACGTTAGGCAGAGACTTAAATAGGTTTCAAACATTATTTCAAAGAGTCAAGCATCCTTTTTCTGTGATCCGTTGCTCAAAGATCCAGGATGAAGAACAGGGGGAAAAAACAACCACCCACCATTTAAGAAATCTAAGTTAGTGGCAGGTCGTCTTTTGATTTGCCATTTTTGGTCTTTAGAGGATTGAAATCAAACACGTGTGTTCTTACCTCACCTGGATTAAGGAAATCTACAAAAAAATTTTTTTTGAAAACCCATTTTTAGAAAACACTGCTTGGGGCTCCCTCCAGGCACCTGGCCTGTAGGTATGTGGCGCTTTCCCCCAGCGCCCCGCAAGCTGGGGCAAGACCACGGGGCAAGCATCCAGGGTGATGTAAAAACGAAAGGCCAGATAGGAAGAAGAATATGGTATTTAAGTAGTTTGAAAGCACACGTTTGGAGATCACTCATCCAGATTACAGGAAAATGCTGCCGGGGATTCTGGAGGCCCAACCCCCACCTGTCTGCAGGCCAGCAAGTGCTCTCGTAATTACTGTGTGTCAGCCTCCTAATGCCATCTAAATCTTAGCTTTCAACAGAATGATTGTGTAACTATCGCCTCTGCTGGAATGGCCTCGGAATTCTAAACTCACATTTCAGTGGCCCCTTAAAATTTCGTATACGTTCTCGAAAGTTATTTTTTACTCATTGTTCCCATCACCGACTTGTTAGCTTTCTTAAGCAAAAAATTTTTTTAGTATAAAAAGAATTGTGTTCACTAAGCCAGCTCACTTCTGACCACAATAGTGTCTTTGTGTATTCATAGAAGGTGACCCTGCCTCCACATTTCAATGGGGAATTGTGAATGGGCCACGTTATGAAACTGTCCGGACTTCCTACTTGCTGCTCGGAGAAGCGAGCTTCGTGTTCTCTTTTGGAAAATAACTTCCAACTGCAGACTCGGGAAGGGGGACGTGCCGTAGGTTTGGGAGCAAGCGTTTCCTGCGTGTTCCTGGGGAAGCCAGCGGAGGCAGGAAGCCACCTCTTCCCCGCCTCCCTCCGAACTCCGAACTCCCCAAGCCTTCCATATGCACTCCTCCTAGGGGAAGATCAGCCAGGTCAACGTCAAGTCAAAAAGAAACACCACTGAGCCAGTGTTTCGAATCTCGTTCCAGTGTGACTGTCAAACTAAGTCTACCTGACAACTCATTAGGCAGCAACGGCAGAAACACGCGTACGCGCGCAGATCAGAGTCTCTAAGTACAAGATGGCATTCTTGGACGAAACACAAAGTAGGAAGGAGAATGTGCACGCGGGCAGCGCGGTGTAGGACGGGACCTAAATGACCTTGGGTGTAAGAACTTTCCTAAAATCCATCAACTAGTCAGTCCAATAGCAATCCCAGATATGAACGACTTTTTCTTATTAACATCACTTTTTTTTAAAAACTTCAAGACAAAATATAATATCCCCGAAAACCATCTGTTTCCTGCGGCAGCCCTCCCTCTATTTTCTCTCCTCGCAACCCTCGCCCCCCCCCCACCCCAGTTTTGATCCACTGCGATGGCTCCAACTCTACCAGACAGCTCCTCCCTCTCCTGAATCTCCACTCCAGCCCCGGCTCAAGCTTCCACTTTGCATTTCCTATTGTCTGGTGATTATCTTTCCACTTGGACGGTCCTCTGGCATCTGCAACTCTACAGACCGAACTCCTGTCACTTACTTCACACCCCATCCCCCTTCCCAAACCAGTTCAGGGTCTGCGAGGATCAGATGATCAAGCTTCCACAGGCACCACTCTTAACCTGAGTTACAGGTATACATTCAACGACCAAGTTCCATAGCCTATTTCTATGCAGCTTCTCAAACGCGTCTTCCTTCCGTTCACTGGAACCACACTGCCCTGCGTGTGAAAATACCTAATCCAGCCTACACACCAGGACCAGATCAATATTCCTGACCTGGAGCTCAAATTCAGATCTTCCACTGCTCAAAAATCTTCAAGGGCTTCTGAATCAAAGCCCTTCAGGTTATGGCCTTGAAAACAAGGCAGACCCTGACCCACCTTTTTCAAACTCCGGCTTCTGTCTTCCCCAAATCTGTTAGAATCCACCTTGTCCTTGGAGGCCATCTGTCACATCACCTTCTCCACTCACCACTTCCCTTCTGAAAAGCCACAGCGGGGTCTCCACTCTTGGGCTGTTTTGTGCCATGCCCTGACTCCTTACCCATCCTCCAAATCTTTTGGGACCCTCCCCCCACCTCCACTCCCGGGTAGATCCTGGTGTCATTCATTTCTAGTAAATATTTACTAAATCGATACTGAGAAAATACTAATCTCGTTTTTAAAAAAGTAATGACAGGACAGATTCACGTTTACTGTAAATCAGCAAACGAAGGGATAAACCTCCTGATAATAATGTAACAAGTTCAGGGAAGCAGCAGGCAAGGCATTTGCATTAAATTCATTTCCAAAACCTAAAATGGACCATTTGCAGACTGGTTTCTGTTACTGTATATTTCCTTAAGCAACCAGGGAAGAGCTTTCTGAAAATAACGAATTTCACCTCCTCTTCCACACTCTTCCTTTTTGCACCTACTGTTTTTGTTGCTAAATTTAAGGTCACTTTCCTTAAAGAAAACAAAAAAGGCTGCCACCACAGAGCATACATACATGCTTTATTAAGGTGAAATCACATGCCTTTAGCTTGAGGGAAGTCACTTCGAAAACGTTTTTTTTTTTTTTTTTAAACGAGGCTACCTTCAGAGGGTAACCTAGATGTGTTTACCTTGCCACCAGATCTCATTAATAAATCTCAGAAGCAATCCACAAGAGGGGGAGGGGCACATTTTTGCCATACAACTCACCCAGTTCTGCCCAGTGCTTCCTTATTTGAAAGTGTGATGTAATTTCCTTCTCTCAATCTGGTTTGAGAACCTGATTTCTGTTTATTCAGGGTGATAAATGGGTCTTTTCAACCTTATTTAACAACTACCTACACGACCATTTCCTTACCAAGGGAGATAAAAGATAATCCTACTTAGAGCCAAAAATTTGTAAAAAGAAACTGATTTTGGAGCATGACAAATCCCACGATTTCGGATAAGCCAACCAAATAAACCAACATCTGCGTGTTTATCTTCAGTCTGAAAATGCCTAAAATAATCACCTTTCAGAACATTAAAAACGAAACAAAACCCATGACTTTTATTGTGATCAGTGTCTAAAGCACTAGCACCCAAGCTATTTGACACACTGAACATTTAGTTTAGCCGTTTTACAGAACTGTAACTTTTATTAATAATACGAGAAACTTACTGATTCAATATTCATCGAACACATTCAGTGTTTACGACAGTTAGGGTGCTGCGTGATCTGAGTTTACTTACTAGCAAAGGACTCTTCACAATCAAAGGCCCTAACTCGGGCTTTTTCTCAGATTTCCCTTTAACAGACTGCAATTTGGGCGAAGGGAGTGAAGGGGGAGGTTCAGAAATTTCCTTTGTGGTCCCCTGCTGTCACAGAAAGCATAAATGGCCTTCATAGCAAAAGCATAGAGAACTTAATGTCTTTTATATTAAGTTAGTAAATAAATGTAATTAGAATTCTCCTGCATGAATTCCAGGTAAGCGTGCCGGTTTCAGCAGCGATGGAGACGGTTCTACGTGGTGAGAGGAACATTCTGTCCCCTGCAGCTCCAGTCCTCCCCTCTCTCCAGCGTGGGAGCACAGCACGACCCACTTGTAGGTGGTAAAAACTGAGGCAACAAGGAAAATAATTTATCTTCAGACTGCTGAAATCAAAGCTAAGTGACCTAATTTCTGGAATAATCCAGAGTATTTTCTAGCTGAGTATTTTAAGAAACGGCACACTAACAAAAAACCTATTCGCTCCACTGCCATAGTCATCAATGGCCTTTTGATTCACTTAGTGTCCCACACAATCTTCGCGCAATGGCAGAAATGTCCGAGAGCGGGGATAGTCTCTTGTCCTTTGTAACTCTTCCTACAGAGTGCCCCGACCAGCAGCAACACACACACACACACACACACACACACACACACACACACAGGATGGGAAAATATTATTCCTTTTAGACACACACATAATAGATTTCCAAATGGAAAAGATACGTGGGTTCTATTCTAATCTTAATGACAACGAGCACAATAGTCTAATGATGGGAAAGAAGTCTTTAAAACTTTAAATTTACTTAATGAGCGCTGGAGTCACCCAGTGGGTAACTCCAGATTGTTACAATGAACATAAAGCCAGTAAGAATAATAAACTCATCTGACAGGCATTGTTCTGGGTGATTTATATGTATAACTTATTTAATCTTCTCAACAACCGTGTGGGGCGGGTTACTACCATTACCTTCATTTACAGATGCGGGGCTGGAGGCACTTGGAGGTGAGTAACTTGCTCCAGGGTCATAGCTGGTGAGCTGTGGGGCTGACAGCTGAGCCAGGCTCTCACCACCACACCGCTGGGCCTCCACGCCCCTCAGGCTCTTCAGACTGGGAATAAGGTCTGACCCACTACAAGGCTCATGTTAAGGGTGGCTCAGGCAGACTGTCCTGGGGATTTGCTGCCTGGTACTACTTTTTCTTGGGTAACCCGTGGACTGTGAAATTTCCTGTTTTACTTCACCTCCCTCAAATTCTCCTGTGAAAGTTATGAACTGCGCATCTGGCCTATGTTATCCTCTAGAAGGGTGGGTGAAGGTATCACTCTTATATTCTGTGACCACTTCAAGCAGTTCTTTTGAAGCCCGCAATCTCTAATGATACACTGATGCCCCACCATTACATAACCCGTTACAACATGATATCTGGGATCACACGGATCTGTCTTTACCCATAAAAAGGGGATATTACAATATACCCAATGGGCCTCCTTTTAATATACTCTCCCAGCACAGATCCCAGCGATGGCATTATAATCAGGCTCTATTTTCAAGTCTGGAACTTAGTAACAGAATATCTTGTATTTGTAAAGCATGCTACAAATTACAAAGCACTTTCTGACACATTAGCTCACCTGATCCCCACAACATCCCTGGAAGAGGAGGCAGGGATGACACTGTCCATTTTGCGGATGAGGAAGTGAAAACATCTTCCTGTTCGCAGATAGGGCCATCGGGGCTCTTCTGCCCTATGACCCAGCACTTCCTGAGATTCTTCCAGGCCTCTCCTCTCCTCTCCAAAGCATCTTCATTTTAGGCAACAACCTCCCTTCTCTTGCCAATGTTCTTGGGAAACTGATGCAGGAATGGCCGAGTGAAATGTATGAGACCTCATCACAAGTCAATCACAGAGATCAGAACTCCACTCACAGGGTTTCCCTCACAAATTCTTAGGAAGCAAGGATGCATTATTTTCACAAGTCGTTATCAGACGCTTATTCTGGAGTAGATGCTATGCTAGTGAAGGAGACAGGGCCGCTGCCTGAGGAAGTCTCAACCTAATGAGGAGACAACCAGCAAGCAAGCAATTTTCGATTGTGATAACTTCCAAGGGAGGATCAGGAAGGGAGACCGGATGTACGCAGGCGGTTAGGGAAGACCTCTCTGAGGTGACTTTCTAAACCGAAATTTAAGGATGAAAAAGAGGCAGCCATGCGAGGAGTCAGAAGAGCATTCCAGGCACAGGGAAATGGTATTTTAAATAATCTCTAGCTGGTCAATTTCACGTTCTGTGGCTCTTCAATAAAAGCTCTGGACAATGTCTTCTCATCCTTACCATCCTCCTGCTTCCTCTGTGATGCTGAACCATGACACTCTGCAGTGGACAAGGGCTAAAACTCACACAGCCAGAGGCCCGGGTTTGACAAATACACTCACTTAGGCCTGGAACACTGGTCTTTTAGTAATGCTACCCAATTTGTCAGTGTATGGAATTGGACTGAAGTCTCAACGATGACTCCAAATTGCAGAATCCTTTTCCCTTCTGAAACCTGAAGGCCACACTACCTTTTGCCCACCTTAAAGCAAATTCCTCTGTTCCGCTGGCAACTAACTAACATTCAGAACTCTGAAACTCACCAGTTGTATCCACCTTTCCAAAGTATGCATTTATGCTGTGTGGATAACGCCAGAAAAGCCACAACTGGATCTTGTTTATCTAGTCATCTAGTGAGTTATTCATTAGCTTGTACAAAGCATGGCCAAACACCAGCACCAAAAGATGCGAAAGGAATCCTGATGATGAGGTTCCAATTCAGATTTATTTAGATTAAAAGCAGAGCTGTTTCTCTGGCAGAGGGAGCTGATGACATTCAAATTCCTGGAATTACCCTTGGCACCACCTTCCCCTCCTCTGCTCACCTTTCTAAAGCAACCTGATGGTATGTAGACATTCAGGTCAGTTTCAAGCACGTTAGATTGTACCTGTAATTTAGGCAACTTGCTTTTAAAAGCTACCATTAGTATTCGCTGAAAGGGAGTATTATCTGGTTCAACTTCTGAGAAGCAGCAGTTAGGAGTTGTTTTCACACAAAAACTCAAGTCTACAGTATAATTAAACCTCACGGTAAGAGGGACCAGGATCTATTGTGAACTGAAAGGAGGAAAAACAATTCTCCCAAACAGTAATTTTACCTATCTGTTGAAAACATGAATAATTCAGACATTTCATAATAGCCATAAAGAGATCTGCTTTCCACCCTTATCAGTGACTGGTCCAATCCTGCTGAGCTTTAAGACGTAAAATGTGCTTTCATGCAATTAGTTATCAACCATCAACTATGCGCAAGGCTGCGTGAGATAGAAGCCGTACAAGGAAGAGTTCCTGCCCTGAAGGAGTTTACAGTCTAATATACGTTAGGTTATAAATGCTTAGTCCAGGACCTTAGCACCTATCAGCCAGGACCCACGAAACACACAGGTGAAAACAAGCCTGTGTGAAATGAGAATGACGAAAGAGTGTCTGAAGTTCAGGCTAAAACCTGTATGTATTTCTCTCCAGATCTGCTAATATCCAGAGGAGACGGGAATATGCTATTTGATAACAGACTGGTAACCAATCATAGCACCATTAACAAGAAACCAAATTTTATTCCGTCTCAGCAAAATTTGGTCATTTAGTGAAGTGGGTACCCGGCCTCCTCCTGTCTGGTCTGTTTAGGCAAAACCTCGCTTAAAACTATAATTATGGTGGGGGGGGGGGAGGCAAGACTTGGCATGATGAACTTAGATATTTCAGTATTCTCAGCAAACATACACCCTTTGCATTCTTACACATTTATAAAAGTTGAAAACCGTGCAGAACACTGTTCTTCAGAAAAAGAAGAAGAAAAGGCATTTTAACCTCACCTTTCTTCACCTCTGACAGTTGCTTAGAAACCAGTCCGGCCCTACCTGTGTTGCAGGTGTACCTCAAGTCACCAACACATCTCTTTTAAAGCTACAGTCTATTCTGACTGCACTTGAGTTTATGACTAACAATCTATTCATATTTTTTATCAGGGAAGAGACTGGTTTCTTTCAAGCAGTGACGAAATCCTAATAAAGACCTAGCAAGCACCAATACAGCACCAATCATGGTTAAGAAGTCATTTCATTTGTACGAGGCTGTGATACACACACACACACACACACACACACACACACACACACGCACGCGCGCGCAGGAACACCCACCGAGCACTCACGTTCCGAACCCAGAACCCTGCGCTCCCCGTTCCTTCGGAAGCAGAATTCAGAGCAAAGGACCACGATTCCGAGACAGGCGGAGGGGGGCTCGGAACTACTCCGCGGGGTTCAAGGACCCCGGCCGGGGACGACAGCCACCGTCTCCGAAGAGAGCGAGCAGGGGGACCGCGGGGCCGGCCATCCCCCAGCACAGCGTCCGGGACGCGACGGACGGGCACACGGCGCGCGCAGGGGGAGCGCAGCCCTATTGTGGAAGGAGGACGCCGAGGCCGCCGCTCCCGCAGCCCCGGCCCCCGCGCAGCGCCCCCGGGCCGGCCCCTCCCCCCGGCCGGCCGTCGGTCCCGGGAGACTCCGCGTCGCGGCGACCCACTCGGCGCCCCGGGGACCCGCCCAGAGTCCGGAGCCGCCCGCAGCCCCGCGCAGGGGCCCGGCGGGGCGGGGGCGTGGGGCGGCACCGCCCTCCCTTCCCCTCCCCTCCCCTCCCCACCCCCAGCCCGCAGGCCCCTTACCCCCGCGGAGCCGCCGCTGCCCCACGGCGCCCTCCCGCGCATGTCCGTCCCGGCTGGCTCAGCGCCGCGGGCTCAGGGGCCCGGACACCGCGCAGGCGCCTCGCCGCTCTCTGGCCGCCGCTCCCCGCTCGCGCTCCCCGCTCGCACTCGGCCGCCGTCGGCGCGGCTGCCGACGCCGCGTTATATAGCAAGTGGCGGGGCCGTGACGTCGACGCTCGGCGCCCCACCTCCCCCGCGCGGCCAATCGGGGCCGTGCGCCGCTTAAAGGGGCGATGCCGCGGCTCAGGCGCTGGCGCGGGGTCCACCGGCGTCGCGCGGCCCGCCGGGGCCGCCGCCTTTGTCTCCGAGGGGGAAGATTCTGGGCCTCGGAGGCCTCCGCGCCTTTGCTCTGCCCAATCAGAGCGGCAGCTGCCGAGCCTCCCCCGGAGTCCTGACATCGAACTTTTCTGTGAGGTGTGCGGGCAGCTCGGCCTCGTTCCGCCCAAACCGCAGGCGGCGCCGCGCCTCGAGCGGGGTTTCCCGTCGTTTCCTGCCCCGGGGAGGGTTTGGCGGGTGTTCCCCTGCCCGCGTGGCGGCCGCCGCGGGGTGACCGGGTGGCCGCAGACTCCCGGCCATGGCGAGTGGAGCCACTGCGAGCAGGAGGCCCGCGCGCACCGTAGGCCTGCGGGCCGAGGCGTGGGAGGGACCGCAAGGGACGGTGTGGACAGAGTGGGGCAGCACGGGACGTTAAGAGACGGTGTGGGGCGTCGAGGGACAGAGTCGCACACCGCGGGGCAGAGCGGCACAGCACGGGACAGGGTGGCCACCCTGGTGAGGGCCTTTCGTGAGCCCTCCTAACGCGGGTCTGCCCAGCCACCTCTCCTCCGACCACATGTTTGAAAGTCAAGGCCGGGCCCTGGTGGCCGTTGACCCGTGGCTTCCAGGAGGAGCACCCCCAGCCCCAACCGGGCCTCGCCTTCGGTCTCCGATCTCGAGTTTACTTATTAGACCCACGCTGCTCTCCGCATCTCCGGGCATCCGGGTAGCCGGCGATGCCCAAGGACAAAACACCAGCTAGCCTGCAGGAGGAGGCTTCTCCCCTGGAAGGTGATGCAACTTAGGCTTATAGTTTAACCGAAAAATAAATAATACAAATGATAACAAACCAAGAGTAACTAAAGTAAGAAAAAAAGCAAACAGACAGAAACCCTCCAGTTTTAACCGGAACAGTCCCCTGAATGGTACTCTCTCTTTAAGTAGAGGCCACAGACCTCCGGCTGACCTCCTTCGCCTTGGAGAGCCCCTTCTTGGTTTCAGCAATTGTGCCCCAGAGTTACACAGTTAGCACTACCTAATTGGGGGAGTTTAACACATAGAATGAGATTCTGACCTCATTATCAGGTTAACTATTAACTTACGCACTCCATGAAACGATTTGCCTTTTCTCCCCTGTTATTCACTTACATTCTTTTAAATTCGATTCAAAGGCCCAGTTTTGAATTCAAGGGCTTCACGCACACGCACGCGCACACACAAATCTGAAGTATCCCTTTGCCCTCTCTCAGTTGCAAGACAAACCCATGTTTAGCAGAGAGTTCTCCTCTCCTTTCTGATGGGCTTTTTCTGGTCTATGGGGGCTCTGGGGTCATAGGTCCTGAGTCGGGTCAACCAACTTATGGTCTTATTGCCATTGATTTAGTTATTATTGTAGGATGATGGAAATCGGTTACAACTACTCTCTGGCTTTCTTCACCAAATTAGGCTCTTTGCTGTGCGGAAACTCCAGATCGTTCTCCCCCATTTTGGTGTCATTTATGTTTAAGACTTAGCCATATGCTGTTATCAGTGTATAAAAAGAACTAGCCTGAGAACTTGCCAGAGAACATCTTTTCAGACCTCACAGTGCAGAGCGTTTACTGAATGGGGACCTAGATGAACTCAAGTTTCATCCGAAAGGAACCCTCGTTACGCTAATTCAAGCCACTACAATACAGTTGTAATTTGTGCTTTGGCCTTATTGGCATGCTTTTCCATTCCCCTATTCATTAACAGCGATAATTGCCAGAGCAACCATCAAACACACCCCCTCTTTAGAGAAAGAAGATCCACGGGATACTCGCTCTACAGTTGTCAACCGTATGGTGTCCCGTTTTGGGAAGCTGTCAAAAATCATAAAATCACGTGAGTATAATACATGATTAACCCACTCTTTTCTTCCGATCTATTTTATTTTTTGAAGTTTATTTATTTTGAGAGAGAGAGAGAGACAGAAAGAAAGCATGGGGGGGGGGAGGGGCAGAGAAAAGGAGAGACAGAATCCCAAGCAGGCTCCACACCATCAGCCCAGAGCCCGATGTGGGGCTCGAACTCACGCACTGTGAGGTCACGACCTGAGCTGAGATCTGAACTGACAGAGCCACCTAGGCGCCCCTCTTCTAATCTGTGTTAAACGAGCAAAATAAACAGCTATGTCTATTTGTTTGGGGGGGAAACCCAGTTATAGTTGATAGCTTACTGGATTTGGCTTCTAGTTATGTTCATGTAATATAGCTCTCTCGGCTGTGGCTGAATTACATGAGGAGACTCCTACCCCACAAATCTTTTATCTAATAGTCTATTGGTGATCTTTTGTAATAATACTGTCCTGTCAATGATATTGTATTTAGGGAAGAGTTTAAAAGGAAGGTGCTAAGCAGCTTGCAATAATATTAGCATCTTGTGTTTATCAGGCGATCATTCACTGATTTTTAACAGATTAGAACACTAGACTAGAGGTTTGGGGGAAAATATCCTCTGTGTACTGAACCTAACTTGTTTTAAATTGTCTCCAGGAAGAGAGAAGCTTAAAGTCAGACTTTCTTTTTTTTTCCATCTCTCACAGTCCATTTAATTTTGAAGCACTTCCCAAGGAATTTATATTAGCTGATTATTTTTTAATATGAAAAAAACTAAACATAACATCTAAAATGTTAGACTTACATCACATTGACCCAAATTGTCCCTTTGCACTTGGCCATTTCTCAGTGTAAGAAGAAGCTGTCCTTGGAGTGAGAACAAGGGGACGTTCTGGCTCAGAAACCGTAGAATCACAGATACTGCTTTTCTAAAGATTTTGTTCCTTTTTCTCTTGTCCAGCAATACCAATGCTGGACAGGGGCCTTTCAACCCATCCAAATTTATGTTTGAATGTTATTGAATCCTGCAGAAGATGCACATTTTGGTGTTTTTCTTCTTGATTATAGATGGTTTTGTCTTCACCGTAGAAACAGTCCAATGTTTTAAAGTGAGACACTTTCTGGATTACCCTCTTAGTTCTAGAGCGTTTACTTTTGTCTATTCGTGATATAAATGTGACCAGGCACTTTCCCTTTTTTACTAATATATGGCTGAGTGTGCAGGAAAACATGACAATGGAAAAATTCCATTTCTTATAGGTCATTTATTAGTATGCCACTTTATGGCTTGGAGACATCTGGGCACAGATATATATCCAATAAACTTTGTGGGTTCCTATAAAACATCCATGCTGATAAGAGCCGAGATTCATTCACGAAGAGTCCCACAGCACAGTGGACGTCTCCTCTGAGCTTTCAACTGTAGCAGCCATTTGGAAAATTGCACGGGAAAAGATTTCTTTACAACATCCATTTTTTCCCTTCTGTAGTCAGGGATACTCCTCCCCCTTCTTAGATTTTACCCTAAAAGGAAAAAAAAAAAAAGAAGAAAAGTATATGTGGTATATACTGCAGATATGCAGACCATGAAGAATGAGCAGACTTTTTTTTTTTAATGTTTATTTTTGGGGTGGTGGGGCAGAGAGAGGGAGAGAGGGAGGGAGTCTCAAGTAAGCTCTGCATGTCAGCGCAGAACCCCATGTGGGGCTCGAACTCAAGAACTGTGAGATCATGACCTGTGCCGAAATCAGGAGTCGGATGCTTATCTGACGGAGCCACCCAGGTGCCCCATGAACAGACTGGTTTTAACTGATCATTTTCTTGTTTCAGTGTCAGGGCCATGGCTTAACTGCCTTCATAGCACGTATAGTCGTTTATATTTAAATTGAACCACTTTTCATTTACCTAATTCTCCCTTAACAAACATTTGATGTGATTGGTGATCATTGTATTTCTTGTTCTAGTCCACTTCTGGAACTTATGACTATCAGAAACTTTTCAGTGTCCCGTACGTACGTTAATTGAATATGTGGATGTTTGCAAGACGATGCTTTTCGGGTTTCTTTTGAACATGAACCTGACTTTATCTTCAAATTTTAACATTTCGTTTTCCCCCCCAAGCAAATGCTGTATTTCCCATCAGCTGGCCAGTAGGGTGTGCTCTAGTCCCTTGCCAGATAAATAAATAAATTAATAAATTAATTGATTAAAAAGAAATTAATTAAAAATATGAATGTCACCTCTTCACCAAGAGATTACAGAAATATACCTCACTCTTTCGTTGTCACCCACAGAGATGAAGTATTCTGCCCACAGACACAGTGAATCGTTCAGCAAACACGGTACCTGTGGGGAGCAAAACTGTCGCATTGAAAAAAGAAACTTTGGAGAGGTGGACCCCTTAGGAGTTAGTTCTGAAACAACTTGCTATGATTTTACCAAATGGATCCCTTGGTCACAGATAGTTTCTTTTATTCTGTGTAAAATGAGAATAAAAAAAATCTGGTGCAGTGATGAAGAACGCAGACCCTGGGGTTTACATCCTGACTGTCTGTCTCACCAGTGACTCAAGTACTTACTTGGCCTTTTGTAAGATGGTGATAATAGTGGTTCCTACTCTGCAGGGTTCCTGGCCAGATAAATGAGATCGTACTTGGGAAGTGCTTAGAACGTGGTCTGGCCCCAGTCAGGGTTCAGTAACAGTAACTGTCCTTTTTTTTTTTTTTTTTTTTAAATCATTGCTATTCGCACTGTTATTGCTGTAAATTCGTTGAGGGATTTTCTGACACCTTTCTTTGCAAGATTCCCAAATTCTCTATTGCTTATTAGCATACATGATTTAATTTGTCTGGGAGGTGCTTTCATTTGTTAAATTTCAGGAGCATAAACGATTTCTAAGAGAAACTGTCTCACTTTTCCTGTAGTATTTCCACTTAAGAGGCTATAAAGCCTTAAGCCAAAGACGAGGGTCTGCCATAGGGAAATATCAAGCACCAGCAATCCTTGGGGAGATACCCGACGGATGGGAGACTCTCAGCATCTCTGAAGGGAAGATAACAAGCGGCCACAAATCTATGAGCACCTTCCTGTAAACTCATATTCAGAAACACCCACAGGCATTTGTCCTTTTAAGAAATAGGTTTAGGGGCGCCTGGGTGGCGCAGTCGGTTAAGCGTCCGACTTCAGCCAGGTCACGATCTCGCGGTCCGTGAGTTCGAGCCCCGCGTCAGGCTCTGGGCTGATGACTCAGAGCCTGGAGCCTGTTTCTGATTCTGTGTCTCCCTCTCTCTCTGCCCCTCCCCCGTTCATGCTCTGTCTCTCTCTGTCCCAAAAATAAATGTTGAAAAAAAAAATTAAAAAAAAAAGAAATAGGTTTAGTTTGTACATAAAGTACCTGCAGAACTTTTAAATACAGGCAGCATTACCATTTTCTCTGCAAGGCAAGGACAAGGAGATATTACCCAGTGACTAGGTACAGTAGCATTGTAAGAAGTCAATGAATCCCAACACTTCTTGGGGCTCCACCTTTATTCATTCATACATGTATTCATTCATTAATAAATATCTATTGAACTCCTACTATGTGCCAGTCCATACCAGGTTCGGGGTAGTGAGCAAGAGAAACATTCAGAGAACGTTCAGCAGTAGGATTATAGACAAACATATGGGAAACTTAATTTATATAAAGTGCAAAAAAGTCTTCATAACAAGACTAGATTCTGTCTCCTTAAATCTTTGAGAATCAAAGACTCTTTGAACCAGTATTTTTTTTAAAGCTTATTTATTTTGAGAGAGAGAGAAAACAAGGGGGGAGGAGCAGAGAGAGAGGGAGGCAGAAATCTGAAGCGAGCACTGTGCTGACCACAGAGGGCCCAATGTGGGGCTCAAACTCAGGAACCATGAGACCATAACCTGAGCTGAAGTTGGAGGCACTTAACCAACTGAGGCACCCAGGCGCCCCTGAGCCAGTATTTTTACTAGTGATACATTGAGGAAATAATCATAAATAGAGAAAGCTTTCTGCTCAAAGTTGCTCAATGCAGTGTTGTTCATAATAGTGAAAACCTGGCCTGTTAGTAGGACAGTTGGCATGTAAAATATCGAATATCTATTCAGCTATTAAAATGATCCTTACGAAGATTTTGTAATTAGGAATAATAACTAATAATAGCTGACACTTTTATAGCATTTGCTAGGAACTGGGCTCTGTTCTAGGGCTTTACCTATAAGAGTTAATTAAACGTTCACACAATCCTGTGAAGTCCATGTTGTTACTATGCCTGGTTTATGAACAAGGTGAAGTAATACGCCCAAGGTTACAAAGCTGGTAACTGTGGGTTTAAACCGAGGCGGTTGCTTTCAACCACTGCAAATTCTTCCATTATAATGCTTGGTGTAAAAAGTAGAATGCGAAATTGAATGTGTAGAATATCTATCCTCATGTTATCAGCACCTTTTTACTGTGCTAGACATAAAAAAAATCCAACTCAGGGGCTCCTGGGTGGCTCAGTCGGTTAAGCATTGGACTTCGGCACAGGTCATGATCTCACGATTTGTGAGTTCAAGCCCCGCATTGGGCTGTGTGCTGACAGCTCAGAGCCTGGAGCCTGCTTCAGATTCTGTTTCCCTCTCTCTCTGCCCACCCCCCCCCCACACTCTCTCAGTCTCTCTCTCTCTCTCTCTCTCTCAAAAAGAAACATTGAAAAAAGAAAGAAAGAAAAATCCAACTCAAGTTCATTAAAATAAAAAGGAATTCACTGCTTCGGTTCTGGACAAGTCTTAGTGGCTGCATGCACTGCTTTATTTAGGTGCTCAAATAACGTCACCCGCGTCTGGGCTTTCCCTAACTTTTGGTTTTGTCCTATTTTGTAGTGACTTCATCTTGAGGTTCTTCGGTGGCATGATGGCTGCCCGAAGCTCTGAGGTAAGATGGCTGCCAGCAAACCCTGGGCCATTTAATTAAAAAAAAAAAAAAAAAAGCTTATTAATGGTTTGAACAAAAACCAAAACCTGGGCCTGCTTCTCACTAGTTCAAATGGAGGGACAGGGAACGAATGCTCTGATTGGCCAAGCCTGGGTGCAAGGCCACCCTTGGAACCATGGGTAGAATTAGCTCCACCTGAAGCACATCAGCTAAATGCAGAGAAAGGGTGGTGATCTCCTACAGTCAAATTGGACCATGGACTAGGAGAAAAGGGAAATGGATGTTTTTGGTATACATCAAGTATCCACAACAATTTCATTATCTATAGGATAAGCATTTGACCCCGTAACTTGCACCTTGAAGCTTTCTGTTCTTTGACCTTGATGACACTACACTATCATACCTTTTTGGTGTCTCTTCTGAGTCCTCCTTAGTCTTCTGGTCTTCTTTTTCTAGGATGCTTAGCTGTAGGCATCCTCTGGAGCTATTTTTATCTGTTTCTAAGCCATCACATTCAATTCCTAAACTTTTATTATCACCTCTATATGAATTGGGCCCAAATCTAATTATAGCCATATCTTCTTTCCTGACTTTTATTCCATGCTTTCAGTTTCTTACTAGTACTCCCCCACCCCCTTTGGATATTTGTTGCAGATTGGCTTCCTTGGGCAACAGGCTTTGGGATGAAGGATAATTTATTAGAGTATACTCTTGGAATCTATTGAAGGGAAGAGGAAAGAGCAGATTTGGGCAGAAAGAGAAGCTGAGCTGTGGTACAGATCCAAGAGAGGCCTTAGCTGATCCTATGGAAAGATTTGGAGCTGGATTGGTCCTCTAGAGTTGTCCCAACTTAGGCAAGGGAGCTGGATCTTTATTCCTTCCACCCCCACTGGCCAGTCATTGGATGTGGGTTGCCCTTGGGAGGAAGAGCAATATTGGGCAAAGCCATTTTATTTAGCTGAGACACTCTTTAAAGAGGGTTGACAGGTAAGGACTATTTTCTGGCAGCAATCATAGAAGTATGGGGCTTAATCCCAGAAGTAAGACTTCAGCCCTCCAGGGGGATCTGGGTAGCTCATCATTGTAGCTTCCATTTATTTTATTTGTTCTCCCTGGCTGTTGGTCTACTCTCCCTCACTCTATTCTGGTAATATTGTTGACATTTTTACTTAGATATTTTGAGGCTATGTTATTAGGTGCATACAAGTTTAGAATTGTTAAACCTGTCTGGTAAATTGAACATTCTGTTAATGTATAATGAGCTTCTATTAGTAATAACTTTTGCTTTAAAGTTTGTTTTGTTTGGTATTGCTATAGTCACGCTGGATTTCATTTAGTTTGTATTTTGGTGAATCTTTTTCCAAAATGTTCTTTTTAATCTTTGAGTTTCCTTAAGTGTTAGCTGTGTCTTATAAAAAGCACAGAGGTTTGTTTGTTTTTTTTAATTTGTCTTCTAAGTAGAGAGTTATTTCACTTGGATCTATTGTGATTACTGATATACTTACTGACAATTATAACTTATTTTTATCATGTAAGTTTGTACCTTCTATTTGTCTCGCTGTAAGAAGTTTCTTTTTTCTTCTTTCTTGCTTTTTGGATAGTCATTACATTTTTTTTTCATCCCATCCCTCAATTCAAAAATTATACTCTCTAGTTCTCTTTTTAAATGGCTATCTAGAAATTGCAAAATGCATACTTAGCATAGTAAAGTCTAAAGCTAATATCTTTACCTTTCTGAAAAATACAAGGAATGATTAAGAACATGTTAACTCACATCACTGCCGTCCAATTTTTATTTTCTTATTTGGAATTCTAATCTCTCTTTCTTTAGCACCACTAATTGGAAGTTATTATTATTATCATTATTATTATTATTATTATTATTATTATTTATATAGTCAATATAGTTGACCCTTGAAAAACACAGTTTTGAAAATATAAGCATGCAGGTTCATGGATTTTTTTGGATGAATACAGTAGAGTACTATAAATGTATTTTCTCTTCCTTATGATTTTCTTAATAGCATTTTCTTTTCTCTAGCTTTCTTTATTGTAAGAATATAGTGGTGCCTGGGCAGCTCAGTCAGTTAAGCATCTGACTCTTGACTTTGGCTCGGGTCATGATCTCGTGGTTGTGAGATGGAACCCCGCATCAAGCTCTGCACTGTCAGTGCTTGGGGTTCTCTCTCTCTCCCTTTCCTTCTGCCCCTCCCCCACTTGTGCTTCCTCTCTCAAAATAAATAAATAAACATTAAAAGAAAGAATACAGCATATAATGCCTGTAACCTACAAGACATTTGTTAATCGACTATTTCCATTATGGGTAAGGCTTCCAGTCAACAGTAGGCTATTAGTAGTTACAGATTATTACAAATTATTACATTTGTTTTACCCTTTTACATTCTTTACATTTTTATTTGAACCACTTACAGATAAGTGGCAGACATGAGGCTATGGCATTAAATTTTTTTTTTCACGTTTATTTATTTTTGAGAGAAAGAGAGACAGAGTGTGAGTGGGGAAGGGGCAGAGACAGAGGGAGACATAGAATCCAAAGCAGGCTCCAGGCTCTGATCTATTAGCACTGAGCCCGACGTGGGGCTCGATCCCACGAACCTTGAGATCATGACCTGAGCCAAAGTTGGATACTTAACTGACTGAGCCACCCAGGTGCTCCAAAGCTATGACATTTTAAACAAAAGCCATCAATATTTTTAAAATAGACTTTATTTTTTTAGGGCAGTTTTAGATTTACAGGAAAATTGAGAAGGCAGTCCAGAGTTCCCATATACTCAGCACCCAGTTTCTCCCCTGGTTAACATTACTTACAATTAATGAACCCATAGTGATACATTATAAATATTTTAAAAAATTTTTTAAATTTATTTTTGAGTCAGAGAAAAACAGAGCATGAATGGGGGAGGGTCAGAGAGAGGGAGACCCAGAATCTGAAGCAGGCTCCAGGCTCCAAGCTGTCAGCACAGAGCCCGATGCGGGACTTGAACTCACGGACTGTGAGATCATGACCTGAGCTGAGCTTAACCAACTGAGCCACCCAGGCGCCCCCCATAGTGACACATTATAATCAGCTGAACTCCATTGTTCATTTGGATTTCTTTAGTTTTTACATGATGCCTTTTTTTCTTTTCCAGGAGCCCATCCACAACACCATATAACATTTAGTTGTTATGTCTCTTTTAGGCTCCTCTTGGCTGTGACAATTTCATACTTTCCTTGTTTTTGATCATCTTGACAGTTCTGAGGAGGACTAGTCAGGTATTTTGTCAAATGTCCCTCTATTGGAATTTATGTAATGTTTTTCTCGTAATGCTTTTGGTTTAAAAGAGGAAGATCATAGAAGTAAAGTGCCTTTTTTATCACATCATATCAAGGGTACGTGCTATTAACATGATTTGTCACTGTTGATGTTGACGTTGACCTGAGGAATACTGAGCTATTTAAGGCTTCTGTAAACATTATCAGTGGCTTTCAGGTCAGGTCAACTATTCTGAAAAAAATTTGGAAGTTCAATTATTTTTGAATCATCATGAGAATTGTACAATAGCCGGAAAATTCATTGCAATTCATGGAGCTGCCTATGTTGGTGGGAATTCCTAACTGTAATGTTAATTTTTTTTAAATATATTTTTTAAAATGTTTATTTCTTTTAAGAGAGAGAGAGAGCATGGGAGAAGGGCAGAGAGAGAGAGAGAGAGAGAGAGAGAATCTCAAGCAGGTTCTGTGTTGTGGGCGCAGAACCCCATGCGGGGCTTGATCCTACAAACCATGAGATCATGACCTGAGCCAAAACAAAGAGTCAGATGCTTAACTGACTGAGCCACCCAGGTGCCCCTATACTGTAGGGTTAATTTTATACAGTGTGTTTTTGGTGAGACTATGAACTAGGAATTAATGTTAGAATGGAATGTCTTAACATCGATTCTTTTTTTTTTAATGTTTTTTTTTGAGAGAGGGAGAGAGACAGAGCATGAGTGGGGGAGGGACAGAGAGAGAGAGAGAGAGAGAGGGAGACACAGAATCTGAAGCAGGCTCCAGGCTCCTAGCTGTCAGCACAGAGTCCGATGTGGGGCTCGGACCCACAGACCGCGAGATCATGACCTGAGCCAAAGCTGGACACTCAACTGACTGAGCCACCCAGGGGCCCCTTGAGATCAATTGTTTAAAACATTTAGCGTATTTGAACAGAGATTTTTGCATACATCCATTTGAAGCTAAGAGCATCTGTATCCATCTGTACCCCAGATGTAGCTTTTGATTTTCTAGAATTGTTTTGCAAAGGAACACATCTTATCTAAAAAATGATTTAGCTGTCTTGTTTCCACTATTCTTGTTTCCATTCACTGAATAAACCTTTTGGATGTGTGAGCAATTACATTTCCCACATCCTACATTTGATCATTTCTAGGAGCCAATAAGAGAGTTCAGTGAAGTGAATTTGAATGATTTATTTGTACAGAAAGAATGAATTTCCTCTTAGCTGTACATCCGACACCCACACGATACCTCATCTCTGATGCTGGGAAGGAACATTTTCGGGAGAAATTTGATGCCCAATTAGTGTGTTTTAATTTGGTCAGTGGAATTTCCATCTGGCTCTGATGTGTATTCTGGAGGACAGACTAGCATGTAGTTATACAGCTTATTAGTTTGTGAGATGGGGTCATAGGTACAGAGGACATTTCACCGAAGCAGGATTTTATAGATTCTGAGTCCCCCCCCCCTCTGTTTTTGTTAGCTACGGGGTGCATGGGGACAGAGAAAGCACGTGATACTTACTTTGTGGTTGAACACCTTATTATCAACAGCTTAAAATAAGAAAGAACATCGCAAATACCGACTGCGGATAGAGGTCTTCTCTCCTGAAGAAACGAGACATTTACAGATACAATGATATCTCACAGATAGGTACTTCCTTGCTGTAGAATTATCGGTCACAAAACTTGAGATAAATGTGTTTAGCAAAAATTACAAGTATGCTTTTAAAGTTTTATTGTTCCACATATGCAGAGGCAGGAGGAGGAGGAGGAAAAGGAGAGAGAGAGAGGGAGAGGGAGAGGGAGAGGGAGAGGGAGAGGGAGAGAATAAACATACTCATCCCTCACACCTTCCGTACGTTGGGAGTATGCACACGCTAATACTGAAAAGTCCAAGATAAAACATGCCTGTTTTAAAAGTGAAGTTTTCACTGCAGGGTTTGATTCCTGTTATGCTGAAAAAAAGCCAGGAGATTCCAGATGTAAGGGATCCTGGCCAAAAACCTCTACTTCCTATTTTTTGCAACGTATCTTTTTAGTCCGTTTCAAGGAGGCACATTCTCTGTTTTCTGGCCTTTGCTGTTCCATTTTTACACACGGGAGCACGATCTTAGCTGATGCTGTCCGTGTCCCTTCTTCCTCGAAGAATTACACTCCCTTCCTGGGTCCTGTCGGCTCTACAGCTTTGTCACACTGTGGAGTGAGGTCCACGCTTGCTTGTCTCTTAGTGTTGTCCCCGTCCTTTCTTTAGGCACCAAATTCGCACGTATTGTTTTGATTTTCTGTCTTTCACTAAAGCGTAGTAATAACAATCTCAAATGGTTGCGGGATGTCGGGTTTGAATGGGAAGGTCTCAGTGTGTTTCCGATGCCAGTTCTTAATTTCAGGTGATTAGCCGTTCATTATTTTTCGGAGAGAGAGGTGACCTGTGTATCCATAAAACTGAAATCTTGACTTTTGCTCATGCACAATTCCAACTGTACTGAATCACGACTTCTAAGATACGAGCGAACAAAGCCCCAGGCAAAGAGGTTTACTGTGAAAACATTCAGTCCTTCCAGGAACAGGACCAGTAATTTCTCCATCTGTCTGTAGCGTCTGAACCTCAGGATGTCTGTGAACGTGTTATTGTGTTCCACTGTACCCTCGAGTCTGTTTCCCAGCCCTGGAAAATGCCCATGAGAAAGGGTTGTGCAACGCTAACTGTTAGTCACTTTATATTTCCTGAATATTCCCTATTTAATTCCCTGGTAGCTGGCAATAACATCTAGGATTTAAATTGCTGAAGGGAATTCGGGAAAACCCACATAAATGTCTAAGCTGGGGTTTGGCAGGCTCTGTGTTTTGGTGACATAACAATGCCATAACGAGAGATTTCATCTCCCAGAAGAGGCAAGAAATCCCTACCACCGCCAGACCCCCACCGACACTCATCTGAGTCTGAGGATCATCGTTTGTTATAAATGGATTGGACATAGTTTTTCATCTGATTCCCGGGCTGCTGGAATAAAAATTTGGCCTTGGAGTTTAAATGCAACGAGATTTCTTTAGAAATGGGCACCTCGAAGGGTTAGGGGACTTTTTAGAAAGACAAAAGAAAATGTAGTACGTTTTCTGTAAGAGTGGGCAACAGCTTCTCCGTGAAGAGCCCACCCCACTCCCTCCGGATGGAGTCTGAGCTCTGAGGAGGGACAGGCTGGGCCTGACCTATCCACCAAGCCAACCCCAGCAATCAGATGGGTGATGCTGTTCCCAGGCAGACTTTTCTCACACCCTAGAGGCTAATGGACGCGATTTTTAATTTAAGACAGCCTTTTACAAATTGAGGTATCATATTTACCCTTATCACTGCGAAAATGGTCTGACATGTCTTGAATTCAGTTCCACCCTCCATGTTGTTTGATGCTTTATAAGTTTTGATTACTTCAAGGTACCTTTTCTCTTTGTTCATTTTTTGTTATTATTGCGGTTTGGACGTAAGAATATGACCGTGTGCTCTAGAATTTCATGGCTTTTTTAAAAAGTTTATTTATTTATTTTGAGAGAGAGAGAGCAGAAGAGGGGCAGAGAGAAAGGGAGAGAGAGGGAATCCCAAGCAGGATCCACACTGTCAGCACAGAGCCCGAAGTGGGGCTCGAACCCACGAACCATGAGATCATGACCTGAGCCAAAATCAAGATTCAGACGCTTAAGCGACTGAGCCACCCAGGCGCCCCTAGAATTTGATGACTTTTTATTGGGGAGACTTGTATACTCGCAAAGGAAGTTCATTGTCCCCCTCCTTACTGTTCTCCATTTATACCTGCTAATTCTGTTGTAGTTACTGAGTCATCCGGGCTACTGCTCTGTCTAGTTCTCTCATATTTAATTCTGTCACTTTGATAAATGTTGAGGTCACCAGTTACCATTATCTATACTACTGGCTGCATTTCGCCACGTAAGACATTTTTATTATATTTACTGGATCACGAATAGTATGTTGTGTTTTTACCATTTCATGGTCTACTATTACATGGTGATTTCATCTGCCCGTGGTTCTTGCTGTGGCCTTGACTTAATCCGACACTGTGGCGGTCCGCTCAGCTCTTCTGAAATTTGTGCAGGTGTCTTAGAATGTAAGCCATCTCGTTCCTTCAAAGGTTGTCATCGGCTCCTGTTCACGTGACTCCTGTGGACAGGAGACTGTTGGGCTTCACTGAAGGGTGAAGTCTAGTCTCTTTGCTCATTGTGTTGCAATGATATCTCCTCATTTACATCTGTAGCTCTAACTCCAGAAGTTGGACGTCTAGAAGGCATCTGTATTCATTACCCAAGGCTGCCATCAAAGGTACCGTAAGCCGGAAGGCTTAAAACGAGAGAACTCTGTTGTCACGCAGCTTTGGAGGCCTCAAGTCCAGAATCGAGGGTCAGCAGGGCCACGCTCCTTCCGAGATCCTAGGAAGAATCCTTCCTCAAGCCCCCGATGGTGGCATTCCTTGACATCCTCGGTGCTCCTTGATGTGGAGCCGCATCTCTGCAATCTCTGCTTCATCTTCAAATGACCTCCTGGCAGAGACGTTAGTCATATTGGACTCTGGGCCCACCTTGCTGCAGTATGATCTCGTCTTAAGGAATTACACCTGTAAGACCCTTTCCCCGAATAAGATCACATTGTCAAGTACTGGGGGCTGGGACTTTAACATATCTTTTGGGGAAGGGGGACACAAAATTTTAATATAGTTTCCATGTCATTTTTTAACAGCTTTGTTGAGATACCTTCCTGTGGTTTTTTTTGAGATAGTTTCTGCCTTATGACCTTTCCGTTTGCAGTGTCTTTGCCCCAGTCTTCTCATGGCCTCCTTAGATCCTTCAGCCCTCTGCTCGAAACTTCTTCAGAGAGGCCTCTTCTGACCACTCTATTTAAAATAGAAACTCTCATCCACTTACACATATCACTGTCTGACATTTTGTTTGTTTGATGACTGCACATTTCCCCAGGTACATTGTAGGACCTGGGAGAGCAAGAAATTCACCTTGCCGTTGACCAGATGTCCCCAGGGCCTAGAACGGTGCCTGGCACACAGTAGGCGTTCAGTTAATACGTGCTGAATTAACGTGAGAATGAATATAGTCGTAGCATCATCCATTGCCCTATCACTTTATTGAGCAGAGTTCTGAATCAGAGTGAATAAGGAGGAGATATATGGGAGGAATGTTTCAGTGGAGCATAGGACACCAGTATGTGCAAAGGGCCTGAGGCAAGAGTGTGCTCGGCATGTCCAAGTAACAACGGGGTTGGCCAGTGAGTGTAAGTGAGCAGTAGGAGATGTGATTGGATGAAGGGACCATATCAAGCCCCTCTCCCCCTTCCCACAATCTTTGGGCCACCTGACGTTCTTTCCCCGGCTGTTCTAATAGCTGTCTTCCCATTCTTGGGTGGTGGCTTAAATACCACCTCCCTCATATTCCACTGCCACAGCATCCCATGGCATTTATCACCAGCAGTGAATCCACTCACTTCTTTATTGTCTTGCCCTCCCACTGCCCCAACCGACACATAAGTGCTGTGTGAGTCAAGGTCACGTTTGTTTGATAACTGTTGTGTTCCTGGCATCCAAAAAGGTGCACACTCCCGCAAGTGTTGGTTTGTTGGTCGAGTGAGTGAATGGGGACGAACTTCTATCAGCAAACGAGTTCCCCTGAGTCGCTTAATTCCGTTTATAAAAACACAGTTTATAAAAGTGTCTCTTTTCCGGGGAGGAAAGGAAGGGGAGAAGAGAGAGAAAGGACAGCCATATCTAAATATGCTTCCATCTCCCATATTTATTACCAAATAATACAGTTATATTTCTGGCATTCTCCTGCGTGACATTTTTCTATTCCCATGACCTTAAGGCATATCCCTTAGGAATTCTGAGGCTCTGTTTTCTCTCTTGCCACACGTATCGAGTTTTCACCCAACATATTTTCCCAGTGTTTTTTGATTTCTTTTCACATCGTCTTCATAACGTTAACCTTCTAAGGCACATAAATATTTCTAATCTGAGTTTAAACAAGAAAAAAGTGAAGTTAATTGTCTATAGTAAGTCCATCGATGAACTTTTATTAAGTGGTCTGCTTACCAACTCCCCATATATTTGTTGTGTACATACTGGATACGAGGCACTGGTCTAGGCTCTGGGGGGTCCTGGAGTAAGCTGGGCAGGCGAGATGTGGTTCTTGCCTTCCCAAAGCTTCTGTTCTGGTATGAGGCAGACACTAAGAATTATTTTCATGAGAAGTTATTGAATTAAACCTGCACGTAATGGAGACACAAAAAAGGAGCATGTGATGCCATGAAAGCATCTTACGGTAGGACCTGAGCTGGTCTTAGGGGTCAAGGACACCTTCTCTGCTAGTTTCTTCTTCATTAAACATTCTTCTCTTTTCTGTTACGAACAGAACTCTGATTTCGTTTGAATGGGCAGAGTATCCATTTTTGTACGTCCCTTGCAACACGGGATGGCCACTGGACCTCGCACTGACTACTCACGTGGTGGGAGTGGACCGGATGGTGCCGGCTGAGTTTCGCTTTCCTGGAGTAGATTCCGCCTCTTCGTCCTCAGTCTTCTTTCCACTTCCCCCTTGATAGGGGTGTCCATGGAGTGATACGAAGACCGAAGTCACGAAGGCATTGACGATATCTGGGACCTGGTGCCCCTGCCCTTGGGTTTCTATCCCCCAACCTCTTATGAGGTGCTAACAATGAGCCCCTATTTGATGAAGCCACAGAAGAGGGGTTTCTATATCACGCAGCTGGGTGCAGTTCCTAGCTAATACAAGCTTACTTGAGGAAATGGCATGTGAACTGGGCTTTGAAGGATGTGAGTAGCAACTAACTGAGTCCCCACGTGCTCTGCGTAGACCTAGGGCTTTTGAACGCCGGGGTCTCATCATCTGAGTTGAAGGGTATCGGAGCACAATTTCTTAAATCCCTCTACAGTCGGACTTGACGATGAAGCTGCCGGAGGAGAAAAGGCTAAAAGCAGCAGCTGGCCCTTGCCGTGTGCGAGGCACTGTTCTAAGGGGTTTACACCCGTGACCTCTTTCAGTTCTTACGACAACCCTTTGAGAGAGGTGCCATTGTTGCCCCCTCTTATTTGAGGAAGCCAAAGCAAAGACAGATCAAGCCAGTGGCTCAAGATTGCATAGCTACTAAACGGAAGAGCCAGGATTTGAAGCCCCGTAGTGTGGCTTGAGAGCCTGAGCTCATTAACTCGTGACGAGTGGGCTTGACCCAAACTTTGGACTCATTCCTGTCTCCTTCCCTTTGATGCCTAAGAGGCCTCCTGAGATGTGGTGCCCAAACAGGAGACGTTGACTGTTCTTACCAAGGAGTGCACTTCTGGATTCTGTTCCTCGCCAGCTGATAAGCCAGTTGGGCGATGGTTTTGGAATACCTTCATGTCGGTCCTCTCTTTTTTTTTTTTTTAATTTTTTTTTTTTTTACGTTTATTTATTTTTGAGACAGAGAGAGACAGAGCATGAACGGGGGAGGGGCAGAGAGAGAGGGAGACACAGAATCGGAAGCAGGCTCCAGGCTCCGAGCCATCAGCCCAGAGCCCGACGCGGGGCTCGAACTCACGGACCGCGAGATCGTGACCTGAGCTGAAGTCGGACGCTCAACTGACTGAGCCACCCAGGCGCCCCGGTCCTCTCCTTTTTGTTATTTCTGGGAACCCTACTGAACCAACTGTTCCCTCAAGTCATGAGACAGAGAAGTTCTTGATAGTCTTTTTTTAGACCCTGACCCAAAGTCTATCAATTTGTTCCAAGTTGCGATAAAAATATTTATCGCAAGCACACGCGGGTTGTTTTATTTTTTCCCTAGCTTCTGGACCGTTGCTTTGTCTGTCTTTTATTGCCGCTTCTGGGATGCCCCTGGAAACACGGAAGCTTCCCCCATTAGGTCCAGCTCAGGGTGCGACTCAGAAAGCAGTCCGTGGATTACTAGTTCAAAACCAGTTCGAAAACTGTGACTGGTCTGCGACAAGATGAGTAGGGAAATGAAGAGGCTTTGGGCAATTTGGCATGGCCACGATGTCCAAGGATGTGGTCCCTGAGGTAGTCTTGTTGATGGGGCACGGGCCACTCCGGGTGCTGGCGCACTCACCCAATGAGCTGGTTGTCACGGGAGCTGTGTTACAGGCATGGGCAACAGGACCACTTGGTTCACGATGGATTGGAAATGAGAACAAAAGTGCTTCTTCACGACACATAGTTTGAGAATCCCACCTGTGACTCGCGGTGGCAATTCAGCGTGTGTCATGTAACCTGGCCCTCGACCTTATTTTGGTAAGCTTTATTCTAGTCATTTCATCTGTGGGGCCTCCTTGCCTGTGATGCCACAGCCTGTCCTTTCTTTCCTTCACATCTACCGTAGCACTTAGCAAGGTGCTGGCCACATACAGGAGACAAACCTCAAATGCTTTGGGGAGCCTGGGTGGCTCAGTCGGTTGAATGTCTGACTCTTGATTTCAGCTCAGGTCACGATGCCAGGGTCGTGGGATCGAGATGGCAGTTCGAGTCTGCTTAGAATTCTCTCCCTCTCTCCCTCTCTCTGCCCCTCCCCTGCTGGCACTCTCCTCTCTCTCTCTTAAAAACAAAACAAGGGTTTTGTTGTGTTTTTGCCGTGATTCAAATCATGAGATGAGGGGGGTTGGGCAGGCAGGAGAAGAGTCAACTTTGCCTCCCTTGGTGCAAAAAAGGGAAAACGATCCCTCATAACTTAGATTTTAGAAATACAATGTCAAGGAAGAAGCTTCAGGAGTACTATTCTAATGACCATTTATGGGAGCCTGTCGCACACCAGGCATTATGCTAGAGGCTGTATTTGTTTCCATGTGGCGCTTCACTTAATCTTTGTACCATCTCGTGAAGGTAGGTATACTTACCACCATTTTGCCAATGAAGGAGATGACGTATCAGAGAGGCTGAGTGACTTATATGAGGTCACACAGCTACCGAGTGGTGGTGGTCTGTCTGACTTCAAAGCCTGTGTGCTTTTTCTTCTTCCCATTATTACTTAGTGACAGCATGTATGGCTGAAAGGGAAGGTTACCGGATTTAGAAAATGACTTCAAATGTATTTTAAATATCATTTTTCTAAAATAGCTTTTTGGTGATTGTTGCTATGTCTTAGATTTCCATTAAAGCCCTTTCTGTTCTATACTTTGCTTTTACTTCAGACGATGGGGCACGATCTTCCTCGGCCCAGGCCGTCCAGCAAATTACAATTCCAGATTCACCTTTGCACCTCTTGGGAGAAGACAGACAGAGCCTTCTTTTTGGGGTCTAATTAGGCAGCGATTTAGCCTCGTGGCCCCGGAGGTCGGGACATGCAGCTTTAGCAGAGACGTGCGTCCCGTCTCTGGGGACAGGAGGGTTGTTACATGTCTCCGTGGTGTATCATATGCAAACTGTGTCTAGGATGGGCTTTTCAGATGCCGCTTTCTGGCTCCTGGGGGAGAATTGTTTTCTAGTGTTTTTAGTAGTTTCCAAAGGCTTTTATTCTCTAATTTAAATGTATAATTACCTGCTCCTAATTAGGTCCCGTCTCTGAAAACTGCGTCAACAACTTGCTGTCCGGAGTTAAGGTTGAACTGCAGTTTTGACCAGACAAGGGCACATTTACTGAGGACCAAGAGATACTCAGCCTGGTTGTCTAATTATCCCCCCGAACACAGATTTATAATTGTATTCCGTTAGATGTATTTTAGAAAACTGAACTGGCTGCCTTAGGGATGAAGCAGGTAAAATGGAGATTTTTATGGTAGTTTAATTTCTTTTTTTTTTTTAACGTTTTATTTTATTTTTGAGACAGAGAGAGACAGAGCATGAACGGGGGAGGGTCAGAGAGAGGGAGACACAGAATCTGAAACAGGCTCCAGGCTCTGAGCTGTCAGCACAGAACCCGACGCGTGGCTCGAACTCACGGACCGCGAGATCATGACCTTGAGCCGAAGTTGGCCGCTTAACCGACTGAGCCACCCAGGCACCCCTCTTTTTTCTAAGCTTATTTCTTTTGTGAGAGAAGGGTGGAGAGAGCATGAGAGGGGGAGGAGGAGAGAGAGGGAGAGAGAGAGAGAGAGAGAGTGAGGGGGGCAGAGAGAGAGAGAGAGAGAGAGAGAGAGAGAGAGAATCCCAAGCAGGCTCCACTGCCATCGCAGAGGCCAATTCAGGGCTCGAACTCACAAACTGTGAGATCATGACCTGAGCCAAGACCAAGAATTAGATGCTTAACGGCCTGAGCCACGCAGATGTCCCCCCCTCCACTTCTTTGTTGTTGTTTTTTTTCTTGTAAGTAGGCTCCACACCCAATGTGGGGCTTGAACTCACAACCATGAAATCAAGAGGCGCATGCTCTTAACTACTGAGCCAGCCAGGCGCCCCAGTATTTGAATTTCTAAAGCAGAATCAGGTCTGTACTTTACGAACTATTTTTATGTTTAAAAAAAAAACAAGGTTACTAGGAAGTGTCTATCCTCAGTGTGAGTTCGTCGGTCCCTAACACATTCCAAGGAAATTTGATTGTGGAAAGGTGTTCGAGAAACGACGTCTTTTATATTTTGTTTATGTTGCGGTGATCTAGTAATTAAATGAGAAAGCAGACTAATAGTGACTCAGGATTCTAATATGAAGAGGAGAGACATAAGGAAGGAAGAAAGTAAATTGCCCTCTTCAGAACGTAAGCAGTCTGCTGAAAAGTAGTTTACCTAGCATAGCATCTCTCAAATAGATGTGTGTGTACTTAAGTAATTTTTCTTTAGCCAATTATCTCTGTCACATCACTGTTTCTTTAATCCCTCACATCTAATTGCTGATCAAAGCCTAAATTCCAACTGCTCAATGAAGCTCTTAATCTGTCCCTTCCTCTCCAATCCTGCCGCCCTATAGCTACTTTACCTCTTGTTCCTGAACTGGTCTCCCTTGACCCCAGGATCTTCCACTCCCTGATCCGACTTTTGCCCTGGTACCATGGTGGTGGCTTATTCGAAAACATGTACTTGATCATGTCACTCTACCACTGAAAAGCCTTCATTTCTCACAGGAAGAAGGAGGAGGAGGAGGAGGAGGAGGAGGAGGAGGAGGAAGAGGAGGAGAAAGGAGGAGGAGGGAGGAGGAGGAGGAAGAGAAGGAGAAGGAGGAGGAAGAGGAGGAGAAGGGGGAGGAAGAGTGGGAGGAAGGGGGAGGGGGAGAAGGAGGAGGGAGGAGGAGGAGAAAGGAGGAGGAGGAGGGAGGAGGAGGAGGAAGAGTGGGAGGAAAGGGGGCAGGGGAGAAGGAGGAGAAGAGAAAGACAAGGTAGAACCCAGACACGAAAGAAAGATAAAGACAAGATGGAGCACAGAGCCCCTGCTTCATGGTCCTTGTCCACCTTTCCTCTAGCATCCCTGCTATTCTAGCCTCAGGGCCGAGCCGGTGGCTCCTAGGTCTCTCCTTCGATCAAACTGCTCTTGGTCGAGGATGCTCTTCGCCAGCCTGCCTCCGATCCCCAGGTTTTGGCATCGGCTCCTCCTCGGTAAGCCTTCCCTGACAATCTCTTCCTGCTCCCTCTGCTTCTACTTAACAACAATCCCAGTGTGTTTTCAATATCAGTCTGGGTGCCATCTATTTTAACTATTATGTTTTTATCTAATTATTTTATTTTATTATTTTTTAAGGTTTATTTATTTATTTTGAGAGAGACAGAGACAGCGTGAGCAGGGGAGGGGCAGAGGGAGAAGAGGGAGAGAATCCCGGGCAGGCCCTGCCATGTCAGCACAGATCTCGACGTGGGGCTCGAACTCATGAACTGTGAGATCATGACTGGATCTGAAACCAAGAGTCAGACGCTTAACCGACTGAGCCACCCAGGTGCCCCTAATCCTTGTATTTTAATGACAGTGTGCTGACCACCTAGATTTGGATTCTGGCTTTGCATTTCCTAGTGGGGTTAAGTTGACAAATGGCTTAAGTTCTCTGTACTTGGGTTTACTCGTCTGTAAGGTGGGGATATTAATAGTGCCCACTTCTTGGGACTGTAGTGGAGATTCAGTGAATTAATGTGTGCAAAGCTTTTGGAACCCTGGCTGGGACAAGCTGGGTGCTTCACTGATTCCACGGAAAAGCCATTATGTGAGTTGCATAGATCTTATTTGAGAAAATACTTTAAAGGCATTTTATTTCTGCTCTTGTGCTTACTTGTGAGATAAATAATTGGATACTATTAAAATCTGTAGCAACAACTTGCTATTTGTCCGTAGAGTTCTGAGAAAAATGAGAAACTTTTCAAATAAAGGACTGTTATACTCCTGGGCAGAGAAGTTTACTGCGGTTTGAATATGAGTAATTTTAGTCAGAGCCTTGACTGATCGGCAGCTTATCTGCAATTTACCCAACTCGTTTACTCGGTTTCTAAGTTACCTTAATTAACCACACAGCAGAACCATAGGTAAGCAGCAAAGATTTCTGGTGTTGGTTCCTGGACCATGCGATTCAGGGAATGGCCGTGAGGTTCCTCGTTTTCTGTGGGTGATTCTATTTTTCACCATTATAAATGATGCTGAAGTGAACATCCTTTACCCAAAAGTCTTGTGCACCTTTAATTATGTCCTTAGAGCAAGTTGATCAAAGTAGAATGGTTGAGTCAAAGGAAATGAATGGATATTAGTTATCAGCTTACCTTCCAAACAAGGTTTTATTCATTGATACTCGTACCAATAGCACTGGGAAGTGTCCCGTCTCCTCCACACTTCTGCTATCGCTGAGTATTCATCTCGTTTTCTTTTTTTAATATTTATTTATTTTTGAGAGAGAGACAAAGTGCGAGCGGGGAAGGGGCAGAGAGAGACAGACACTGAATCCAAAGCGGGCTCTAGGCTCCGAGCTGTCAGCACAGAGCCTGATGCAGGGCTCGAACTCACAGGCTGTGAGATGATGACCTGAGCCGAAGTCGGACGCTCAACCGACTGAGCCACCCAGGCACCGCTTTATCTTGGTGGTGGTTGTTGTTGTTGTTGTTGTTGTTGTTTTTTAATTATTTCCTTCCTTCATAAGCCAGAGGAAAGAAAAGACAGACGAAGAAGGTGTTTTGCTCATACAGGGGAGGAGATATTCACCCTCATTTCTCTTCCTTATTCATCTGTAATAAAAGATTCATTTGTAATAAGAGACTTATGCTTTAGACTCCACTCTTTTTCTGACCGCAGACTTTTAATAATCAAAACTTTTCATACTCAGTACGTTTCTTTTAAATCTTCATAAATGAGGTGCAAGAACAGAAACCTGCTAATACTGTCACTGTGTGTAGTAAGTACGGATAAGAAGAATCGCAAAGACTTTAAACTCCAGAATCCCAAGACTCACTTTTAAAAAGGGACGTGAGGAATACCAAAAACAGTGGGAATCAAAGAAGCTCAGCCTGGAGCTTGATATTTTCACTTATTGGATAGGACTGCGTAGAGTTTAATGAGTGAGCCTTTAATTGGAGCCTTTAATTTCTTTAAAGTTTTTATTTATTTTGAGAGAGAGAGAGAGAGAGAGAGAGAGAGAGAGAACACAAGCAGGGGAGGGTCAGGGAGAAGGAGCAAGAGAGAGAATCCCAAGCAGGCTCCACACCGTCAGCACGGAACCTCATGGGGGGCTCGAACCCATGAACTGTGAGATCATGACCTGAACTGAAATCAAGAGTCAGACGCTCGACTGACGGAGCCACCCAGCTGCCCCTAGAGACCTCTGACATACATGGTTTGTGGAGCGACTCAAGATCTCTTGGTGACATTGTTTGAAAAATGATCAGAACAGTTAATTTTATTCTCTTTTTACGCAAAAAGGTGTGAATTAGAAAGATTAATACATAACTTTGTGATGATTGGTGGTACCATTTATTACTTCCTACAGTTTTCTTATTAGGTACTCTCTGGAATGATTATGTACGTATAAAGGAACGTTAATGCATATTTATAGCTAAAAAGGAGTTAGACATGGGGATTTTCACTCTACTGTATACGTATATATATATTTTTTCACTATGTATATGTATGTATACATACACGTATATATACATATATATTTTTTGAAAGAAAGGACCTTCATGAAATTTGAAAGTAAAAATCTGGGGACCTGCGGGAGGGAAGGAAGGGGTTAAACATGGCAGGAGGGTGCCAGGACAGGCCTCTGGGCTGACTTCTCATTAGGAAATCTGGTATTTCAGGTTGGACTGGGCCTTGGGAATGGCTGCTCCTTTGTTCAAGAGAAAAAGTGCATTAGATCTGGCTGCACTTTCAGACCTGACTTGTAGAAAATGAATTCTAGAACTTTCTAGGGTCAGAAAGTGAGGCGGCCCTGCAGCACCTTGAACAGAGGTAACCCCTTGAATCGGAGATGGTGTCCCTGATCCTCAGGTTACGCACACTGACAGCCTGGACACCCGTGGTGGTGATTAACCCTACGGATCCCTCCATTCCCCTCACATTTATTTTGAGATTCGCTCTTTAGTAAAAGCGACCTTGACGCTGGCGGGATTTTTTTTTTCTTCAGATTTTATTTATTTGTTTGTTTGTTTATTTATTTATTTATTTATTTATATTATGAAATTTATTGCCAAATTGGTTTCCATACGACACCCGGTGCTCATCCCAACAGGTGCCCTCCTCCATGCCCCTCTGCCACTTTCCCCTCCCTCCCACTCCCCATCAACCCTCAGTTTTTATTTCAAGTGCTTTTGTTTTCCTGCTTTTCATAGCTCGGGATACGTTTATTTAGATTTCTCTGATGACCAGCCTCTGTGCGTGGACTCCTTCTTACGCCGTTTTTTCAAAAAGTTGCTCCGTTTAACCTGTGACTAATTGGTTAGATAAAACCAGCATATGTACTCCTAGGACCTAGGAGTACATTTCGTCCCAGGCCTGGGAAGGAGGAGTACATTGCACTTCCTTCCTGTCATTCTTTCTCTTTCCCTTTCCTGCAAAATTATCATCCAAAGTCGTGTTGGAAAATTCTTCATTTGTCTATCAGAGCTCTTTCATTCATTCGTGTATTATTCCGTAAATCTCCCCGCTCCCAGCCAGCTCCTGGACTCCAAGTGTCCTCCCACCCACACACAGCACAGGAAGGGAAGCTTCTCTAGGAGAAGAAACCGGTCAGGAAGGAAAGAGTAAGGAGTATGGAATGTCAACTAAGTGAAAAATTTGTGATTTGGTGGAAAGAACAACGGACCAGAGTCTAACACGTGGGTTCTAGGCTCAGCTTCCTACTGATGGGTTGTGTGAAATTGTCCAATTGCATCTAATGTCTTGAGTCCCCACCTCCTTCGCTTGTACAATGGGGTGGCCTGCTTCCCTAGGATGGTTGTGGGAATCCGATGAGACACTGCACGCCAAGTCTCTCTAAACTTTGCTCAGGCTCTTTCTGAAAGCACGGTGCCATCATTATTCTGGAAGGAAAACATGAGACAGGCAGGACAGGGCGTCCATGTTGGGAATTCATTCTGGAGCGAGGTCGCAGCAGTCATTGGGAAGAGTCTTCCTGGGGCAATTTCATATTTACTTATTTAAGTAATCTCTACACCCAACGTGAGGCTCGAACTCATGACCCCGAGATCAAGACTCGCTTGCTCTTCTGACTGAGCCAGCCAGGTGCCCCATTCCATGGGTAACTTAAATGACAATGCCTCAAGGAATTTTCCCCGGCTCTACCCCTCCCCAAGTCCAGGTTGTGCCCCTGACATGGGCCCCTAACACTGTATACTTTTTGTCCCCGAGCATTTTGCAGGTAGCGGTACCAGTGTCTGTCTACAAGATCGTAAGCCCGTCGAAGTCAGGGCCTGCTCTCATCCATCACGATGCCCACAGATCCTGGCGCTGTGTCCATAGGGACAGTAAGTAGACAAGTGGAAGTATTTCTCACGAGCGAAGGCCCGGATGAGGCATTCGGTCAGACAGCGTGACACGTCAAAGGATTCTGCTGGGCACTTACGCTGTGTGGGAAAGTCAGCAGATTGAAACCAGGTTTGGGGTCCAGAAGGCCAGTCTTAAGTCCTAGTAGTCTCACTGCTTAGCTATATTATCACCAAGACATCCCTGTGCTATCGGGAAGCGTGCTATGGCTTCTCAGCTTCGGAGAGTGACAACCTCTCTGTGCTTCAACATCCTCACTTGAAAAATGGAGCAAAAAACCACCTTCAAATGCCTTATCTTCTTCAGCCGCGTTAAGGCGCGGTTTGGGTTTTTGTTCACGGCGCCATAAGCAAATGCTCTAACGCGTTTTGTTTGGTTTTCATTTTCCTGAAAAAGGACAACATTCAGGTATTTGCAGCATTTCTCAAATGATGGGTAAAATTGTAACAAGAGCCTTGTCCTCTTTCTCTTGGCTCATCTGTAACTCCAGACTTCCTGTTTGTTCGGGTTGTCGGACGGCTTGGAATCCTGGAGGTTTGAGGGAAGCCGAGTACCTGAGTAAGGCTAATGACTTTGCAGAAGCCCATACTTCTTGCCTAGTGCTCACCTCCCACTACCACTAGCCTCGCACAAGCCGCTGTCATCTCCGGCCTCCTCACGTACTTCCCCTTCTTGCCTCCTACCCCCTCTTCACAGCACAGAGCAGACGTTCCCCGAATGCACATCTGATCTTACTCCTACTGACCGAGAGCCCTTCGGGAGGCCCCCCCCCCCCCCCCACGGCTGGCCAGGGCTCTTTCTCAGGATCCTTCTCTTCTCTGTCAGTCTGTCTGTCTCTCTGTCTGTCTGTCGCACTCTCTCTGTCGCTTTCAGTTCCTCCAACCAGCTGGACTCCGTTCGGGTCTCAGTTTTAATGGCACTTCTTGGTGGTGGGCCTTTCCTGACCCCCTAGACCAGACTGAGCATCCTTGTGATGTGATCCTGACTCTTCCTCTGGCCTGCCTTGTCCCGTAGAGCTGTCTGTAAACTCCATGAAGGCAGGAGCAAGCTTCTCCTGTTCACCTCTGCACCTCCAGAACCTGTCGAGTGCTGTGTGCCTCGCGTAGATGGCGTGCCTCAGGTAGGAGTGTGCCTGTAATGGGTTCATTTTAATAGAAAGGGTAGTTCCAGGGTGCCCGGGTGGTTCAGTCAGTTGAGCGTCTGACTTCGGCTCAGATCATGATTTCACGGTTTGTGAGTTCGAGCTTCGCATCGGGCTCGCTGCTGTCAGTGCTGAGCCTGCTTCCTATCAAATCCTCTGTCCCCCCTCTCTGCCCCTCCCCTCTCGTGTTCTCTCAAAAATAAATAAAACTTTTTTTTTTTAAAGAAAGGATAGTGCCACCTAGCCAAAGCTATATCATTTACTCTTCCACTATGGTGCTCATTAATTCAGTTGTTAATCCTCTACTCTGCCCGGCACTGTTCTGGGGGCGGGGCATACAGCACTGAACAACACAGCTATAGATTGAGCTGGAAGGACATTTCAGGCAGAAGGGAAGCCTGCAAAGCAGGTGGTTTCAAGGAACAGCTCGAAGGGCGGGCGGGAGGCTGGAGAACCATGGGCCAGGAGAAGGAGGAAGGAGTGAGGACTTTGAACTTTACTCTGCCGGGGGTCTGAGCAGAGGAGGTAGGGGAAATCCAACTGACTTACGTTTTAAAAGGATCCCTCTGACCTATGTATAGATTACTGACTCAAGGGAGATAAGGCAGAAAGCCAGGACGCTAGTTAAGGAAGCTTTTCGAAAATCCAGGCGGAAGGATGGCAATGACTTGACCCAGCAGCTAGCAGTGGGGGTGGTGAGAAACAGTTAGCTTCTAGATCTGTTTTGAAGGACAGGCCAAGAGGATTTGCTGATGGGCTGGATGTGGGATGTGGGGACAGCGGGTGGCAAGGATGACACCCAGGGGCTTTGGCCTGGGTGACCAGAAGGATGGAGCTGCCGGTAAGGGGACGGGCAGGTGGCCGGTAGAGCAGGTTTCGGGGGACAGATGAGGAGCTCAGCTTCCACATACTTAAGATGCCTATTAGTTACCGGCATGTTTTTGCGTCCTAAAGTAATGCATCTAAGACGGCAATTTTCTTTAATCTATATATGGAAATAATGAAATACCATACATTTCTCCCCCCCACCCCCCACCCCCCCACCCCCGAAATGGAAACGCAAGATTGCCCTTTTCTGTAAAATTCTATGCCTGGCCATTTCCTGTGCGGGTGCACTAGGATTCCATGTTTCTTAGAGTAGACGTCAGCCCGGATCCCGTTTTAGAACCAGTAGAATTGTGCACCGCTGATGTTTGCTTCACTGTATAAGGTATTTATTTACTTTTTTTTTAAGTTTATTTATTTTGAGAGAGAAAGTGTGAGCAGGGGAGGGGCAGAGAGAGAGGGAGAAAGAAAGAATCCCCAGCAGGCTCCGAGCTGTCATCGTGACCTGAGCCGAAATCAAGACCCGGATGCTTAACCAACTGAGCCACCCAGGCACCCCTAAGAAACTTATTTTTATAGTAAGCCTGTTGGGGAAAAAAACAGGTAACTTACTGTATTTCCATACCTGAGTAAAATGATGCTAAGTACAATTTATCCAATGACTGAGGTCTTGGGTCACCACTTAGAATAAGCAGCTGCCCGCTGGGCACGCTGAGGGCCTCCTATGTGCTGGTAGCTCTCCTCACTGTCACCGTGACAGGTATGTGAGGTCCCTTGGGTGAGTTGGAGTTTTTGCCATGGTGTTCGCTCATTCTATCCTTCCCACTTTTTTTCCTTGTATCCACCCCCCCCTACACACACACACACATACACACAGATGATATTTTTAGCACACTTGCTTTCCATTTCTGTTCTGACTGTTGAAATACCTTTTTCTTTTCCTTTCTCTTCTCCTTGCCTTCCCGGCGAGTTCCAATGAGCTGAGGTTGCCATATGTGATTCTTAGATAAGTGGGCTGTTACTAGTTTTGCATTTTCCCTTCTGCAACTTTAGCTTTTTGCCTGAGCTGCTGGGGGCCATACTTACAGGCCAAGGAGGCTGAAGGGCCGGGTTGATGCTGAAAAGCTACTAGTGGATGACATCTGACAAGATACAGATAATCAAGAGTATAGTCATGACTATGTCTGTGCAGAACTGGTCTGTATCCTTTTCCTCGGCTAGATAAGTTTTATATACTCCCCCCAAGAATAGCATTCTTTTTTTAAAAACATTTTTAAAAGTTTATTTATTTTGAGAGAGAGAAAGTACACACAAGCTGAGGAGGGGCAGAGAGAGAGAGGGAGAGAGAGAATCCCAAGCAGGTTCCATGCCGTCAGCACAGAGCCCAACGCAGGGCTCGATCCCACGAACCATGAGATCGTGACCTGAGCCGAGATCAAGAGTCAGATGCTTACCCAACTGAGCCATCCCGGTGCCCCTACCCCCCAGGAATAGTATTTTTTACAGAAGATGCCCCAATTCGTGTTGTTGATAACTAACACCGAGCAGAAAGAGCCATTTCAGAGGAAGAGTTTTCAAAACTGGAAGACTGTGTATGCCGTGAAAATTAATGTTAGTAAAGTCAGATATGTTGCTAGATATTTGTATCCAGAAAAATGGATTTATCACTGAGTTAACTTAA
This sequence comes from Prionailurus bengalensis, assembly GCF_016509475.1. Classification (NCBI taxonomy): domain Eukaryota; kingdom Metazoa; phylum Chordata; class Mammalia; order Carnivora; family Felidae; genus Prionailurus; species Prionailurus bengalensis. The sequence goes on from NC_057345.1 coordinate 5,598,001, forward strand.
AAAATTTTTGCCTCGTCCAAAAATTACTTTTAATTCTAACCACCGAATGATAAAGCATAGTTCCTAGAATGGATGCATTCTTCCAACAGCTGGTTTACTCGGATTATTCGGGATTTTTGCTGGAATCCAAGTGGTCTTTCAAGAGAACCGATGATTTTCTGATGAAGCTGTTCACACGCTTTTGAAGCCAGGAGAAGGGGTGAGTATTAATTTGCATTCTCTTCGGCTATAGAATTCTCTCTCAGGCCAGCAGTGTTTGATGAAGTCTGAATTCCCATTTCAGTTGTATAGACAACAAGACTGTATGCAGGTATGAAATTGTCTTGGTAAGACGAATAAAATTGGGCCACCACACAAGCAAACATGGACATCACCTGTATCTGGAGTCTCAAAGTCATGAAATACGCAGTGTTTGAAAGGATACGAGAAATACATTGATTTGATTTGATCTTTTTCTTTGTGGCCATCCTTCGTGTTACAAAACAGTTGAAGCTTAGTATCATTTCAAGCACGGAGTGTAAAGTGATCGGTGAGGCTGGATGGAGGAAAGGCAAGAGAAATGAATTTGAAGGACAAAAAAAAACCCAAAAAAACCCCACATATCCTTCGAAGACCTCCCCGTCTCGAGGACAGAAAATGCCTTGGCAGTCGCGATTTTTGTGCAGTCAGAAGGGAGCTGATTTCCCAGCTGTTCTGGTGTATTTTCCTTATTAGTCTTTGCTCCCACGGTCTAAAAGCAAATACCGGATCTAAGCGCCTACAGTACTGGTCAAGGACTGCAGCTTCCCTCGTGTGTGACTCACAGGCGCGAGCAAACCACCTACTGTAACAGCTGGCCCCAGACCCTGGCCCGGCCACAGCGCAGCAGCTGCTTTGCTGGACCCCTGCTTGCTTGGCTATTAACTGTCTTAACTGTTGCTCTTACCTTTATGGGCTGTGGTAAAGGCAGGCTTTATTTATTTATGTTTGTTTGTTTTTGAGAGAGAGCGCGCGCGCGCATGTGAACAAGTGAGGGAGGGGCAGAGAGAGAGGGAGACGCAGAGTCCAAAGCAGGCTCCAGACTCCGAGCTGTCAGCACAGAGCCCGACGTGGGGCTCGAAGTCACAAACCGTGAGATCATGACCTGAGCCAAAGTCGGACGCTTAACCAACTGAGCCACCCAGGTGTGCCAAAGGTGGGCTTTAGATGCGTAGACCCTTGGGTCCATTTTTCCCCAATTGTATTTCTCGGTTCTTACTAAAAGATCTCAGCGGTCACCTGGAAGCATAATTTCGATTTAGGATGCTAGAAGGCCGGTCATCATTTACAACGGCCCTTCATGTGCTTTTTTGCATGCGTGATTACTTTCTTGATGAACAAAGGTTATGCTTAGTTTCAGGCTTGGTTATTATTTGTTACTATTACGATCAGTATGAGGTGAACCACCTTTATAAGAACTTGTTCCTTTTTTTTTAATGTTTATTTTTGAGAGAGAGAGACAGAGGGCAGGCGGGGAGGGGCAGAGAGAGAAGGAGACACAGAATCCGAAAGAGGCACCACGCTCCGAGCTGTCAGCGCAGATCCTGACGGGGGGCTGGAACTCACAAACTGTGAGATCGTGACCTGGGCCGAAGTCGGACGCTTAACCGACCGTGCCACCCAGGCGCCCCTATAAGAACTAGTTTCTTAAAACGGGATGGCATCTTGCTGCGTTTCTTTGACTCTCCGCCATACCTCTCCTCTGCCCAGAGGATCATTCTCGAGGCTTCACTAGAGAAAGGGAGAGCACAGCACCTGGCCTCAGAAAGCCTCCAAACCGGTTGTGGCTACAGATTAACATGTGAGAATCAAAGATTCCCAAAGGAAGGCAAATCAGATGCAGTTTCAGAGAAAGGAGAGATTTTTTTTTGCGGGGCAGGTCAGTCTGTGCCCCAGTGCTTGTGTCTTGCAGCCTTGTGTTTTACTGGGTATTAGTATTGTTTCGCAAAAGTTGTTCTGGAGTCACACGCCATGCCATTTTCATCTTTCGATCTCCCTATTCTAGTACATTCCGGCCCCTGCACGGGACACGACACTTTACACATAACACGTGCCAGGTAAACATTTGCTGACATAATTGAATGGGAGAAGGCTTTGTGGAAAAGGCAGAGCTTGGGCCCAGCTTTAGATAGAGAGGGGAGGTTGGCCAGTGACATACTCTGCCTGTCTATGAGTCATTCGTTCTGGGCCTTGAGGAAGAACTGGCAAAGTCAAAACAGAGCGGAGACACGTGCCAGGTCGAAAGAGTGACTACGGCAGAGCAGAGGGTTAGTGTATGAAATATGGGGTCAAGGAGGAGGCCTGGCAAGACATTCTGGAGAATAATTGGGACGGTAGGGTAGTCAGATACAACAGCAGGGCCCCTCGGACGTGCTGTGGGTGGTTGGACACCAAAGTAATAGTCTTTCTCTCCCTGTCTCATGCTGAGGACACACTTTTCCTTTGTACCTTAGCGCATTTATTGTAGTCTTCAGGGGTGGGCGGGACCTGTCAACGTGATGTCATACTTCCCTTCTTTTTTTTTTTTTTTAATTTCTTTTTTTCAACATTTATTTTTGGGACAGAGAGAGACAGAGCATGAACGGGGGAGGGGCAGAGAGAGAGGGAGACACAGAATCGGAAACAGGCTCCAGGCTCTGAGCCATCAGCCCAGAGCCCGACGCGGGGCTCGAACTCCCGGACCGCGAGATCGTGACCTGAGCTGAAGTCGGACGCTTAACCGACTGCGCCACCCAGGCGCCCCATACTTCCCTTCTTTACATGCGGATGTTTTATTTGTTAATCAGTTTGTTCTGGAGTTGGTTTGTTTTCAGGAAAGAGGTGGAACGCATTTTGAAACACCACTTGAAAATTGGATTGAGAACATTAACGTTTCTTTTTTTCTTCTTTTCTGTTTTTCCTGGGACCCTGGATGACTTTATAGAGATGCCATGGGTGAAGAAAAGGAATTCTTGAAAACTAGAAAGCTACCTAGCTTGGGGCAAAGCAGGAAAAAAACAGCAGGTTTGGGGACATGAGTGTTTCTGCGCTGGCAGTATTGTGGGCCATCAAAGAAGAGACAGAAATTGCCATTTGAAATCAGGGCTCAAGTGTGAGAGAAGCCAGGGCTGGAAAGAGATTTAACAGTGGAAGTGGTGGTTAGAAATGGGGGACAGTGCCTGGGGAGAGCAGGTGGAATGGAGTTCTTTTTTTTAAATTTTTTTTAAGTTTTACTTTTGAGAGAGAGAGAGAGAGAGAGAGACAGAGTGTGAATGGGGGAGGAGCAGAGAGAGGGAGACACAGAATCCGAAGCAGACTCCAGGCTCCGAGCTGTCAGCACAGAGCCTGACGTGGGGCTCGAACTCACAAACCCCGAACCGCGAGATCATGACCTGAGCCAAAGTCGGACGCTTAACCGACGGAGCCACCCACGCACCCCTGGGATGGGGTCCTTAACTGGGATCCAGAGTGGCTCTGGCGATTGAAGGTCAGGGCTCTATAGCCACCGGAAGTTATGAGCAATATTTTCTTTGAGTTTCCACTTGGCATGTTGGGATGGAGTGTGTTTGTAACTTTGGTCAGGTTCTTCGAGGTATCCAAAGGTTAAGAAATCGCTGATGTAGAATGGGAAGAGGAGAGCAAGAAGGTCAGAACTCTGAGGGGATATCAACGTTTAAGGAGTTCTCAGAGAAGAGCCATGGAAAAAGGCCAAAGAGATTGGGAAGGCAGAAATCTATCTGGGAAGTCAGGCGGATGCGGAAGGCAATGGAATGCGTGGGCGCGGGGCAACAAGGTTAAATGGTATCTTAAGGTCGGGTAGGGCTAAAAGAGTGTGTTCGATTGACCATTAGGAAGTCATTGTTGACGTTCAGGAGAGCAGTGTAAATGGAGGCACACTGTGACAAGTGGAGGATGGGACTCGGGGAGCCGGGAAGTTAAGTCCAGCTTTCTCTTTCTGGAAGGTTAACATGTGATAAGAGTGAATATTTACTGAGTTCCTGAGAAGGGCTGGAACTTGGCCATTCACTGCAGACATAAATGTGAGCAAGGTAACATAGGCTTTGCTCTCACGGATCTTAGGGTCTCGTGGGAGAGATAGGCATTAATCAAATAATGTCACAGAGTAAGCATGTCATCACAAACTGGGAAGAAATGTGGTGCCCGGCACTGAAGCATGACCTAATCTGGGGTCAAAGAATGACCCCTGACCCCTGAAGAAGTGAGCTTTGAGCTCAGACCTGCGAAAAGTAAAGTTCTCCTTCAGGTGCTGAATACCGAAGCTCATTTGTAGGCAAAGGGAAAGAGCAGTGGAGAGAGAGAGCTTGAAGACATACAAACCCGGAGCGGACACACGGCTACTAGAATCGGAAACACTGTTCTCTACATCGCGAAGACGGGGCTGGTGAATATACAGGTGTGGTTACAGGTAGAAAGGAGGGAAACTGAGACACGAAGACTTGGTTCATGAAGGGAGGCTTGTGTCTGCTTTGGGGTGATGCTGTGACCCCCCGCCCCCAAATAATAGGCTAGCATCAGGCTCTGGAGGATGAACAGCAAGAGACTCTAAGGCAGTTCATGGAAGGGACACATTTACCATTTGTGTACGTGCACAAACACTGCCTGACCCTCACAGTACCTCTTGGAGCCCATGTTTCAGTCTTATGATTAGAAACAGGCAGGGAGCTTTAAATGTGCCAATGTCCAACAGCTGTCTCGAGCTGTGTTCAGAAATCTCCTCTTCCCCCGAATCCATGAGGTGGTTTGCCCAACATTGGGTGGTGGGTGTCGTACAATAAGGAAAAGCACAAATCTCAGACACTCGAGTTGTTACTCAGGAGAACCGGATCATTGTCTTACAGACAAGGCACCCACACAAGTCTGAATTTCCAATGACGTGTTAACTTGCATTTCATGCTAACAATTAAGTCCTCCCATAGGGACACCAGTGAGGCCAATCAATCTTTAAAACTCAACACTGATTTTGGGGCACCTGGGTGGTTCAGTTGGTTAAGTGTCCGACCTCAGCTCAGGTCATGATCTCACAGTCTGTGGGTTCGAGGCCCGCATCGGGCTCTGGGCTGACAGCTCGGAGCCTGGAGCCTGCTTCGAATTCTGTGTCTCCCTCTCTCTCTCTGCCCTTCCCCTGCTCATGCTCTGTCTCTCTCTGTCTCAAAAATAAATAAAAACATTAAAAAAAAAATTTGAAACTCAACACTGATTTTGGGGCACCTGGGTGGTTCAGTCGGTTAAATGTCCAACTCTTTGACTTCGACTCAGGTCATGATCTCATGATTTGTGAGTTCGAGCCCCGCTTCGGGCTCTGCGCTGACAGCTCAGAGCCTGCTTGGGATTCTCTCTCTCTCCCTCTCTCTCTCTCTCTGCCCCTCCCCTGCTTGTTCTCTTTCTCTAAATAAATAAATAAACTTAAAAAAAAATCAACACTGATTTTAAGTTTAGTAAGAAAGATGCAGTGAGAAATCATATGTCAGATCTCTCAAGTCGAATGTGCCTATTTAATGTCCTAGCTCAGAAAAAGAGATCGGGTTTTTAGTTGACCTTTAAAAAAATGATCTGAGAGATTCATGTTCATCCCTCCCCCCTTCTGATACAGTTGTGGGAAACTTGGAGTCTTTCAACACATCAGATCCAACTGCAGAATCTCCGAGTGAATCTACGTGTTTGTGACGACTCGTGCTGCAGGGGTATGGCTTTTTTTTTTTTATTAAAAAAAAATTTTTTTTTTCAACGTTTTTTATTTATTTTTGGGACAGAGAGAGACAGAGCATGAACGGGGGAGGGGCAGAGAGAGAGGTAGACACAGAATCGGAAACAGGCTCCAGGCTCTGAGCCATCAGCCCAGAGCCCGACGCGGGGCTCGAACTCCCGGACCGCGAGATCGTGACCTGGCTGAAGTCGGACGCTCAACCGACTGGGCCACCCAGGCGCCCCAGGGGTACGGCTTTGTCACAAAATGGCTTTTCTCTCTGCGAGAAAAATGTGTATCTTCTGAGCATGGTAGGAACGCGCCATGTTGAATTAGAAAAGAGCAGTGCGGTACCGGCGGGAGGAATAGCTCTGCTTGGCAATCTTGAAATAAATGCAGCTGGGATCATTTTCGATTCAACCCTTGGCAAACCTTCAGTGTGTACAGGAAAAAAAAAGCTGTGGAGGAGGCTTAAATGCTGTAGGCGCTCAGCAGCCATCACTCTATCTCTCGAAGTTTCCAGTAAACGGTAGGTCAGCTCTGCGTCCTGCTGAGGTCTGGTGAGCACTCTGGGAAGAAATGGTTCTTGTTAAGTGAGTTCATACGTCTAATTGCTGAGCACAGGGCCTGGCACATTGGAGTGCTTAATGAATATTAGCTTTTATTTTTAAAAAGTATTATTATTTAGGATTATTAACTTCCCAGGGCTCAATGTGTACCCTGAAGGGTCACGATTATGGACCCAACTTCCTCCTCTACCCGTATGGTCTCTCAGTTCTAGACTGACATACCCAGGTTTTATACCCCACGCCTTCAAAGGAGACCACGTACTGCTGGGAAAGCGGCTTTCAGTTCCATAGCAGCTCTGAGACTGATTTCTGTATTACAAGGTTTCAGGTGATCACGGTTCACTGATAGAATCAGGGAAGTTCAGCAGCCGACAGAATCTCCCCCTTCTGGGCCGATTCCTTTCTGAGTTCCCAGGAGAACTAGGTTTTGCAATTTCCCCTAAATGTCTATCCTCCCAGGGCCGAATCGAACCTTTGGCGTTTCCTGTTCTACACTGGGAACCAGAAGCTTTCTGAATTATCTCATAGGACATTTCCTGATCTGTGAATCTTTTAGAGCCCGAAGATCATGTTTTTCCCCTCATCATCTCCTGACTCTCAGTCTCCAAGGAACATGTGCGTATTTCATTACAACTCCACCGTTTCCCGCGTTCGGTGATAAATATGTGAGCTACAAGAGTGTACATTCATAACGCAACACCAAAGGTTGGCAGTACAGATTTATGGCTCATTACATCATTTTAGTGTGGGGCTGATTCACCCAATCAGTTTATTTAGCAATAAGAGAATATTAAAGAAGGCAACTGTACCAACCTACACCAGCCCCTGTCTCGGCTGGGTCCATTACTTCTGCCCTCTCCTATCAGTGGCTTGATAAGGTCGATCTGCGCTCGCAGAGATAGGCCTTGTCAGGGAGCCAGAGCGGGAGCTTCCCAACAGGCCCTGTCTGTACTCAGGGACTTCAAGAAGCAGAGGACGCTGTGAATCTAAAAACATAGCATTCCTCTCATAAGGATTACATTTTCACTTTTGAGGTTTTGAGTGTTCCTCTCTCTTTTTTATTTTTAATTTTTTTAAATGTTTATTTATTTTTGAGAGAGAGGGAGAAAGAGTGTGAGTGGGAGAAGGGCAGAGAGAGAGAGAGGGAGACACAGCATCCGAAGCAAGCTCCTGGCGCTGAGCTGTCAGCACGGAGCCTGATGCGGGCCTCGAACCCATGAACCGTTGAGATCGTGACCTGAGCCTAAGTCAGACGTTAAACCAGCTGAGCCGCCAGGTGCCCCTCGAGTGTTCTTCTCTTGCTATTGTTTACTCCATCCTTTGTTGTTCAGATAAGCTCATTCTGCCTGCTACCTCCAGAATGAGGCTCTCTTTCCTGGGACATCCTGGTCAGCCAGAGTCATTTTATCCCACCCTGCCGGTGTCACTGGTCACAAAGCTCTTGACGTTCAATTAGGAATAAATAAGTTACCACCAGAATCAAAGTCAAGTTGAGTTTATCAAACGTCGGGTGTCTTCGCAGGGGGGGGGAAGGATGGTGGAAATAGGTGGTGGGAATGAAAAGGACACTTACCGTGATGAGCAGTAGGTAATGTACAGGATTGTTGAATAGCTATACTGTACCCCCCAGACCGATACCACACTGTATGTTATCTGTGCTGGAATTAAAATTTAAAAGCTTAATTTAAAAAAGGGATGTTTCCAACATTTTATTTTTAAAAGCTTCAACTATACAGACATGTTGAAAGAACTGTGCAGCGAGCACCCTCTACCTGTCGCCCAGAGTCCACAGTTAGTATTTTTATTTATTATATAACCATCTATCCACCCATCAATCCATCTTATCATGTTAGCTTTTTGTTTTGAAGTAATTTTAGATTTACAGAAAAGTTGCAAGAATAGTGCATAGGGTTCCCAAATACCTTTCATCAGCTTCCCCCGATGTTAGCGTCTTACAGAACCATAACACAATGATCAAGTCAACATTAGAATGATCTGACACAACACTGCCAGTAATATAACCTTATTTTTAAGAACCTTTCTAACAGTGAGTTTCTATTTTTTATTAAAAAGATTTTTTTTTTCCAGCTGGACTTTAAATAAAAACTTGGGAAACGATACTGCAACACTATTAATGAATCTACACATCTTACTTGAATTTCATCAAATTTCCCACTAAGGTTCTTTTCCTGGTGGAGGATGCGATCCAGGCTCCTGCCCTGCATGTAATTGTAGTATGTTCTTCGTCTCCGGCCTATGACAGCTCCTCTGTTTCACATACTCGTGACCCTTTTGATGTATACTAGCCATTTATTTTTTGAATGTCCTTCAATTTGGGTTTGTCTGAAGTTTTCTCATGATTACACCAAGACCGCATTTTTTTACAAGAATACCACAGAAATGAGATTATGCCTTTCTCTGTTCATCACGTGGTGGGGGGTGGGCATCATATCACCCCGTAAAATTGCTACTGATGTATCTTTTATCAATTGGTTAAGGAGTTGTCTGCCGGGCTTTTCCACTGTAAATTTATTATTTTTCAGTTTGTAAAAAATAAGTGTTTTGGAGGAGATCCTTTGAGACCATTCAAATATCTGGCTTCTCCTTAAATCTCGCCTACTAATTTTAGCAGGCATTGGGGGGTTTTGCCTGGAGCAGTTGTTCTGTGGCTCTCTAATGGTGCTTTCCCATGACCCCCATTCTTTCTACATTGATTAGCTAGGGTTCTACCTTAAGGAAGAGGTGTCCCCTCTTCCCCATTTATTTATCTGTTCAATTATTTATTTATGTCAAGACGGAGTCAGGGATCTTTCTTTCATTCTTTGGGTTCCAATCCAGTATTATCACAATTTATTTTGTTGCTCTGTCTGTTGGATCATTGGAAACTCCCTTCAGATTAGCTTCTGCATCCTTTTGACCTGCCCTGGCATTTCCTGAGCACTTCTTTACTTTCTGGCAACACAAGATGTTGCAGACTTATTTTGTATTTTCCCTATTTTCTCTAAGGAGCTCTGGGTTCTTTTTATGAGAGATTGGTGTTTAGAAACCAAGATCTGGGCATTAAGTGTGCTTACTGCTGTGGGAGTACCATTGTCTTCCCAGTGGATGGAGCTAGAAAGTGTGTGTGTGTTATTGATATGTAACATCTATATTTCTGTATTTATCCATCTGTGTGTGTGAGTAGATATGTGCGCATATATATTTACATATACATATTCCTCTAAATATTAAATCATGAGCTCATGCAGATGCCCTTGAGTCCAACTGAACACCATGGTTTTATTCAGGACTTCCCCTTTTCTTAATTGCCAGCTTCTAGCTCTGCAGGGGAAAACCTGGCTGTCTTATCCATAGTATATTTACTTATTTGTCCAATCCTTGTAGACACATAAAGTAGTTTCAGAGTTGCTAATCCATACCTCCTTGGAGGGACAAATTTACGAATTAGAGTCCAATATTAGTACATGATTCTTTTTGTCCTTAGCATTATAGCTTGTGGCCAAAAGTTGCTTAGATTAGTTCTTTTCTTCCCCACCCTCTTCAGGGTGGTTGAGTTATTGGTTTGTAATAATACAGTTAGGTTCATTTGTTACTGCTTGTATTCTATTTTGGATTCCCTCCATATCTTGATTGATTTAAAAAATTTATACTTTCTTGGTGTATATGTGGGCAGTATGTGAAACACTGCTGTGATTATTTTTTAAATATTTTATTAAAATTTTTAATGTTTATTTATATTTGAGAGTGAGCGACAGAGAGAGAGAGATTGGCGGAGGGGTAGAGAGAGAGAGAGAGACACAGCATCCGAAGCAGGCTCCAGGCTCTGAGCTGTCAGCACAGAGCCCAACATGGGGCTCAAACCCACGAATTGTGAGATCATGACCTGAGCCGAAGTTGGATGCTTAACCCACTGAGCCACCTAGGTGCCCCAACACTGCCATGATTCTAAAGTAGGAGTAATAAAGAAATGTTCACCCAGAGAAGTGCTGCCCTTTCCCTATTCTTTCCACCACATTCTCACTCTTTGCAGGTGACTAATCTCATTTGTTTCTGGCTTATCCTTCTTATATTTCTTTTGCACATGTTAGCAGCTTCATGAACACCTCTATGTTTCCCTTTCTTTCTTCCATGAATCTACCTTATTTTTGATGCATTTCACAGAAAGTTGTAGCTCTCAGTACATTTTTACCCTAAACACTTTGGCATGCCCGTCATTAACTAGGTTTCAATTTTTGTCTATTTTTTTTTCACTGTTATTTCTTTCAAGGTAAAATTCACACGCAATAAAACTCAAGAATCTTAAGTGTACTGTCGAATACGTTTTGACAAATGCATATACTTGTGTAATGCAAACCCCTAACAAAACGTAGAGCGTTCCCATAAGCTCGTAAGTTTCCTGCTCCAGCTCTGAGACAACCGGTATTCTAAGTTTTTTCTACCATCGTTTGGTTTGGCCTGTTCTAGGCTTCCTAAAAGCGAATTATACAATGTGTACCCTTCTGCATGAAGCTTCTTCCACTCTAGCCTGTCTTTGAAATATATCCATGTTGTGTGTATCTCTAGCTCATTCCTTTTATTGTGTTAGCATTCTGCGGTATAAACATACCAGTGTATGCAGGATGAACAGTATAGATTTTCTGTTGATGTGGAATTAGCTTATTTTCACCTGATGCTTCAGATTCTTCTGGTGTTACAGTGCCGTGCTACACATCTTTTAAATTATTTTAAGTAATTCCGTTTTATATGTTTTGCCTTGTGCACACATACATGGTGCTTTCCTTTCAGAAAGCTCAGTGTTAAAACACGATTAGATTCTCTCTGTAGAGAGAGGTCAATGTACTTTGAGACATTTAATACTGAAAAATTCATACAACAAAAACCTAAGTCAGTGACTATTCTATTTGAGAGAGAGGCGTGGGGGAGGAGGGGCAGAAAGAGAGAGGGAGAGAGAGAATCCCAAGCAGTCTCCACGCTCAACAAGGAGCCCAGTGCGCGGCTCAGTCCCAGACCCTGAGATCATGACCTGCGCTGAAATAGAGTCGGAGACGCTGAACCTACTGAGCCACCCAGGTGCCCCTCGGTAACTATTTCTTGAACATTGATTATACGCAGTTACTGCCTTAGATCTTTGGGAATATAGGCACGAGGAAGACAGAGTGCTGTTTATGGATGTTTTAGGGCATTCAAGGTACATTCGGACGCCACCAGAGACAGGATTTCCCGAGAAGAACCCCAATCATCATCTCAGTTGTGTGCTCCAAGTCGTGTGAGCAATGCGGAGCTCCTCCAAACAAGTAGTCCTTGTTGAGAAGCCGCGTCCTGGCTTTTGCAGCTGTCGCGTGGGCTCAGGGTGGTGGAGAGGGATCGGCCGGAGAGGGGAAGACAGGCGAACACAACGGAGGCTAACACGAGCCCGGAGCTGTGCCGCCAAATGGGGATGGCATCAGGAAGGAAGCATTTCCGGAGCACGTGGGGCCAGCATTTCCGGTGCATGCAGTGCGGCCATTTCCGGAGTATTACGTGCCGGCATTTCCGGCGCACGCGGTGCCGGCTCTCACCTGTGGCGGGCGCCGCTGACACCGAGGTGGGAGCCGGGCCCAGTGCTGACCGAGCCGCCAGCCACCGCTCAGGCCTCCGATGGCACGGCGGGGAGGAGGCATCTGCAAAAGGCCACAGGCCCCGTCACCCCTTAGCGTCCACTAAATGAGGCAAAAGGGTGGCTCAATAATTTGGCCCAGGACACACCATGGAAGGCGTTCAGTGAATGCTAATTTAATTGTCTAGGTGGGTCCATTTAAAAGGTCTCTCTCGCTCTCTTTTTGAAATCTTAGCAACCTGGAAGAAACTTTTTGGTATAAATTCAGTAACTTCTAGACTTGGAAATGATAAATGCTTTTTTATGTTTTATTTTTTAATAAAAACATGAACTGGAATGGAATGACTTCCTTCCAAAACACTTTAAAGAAACAAATTGTCATGTGGAATCTCATTTTGCATGAATCAGAGTACAGTAAATCTCAAAATATCCACTGAACTGCCTGTTGTGGTTTACTAAACAGGAAAATGATTTCAGCAGGATGGTCTTTTCCCCTAGATCCACAGCAGGCAGCCTTTTGTGCTGTTCTGAAAACATCTTAATTCTTCCCCAAGTACCATGTTTCTTGGAATTATTCACCGGAAATTAATAGTATTCTGAGTTTTAAAGTAATTCAAACCACAAGTGACTTTGTAATCATGCTTAGCAGTAGTATAAAGAGCCATCGAGCAAGCAGAGGTTATGACAGTATTAGTCACAATTGCACATAGCATCCCCCACACAAAGATGTATGTTTCTGTCCCGACCGTGTTCACTGGGCTGCCGTACTGGGTAGTGACAACAAACAAATGAGTAAAATGTGTTGGATAATGTCAAATGCTACAGGGAAAAAATTGGGCAAAGGCGGCTCTTAAACATGCTGGGATAGAGACAGAGAGCTGTTGAAATTACAGATAAGGTGGCCGGGGAAAGGCGTCACTGGGCAAACGATATTTGCATAAAGACCTCAACGGTATGTGAGTCACATGGACATCTGAGGAAGAACATTCCAGGCACAGGAAGAGCCTGTGCAAAGGCCCTGAGGCAGGAGTGTGCCTGAGGAACACAAGAGCATAGCTGGAATGTAGTGAATGAGGGCGAGGGAGTCATTAGGGACAAGGAGAGAGAGGCACAGGGGCCACATCATGATAGGCCTCACAGTAAGGACTTTGGTTTTTATCTGAAGGATGGCAGAGGTGCTAGAAGGTTTTAGGGGAGAAGTGACCTGACCTGAATTGCATCTTAGCACCCAAAGCAGAAAGAACGGTTGAGGGGCTCTGCTGAACCCAAGACTGCGGCACAGAAGCTCTTGTGAAAAAGGGAAAGACCATTTCCAATGTTTACAGACAGGCCAGGTCTCTCCAGACAAGGAAGAAGAAGAACATAGAACACTTGTTCAGATAACTGAGCAGTTGGGGATTCAATGTGTGATGTTATTTTTAGAAGATAGCATTTTTTTTTTAATACCCTGCTACTGGTTTCTTGTATCTTTTAGAGCACACCACGGGGAGAAGATAAGGAAGCATGACCTTCCAAGTGCAACACCGAGTTAGGAGGCCTTGTTTCCAGTTTGGGTCCCGATTTTGACCTTGTCACATCCTAGGGCTGGTTACATAAGTCTTTCCGAGCTTTAGTTTCCCCAGTGGAGAGCCTAATTGTTAATTACTTTATGGAATTATTTTGTCAATTACTAACATGTTAATAATCTCTGAGTCTTTGAAATGGACATGACACAGAACCGCAGTGGTGGCCAATTAGTGTCACTGTTATCGGAAATACGTGGTGTTTTAGCACTTCAAAAAGGTTCGTGTACAGGAAAAGCTGTCGGCGATGGGGAGCGGCTAGGGTGAAACTGGAAAAAGATGAGAGGTGAGGAGAAGGACATTTAATTTCAGGACCTTTTGATGTATTCGGGCAGGGACTTTGCCATGCTGCTGGAAAGGGGTGGACACTTGGCAGGATGCAGGACAGAGACAGTGCGTGGTAAGGTGATCACCTTAGACCCGGGATCTGGCCCTCACTCCATGTATCACCTCCCCACCTTATTCATACTCAGTTTTTTGTCCTATTTGGGTAATTTGTATTTTGGAGCCGTGTATTCAAAAGGCTGGCAGGGTTGACCTCTAACAGATAGGCTGTGGATAATTGTGGGTATATTGAGATATGTGATGTCTATTTTGCTTATTACACACAAATGTATCCAACAAAACTGTGAAATATCAAATAATGGGGCAGCACTTTTGATGAAGAACGAGGTAGATCACGATGGATCTTCCCTAAAGACACAGGATGATCAGTATGACGTTGCCTGAAGTAGTGAACTAAATAAAGGCCCTTTATCAATTAGGGTCAAGAAGTCTGTTGCTCTGGTCAGGCCCTTTAAATACATTCTTTATTCATTCAACAGATATTTTTTGACAACATACTGCGTTGGGTGCTGCAGGGCATAAAAGAATGAGTAAGACACAGTGCCTATTGCCAATAAGCTTTTTTAATCTAACAGGGAAATAACTTTAAAGTCAGGCAGTTTGTGATATGTGTCACGAGCAGTCATGAGGGTGCCACAGAGGTGGCAGTGAGGAGAATCCTTCTGGCTCGGAGATCGGGAATGCTTTGTGGAGGACGTGATGACTGGGGGTCGGAGGTGGGAAGGAGGGCAGTGGTGCTTTCAAGTAGAGGAAATGAAGAAGCCAAGTGGTGGCTGGGTGAGGCCTCCCAGAGGGCGTGCGCCTGCCAGGAGCACCTCACGGGCATAGGGGACACTAGAGGAGGACGGTCTCATGGGCCTGAAACCCACTGGGTGTGTTATGGAAGGGGGCCTCGGTTAGACAGGAACAAGGGAACCCTGGGAGAAAAACCTGGTGAAGCAGATTTGGGTGAGAGTTTATATTTGAAAGTCAGGCTGAGAAGCTTGCAGACAGTGAAGGGGTGATCTCTGAGCTCAGCTGTGACGTTTGCAAGGGGCATGTTAGGGACACGAATCTGGCAGTGACGTATAGGAGGAGCTGAAGGGTGAAGGAAAGCAGCAACGAGGAGGCTATCAAAACAGAGCAAGTTAGAGGAGAGGGGAGAGAATCGATGAGATATAAAATAATCAGAGAGATGGGCGAGGATGAGATCCGAAGGGAAAAAGGCTAACACGACTTGGGGACCATGAACCGTGACAAGGAACCCAAGCATCGGGGATCATTGAAGGGAAGGAAGAGGCAAAGGTTTCTCTAAAGGGTTGAACGTGCACGAAGCTGGAAGGAAAGTTCAGAGACGCAGTGTCAGTCTGGTGAACGAATATCAGCTCAAACCAGCAGAGTCATGGAGACCAGCCTGCCGTCAGACAGGCACCTTGACCTCTTGAGGTGTCTGATTAATGCACACGTGGTGTTTCTCAACGCCTCATCTGCTCAGCGCCATCTAATCTCCTAGAACGTGATCAGATGTCGGGCTCCTGCTGTTTGAATTTCTCTCCACTGGTTGTCTGTGTCAGCATGGAAGCGGACGTTTGTGCAGCTTTGGTGGAGAATAGAATAAAGGTCATGTACATACGTGCTTATTTCTAAATGAGCTGTAATTATATGCACAACTCAGGACTCCATGAGTCACCTCTGCCCTCATTAACTCCACCCAATGAACTGCCTCTTTCATTCAAACATGAAGTCACTTCATTGACTTCACTTTTGAAATCCTGGCAGAGGTTTAATTTTTTAAAGGAACCCAAAAGTTTGGTTACCCCACTCTCATGAGAGCCACCAAGGACTCATAGGGAGACACATCCATGCTCCAAGAGCAAGTGGGCTCTGTATTTCTCACTGAGATGTGGTGGCCTCCTCCATAGCATCCACTGGAGACAGGGCTGGTGGGGTGTGTGTGTGTGTGTGTGTGTGTGTGTGTGTAGGGAGTGAGCTTGCTGCACCCGTGACACTTCCACCAAAGATCAAAAAGCATGGTGGACATTTTGGTTTTTAAATCCGAGTTGACGTAAGTGCCTGGTGAGAGGTAAAACAAGTATGAACGTGACATTCTGCTTCTAGCTCTGAGAGAAGCGGTTCACAGGAAAAGGCCATAAATCAGGAGAGGCTGGCGGCTGGTCCTCTGGTCCAGCCCCAGGGACGCTTTCCACACAGCAATGAACTGAAGGGCAAAAGGCAAGAAAACACTGAAATCCCTCACAATTCCTGTATACACTCATTTCAACACGCGTTTGTTGAGTATTTACTACGGTTAGAAGGTTGTTTGCAGCACAGAGGAGACGGTTTCTGTTCTTTACTGTAATATTTATTTATTTACATAGAATCGTTTCTAAGGTAATTAGAGGGATTTGCAGGAGAGAATTTAGAATCCTTTGTTGCTATGCGATGCAGCCTTCACAAATACAGTCTTTGAAACCAGTGTCCTTGGTTGGTAATGACCCTGGGAATATTTTTTCCCCTGAATAATAATGATTTTTTTTAAAGCTTATTTATTCTGAGAGAGAGAGAGAGAGAGAGAGAGAGAGAGAGAGAGAAGGGGCAGAGAGAGGGAGAAACAGAATCCTAAGCAGGCTCGAAACTGTTAAGCGAGGAGCCAGACACGGGGCTCGAATTCATGAACCGTGAGATCATGACCTGTGCTGAGATCGAGAGTCGGACGCTTGACCGACTGAGTCACCAAGGCGCCCCTATTTTTTAAATACTTTAATTTTTTTATTTTATTTTAATTTTTTAAAATGTTTTTATTTATTTGTGAGCAGAGACAGAGTGTGAGCAGGGGAGGGGCAGAGAGAGAGGGAGACACAGAATCCAAAGCGGGCTCCAGGCTCCGAGCTGTCAGCACAGAGCCCGACGCGGGGCTCGAACCCACAGACCGTGAGATCATGACCTGGGCCGAAGTCGGGCGCTCAACCGACTGAGTCACCCAGGTGCCCCTAAAATACTTTTAACCACATAAAAACATATGATTTTTTTATGGATCTATGGAAACAAATTGCCCACATTCTGGCGTAAAGGGAATTAAAACTTCTCTTGACAAACAGACTTCGGAGTTGAGGGCCGTTTGGTTTCAGAATCCCTTGCCACTGGCCTCCCGTCCTCATTTTGGGGTTTAATGTTCAACAAGGTTATCGCATGGAAATCCAGCAAGCAAATCTTAGGAGATTTTCAGGCCAAATTGTAAAGCCCATGATGTTTACATGGTCTAGATAAATTTTTATTGTCTATTTATATTTCAATTTCCTACATGCTGATAGTAAAACTGCCCTTATATAAACATGAGAAAAAATTCCCAACGCTCAAATATTATTTTTATCTACCTTCACTATCTTGAAGCTTCCAGTCAGTTGGAAACGATGTCATCTTTCTGGCTACCGTCCTTCCTCACTTGCTCCTGAACCTGGACATACGTGTCCAAGGTTGCTCTGAAGTTAATGATTAAAGTCTTCGAGTGGACATTATTCACCATTTCTTGGGTAATCCATTGGTTTGCAGTTCTGAAACAGCATAATGTAGGTTCTTAAATGGCACAGTATGGATTCTGACCTCTAGAGATTTCCACCTGTTGTGAATGGTTTTTTTATATAAAGAACCACCTGTAGAACTCCACTTTTGAACATTTCCCCTCTTGACCGGTGGTCATGATTGTCAAGGCCACGTCTTCCCTTTCCAGGTTGTTATTTAACCAGAATCTTATTTCAAGAGAACTACCTTCTGAAGAAGGGCTCAGAAACACACAGATTTCTACCAAAAGAAATTTCTATATTTTTATCCAATGCCTGTTTCTAATATATTTTTTTTAAACATAATTCTTTCTATCATCCAGACTCTTATGATTCATTCAGAAGAAATCCAGAGCCCAGTCAAGGTTTTCAAACAAGAATTTCTAAGGAGTGTGTTGTACAGGTTGACCTATATTAGCATCACCATAAGGTTATTTCAGGTCGGTGAATAAGAATATGTTCATGCACAGCAGAGGGTCTATTTGTTGATTCTGAAAAGAAAACTCCAATTCGGTGAGATTTGAAGTTTTTCTTTGGTGATTCATAATCAGTTTTGCAACTTGAAAGCAGTTGATGAGTCACGCAGTTTACGAATCACTTCCTTAGAGAGAAGGGCTCCCCTTCCTTATGGCTTCCTAAAGTTCGATTCAGTTGTCTGAAAGCTGTCATGTTAGCCTTGTGTTTCCTTTTAAAGAAAGAAGATGTTATATGCCAGTCTTACCTTTGCTGTCACGTGGGAGGCTGGGGACTCATGGAGGGAAGTTGTAGCAGACATCACTGCTCTGAACTTCCGAATCACTGCAGAATGGAAAGTGGTCCTGAAAACAGAAAACCAAAACCCTATGGAAATACCAGCCCCGGTTTTCCAAGTTTGAAATGTGAGTTCTCTTTTCACATTACCTTGTTTCCGTTTCCTAGAGCAGGGAACTCAAGCCGCCTGAGGACTGATGGACGATATGTCCTTCCACTAGGATGAAATCGTGGCTCTACCTGTAATTCTTCAAAACAAAAACAAAACACCCTCCACTAGTCAAGAAAGAAATGTGGCGGGACGCCTAGGTGGCTCAGTGGGCTCAGCGTCCGACTCTTGATTTCGGCTCAGGTCATGGTCTCACGGTTCGTGGGATCGAGCGCCACATAGGACTCCGCACCAACAGCCCAAAAGCTGCTTAGGATTCTCTCTCTCTCTCCCTCCCTCTTTCTCTGCCCTTCCCCCGCTCATTCTCTGTCCCTCTCTCTCTCCCTCTCTCTCAAAATAAATAAAATAAACTTTAAAGAATTAAATAAAAGCAATGTGGTACGCTTATATTGCCAAGGCCTTTGGGAAAAGAAAATAAGCCTGCTTTCAGGCCCAGACAGATCGCTTACGGTGTTTCTGGATTCCTGTTTTTTGATCAGGAAATCAGATCAATATCCTTATAGGGAAAGGTTCATTTGGGTCACAGGTGGGGCCCTTTAGTTAAAGTGTCTACTTCTTGGTCCATATTAGGCAACAGGAACTGCCTGAAAGTCATTTATTTTTCATTCTGTGTCATTCGACCATAAATGACTCAGTTCTGATATTATTTACCAACCTCTGCTGGACGCCTAGGAGAGGCAGCTGTACGACACATGTAACGCTAATCTTATACACTCAGCAGGGAGGGCAGTGAGTGAGCAGTGAAAGGGGTGCTTTTTCCTTAAGATCATAATTAATTTAATAGCCGACTCACATCCCAGGGACTTGATGGAGTCCTCAAAATCCTTCATTTCTAAAATAATACAGGCTTCATCTAAGTTATTTTACTGTCAACTGGTTGAGCTTATTAAAGTTGAAGGCGGATTTTCAAAGTCACCCTTGAAGCCATATGGGAGTCGAGAAACCAATTTAGTGGCAGTAATGAATGTGGAACTATTATGAAACATTAATCTAACACTCAGAGTGTCACAAGACCTTAGGAGCACTTTAGAGAAATAGACTTTAGTTTTTTATTTTAGGACGGTTTGAGGTTCACAGCCACACTGAGTAGAAAGTACAGAATTTCCACATGCCCCCTGCCCCCACACAGACACAGCCTCCTCCGCTATCAATGTCTGGCACCAGAGTGGTGCCTTTGTCACAATCGGTGAACCCACACTGACACATCACGATCACCCAAAGTCCATAGTTTATGTCAAAGTTCACTCTTGGCATTGTGCTCGCCACTGGTTTTGACAAATGAATAGAGACACGTACGCACCATTATAGGAACATCCAGGGTCATTTCACTGCCCTAAAAACCTCTGGGCTCTGCCTCCTCAGACATCTTATTTTTTTAGTTTCAAATTAAATGATCTAAATATGAGTGAAAATCCAGAAGTTGACAAAAGCACAAGAACCTAAGTGTTTAACTTAAAGTTAGTGGTTGTTTAAAATCATTAATATTTTTTGCTTAAAGTATACAGTGTCACATATTAAATGTCAGCATTAATACTAAGATTTCATTAATTCAGCACGTGTGTCTGAGATTTACCTTTGCAGGGGCCATGGAAAAAAAATTGGCGGTACAGTAAATTCAATAGTTTAAATGTCTGAGAAGCTTTCAGCCAAGGGATGGCACCAACTATTAACGCCTGCCACCAGGCACTCAGCAAACATTAAGGAACTAAACAACAAAGGACAGAAAAATCTCTGAAAAGTCTCCAAATAATTGGGAAAATAAATAACACATGTCTAAAGAACTCATGAGTCTAAAAAGAAATCACAATGGAAATTAGAAAATATTAAAACATTTTTAAATGTTTATTTATTTTTGAGAGATAGAGAGACAGAGAGAGACAGAGCACGAGTGGGGGAGGGACAGAGAGAGGGGGGAGACACAGAATCCGTAGCAGGCTCCAGACCCTGAGCTGTCAGCACAGAGCCCGACGTGGGGCTCGATCCCACAAATCGCGAAATCATGACCCGAGCTGAAGTCAGATGCTTAACTGAGTGAGCCACCCAGGCGCCCCGAAAATATTTTGAAGGAAAGTGAAAACACAATATATAAAAATTTGTGATATTCAGCTAAAGCAGTGCTCAGAGGGAAGTTTATAGAATTAAATACACATATTAAGGGGAAAAAGCATCTAAAATAAATGAGCTAAGTTTCCAAGTAGAGAAACTAAACAAAACAAAACAAAACATGGATAAGTAAAGGTAAAAATGGCAACTAATGAAATCAAGCAGCAGAGAAGTATCAATGGAAACTTTGAAAAGATTGGTAAAAGTGATAAAACTCTAGCCGGAATGATAAAAGAAAAAAGAGGTAAAGCACAAATTATCAATATCAGGAGATCAGGAGTGAAAGAAAGACAACACTGTAAATTCCACAGATGTTAAAAGGATTACGAGGGAATATTTTGAACAATTAGTGCCAACGAATTCGACAACTTAAATAAGAAACAGACAAATTCAGGGGCCCCTGGGTGGCTCAGTCGGTTAAGCGTCTGATGTCGGCTCAGGTCATGATCTCACAGTTCGTGGGTTCAAGCCCCGCATCGGGCTCTGCGCTGACAGCTTGGAGCCTGGAGCCTGCTTGGGATTCCGTGTCTACCTCTCTCTCTGCCCCTCCCCCACTTGTGCTCTGTCTCTCTCTCAAAAATAAACATTAAAAGATAAATGTAAAGAAACAGACAAATTCTTTGAAAGATTCAAATCCTGAAACTGACTCAAGAAGAAATAGAAAATCTTAAAAGGCTTATGTCTACTAAAGATGTTAAATTTGTGGGGCGCCTGGGTAGCTCAGTCGGTTAAGCATCTGACTTCGGCTCAGGTCATGATCTCACAGCTTGTGAGTTTGAGCCCCACATTGGGCTCTGTGCTGACAGCTCAGAGCCTAGAGCCTGCCTTGGATTCTGTGTCTCCCTCTCTCGCTGCCCCTCCCCTGCTCATTCTCTCTCTCTCTCTCTCTCCTTCAAAAAATAAATAAACAAAAAGATGTTAAATTTGTAATTTTAAAACATCTAACAGAGAAGACACCAGGCTCAGATGGCCCCATTGGAGAATTCTATCACATACTTAAGAAAGAAATAATACTAATCCCACATAAACTTTCAGAAACTAGGAGGGGTAACACTTCCCAACGCATTTTGTGAGTCTCATTTACCCTGATACTTAAGTCAGATAAAATTATTATAAATAAAGTAAATTATAGGCCAATATCCCTTATTAGTAAGTGGCAAATTCCTTAACAACATATTAGCAAATCAAATCTAATTTTATACCCAGGAATTCAAGATTGGTTTAATTTTCAAAATCAATTAATACTACTCACAGAATAAAAGAGAAAAAGAATATGGCATTTGTGTACGTGATCCCCAAGCCACGTCCAAATTCTGTGATTCTTGAGGAGTCACAGGATTCAGCATATAGTCATACTCATGGCTGAGGTTTATCACAGCGACAGGATAATAAAGCAAAATCAGCAACAAAGTGAAGTCTGGAAGAGAATAGACTTAGCCTTCCAGGGGTCCTCTCTCCATGCTTAATCCCCCTGCAACACATTGTGAGTTGCCACCCCCCCCCCCCCCCCCCCCCCGGGGAAGCTCATTAGAGACTCTGCTCAGGTTTTTATTGGGGGCAGCTTACATAGGCATCCTCTGCGTGGCATATACCAAGATTCCAGATTCCAAGAAAGAAAGCAGGTGCTTACTGCTGGTGCAAACGGTTCAGGCACAGTGAACCCCCCTTACCAGTCCTGGGAATGGTGGGAACCCTCCCGAAATCTAAGTCCCTAGATGGCAGCTAAGGACAACCTTGCAAACAGGTCTTCAGCCCTGCTATGTTAACTCTTCTGTGCGGTATCTCCACAGATGCACCCCCTTCCCACGTAAACAAAACAAAACAAAACAAAACAAAACACAAAAGACTTTTGGCAAAAATACCTATTTATAAATTGCTGACAAGCTGGGGGATAGTAAAGAACTATCTCAACCTGATAAAGGACGTCAACAGCCCTAGCACTGACAATGTCCTTAATGGTAAAACACTGAATACTTTTTCCCCAAGACTGGGAACCAAACAAGGATGTCCACTCCCACTTTTCCTATTCAACATTGTACTAGAGGTCCTAGCCTGTGCAACGTCAAGAACAATAAATAAAAGGTGTACATATTGGAAAGACATAAAACTGTTTTTTTCTCAATGTTTATTTATTTTTTTAATTTTTTTTTCAACGTTTATTTATTTTTGGGACAGAGAGAGACAGAGCATGAACGGGGGAGGGGCAGAGAGAGAGGGAGACACAGAATCGGAAACAGGCTCCAGGCTCCGAGCCATCAGCCCAGAGCCTGACGCGGGGCTCGAACTCCCGGACCGCGAGATCGTGACCTGGCTGAAGTCGGACGCTTAACCGACTGCGCCACCCAGGCGCCCCAATGTTTATTTATTTTTTAAAAAGCACAAGCAGGGGAGAGGCAGAGAGAGGGGAGCAGAGGATCAGAAGTGGGCTCTTGGGGCACCTGGGTGGCTCAGTCGGTTAAGCGTCCGACTTCGGCTCAGGTCATGATCTCACAGTCTGTGAGTTCAAGCCCTGCATTGGGCTCTGTGCTGACTGCTCAGAGCCTGGAGCCTGTTTCAGATTCTGTGTCTCTCTGACCTCCCCCGTTCATGCTCTGTCTCTCTCTGTCTCAAAAATAAATAAACGTTAGAAAAAAAATTAAAAAAAAAAAAAAAAGAAGTGGGCTGTTTTATGACAGCAACGAGCCCAGTGTGGGGCTTGAACTCATGAACCACAAGATCATGACCTGAGCAGAAGTCAGATGCTCAACCAACTGAGTCACTCGGGTGCTCCAAGATGTAAAACTATTTTTATTCATGGACAACATGATCTTGTATGTACAAAATTCTAAGGATTTACAAAAAAATGTAATTAGGTATATTCGAGTCTAGCAAGGTTGCAAGATACAAGGTCAACATACAAAAATCAGTTGAATTTCCATATATTAGAAATGAACAATTGAAAATTCAAATAAAAAATACCAGTTATGATAGCTTCTAAAATTACAAAGTACTCAGGGATAAACTTAACAAAGTATGTATGAAACCTGTACACAGAAAATTCCAAAATATTGCTGAGAGAAGTTTTAAAAGCTAAAAAGTAATAGATAGATAGACCATATTCATGGATGGGACGACTCAATTAAAAAAAAATGTTAGTTATCTCCACATTGATTTGTAGGTTCAGTACAGTCCCAAATAAAATTCCAGCGGTCTTTTTGCAGAAATTGGCAAACTGATCCTAAAATTTATGTGGAAATGGAAAGAGCCTACAAAAAGCAAACATTAAGAGCCTACAAAAAGCAAACATGATTTTGAAAATGAAGAACAAAATTGGAAGATTCACATTATCTGATTTCAGGATGTAATATTCAGCTACAGTAATCAATGTGGTATTGGTATAAAGATAGACATATGTATCAATGAAACAGTTTAGAAGCTACTGAAAATAGACCCATGTATATATAGTCAATTGACTTTTGACAAAGTGGCCAGGATAATTCAGTTGAGGGAAGGGAGAATCTCTTCAACAAATTTGTAGTAAAAACTGGACATCCACGTGGAAAATAGGAACCTTGATATTCACCTTACACCCTAAACAAAATTGACTTGAAATGGATCATATTCTATAATATAAACTGAATACACAAAAAATATGAACCATAAAAAATTGAACAACAGACTTGATCAAAGTTAAAAACTTCTGCTGTTGGCAAGGACATGGTGAAGAAAATAAAAACACAAGTCACAGATCAGGAGACTGTATTTGTAATACAATTAGCACACGAACATCAACATCATTGGGCATCCGTGAAATACAAGCTAAAACCACACATACCCACCAGAATGGCTAACATTTAAGAACATGACGTGGGGCGCCTGCGTGGCGCAGTCGGTTAAGCGTCCGACTTGAGCCAGGTCACGATCTCGCGGTCCGTGAGTTCGAACCCCGCGTCAGGCTCTGGGCTGATGGCTCAGAGCCTGGAGCCTGTTTCTGATTCTGTGTCTCCCTCTCTCTCTGCCCCTCCCCCGTTCATGCTCTGTCTCTCTCTGTCCCAAAAATAAATAAACGTTAAAAAAAAAAAAGAACATGACGATACTAAGTGTTGATAAGAATATGAAACAATTGGAATTCTCATACATTACTGTTAGTAATACAACATGGAATAACCACTTTGAAAAACAGCTTGGCAGTTTTTTTTTTAAGTTATACACATGATTCAATTCCACTGCTAGGTATTTATCCAAGATAAATGAAAACATAGGTCTACATAAAAACTTGTGTGCGAGTGTTCACCTTTATTCGTAATTACCAAAGAACTAGAAACAACCGAAACATCCATCCACAGGTGAATGGATAAATAAATCATGATACATCTATGCAATGAAATATAATTTTGCAATGCAAAGAAACAAATTGATGGATAAATCAATATGGATAAATCAATATGGATAAATTTTAGAAACATGCTGAGTGACAGAAGCCAGATACAAAAAGAGTATGTATGAGTTCAACTCTCCAGAACTCTCTTCATCTTGCCAAACTGAAACTCAATACGCATTAAACATCTTCCCATTCTCCCCTCCCCTGGCCCCTGGAAAGCACCATTCTACTTTCTGTCCCGATGAATTTGACTATTCTAGGTATCTAATGGAAGTGGAATCATACAGCATTTCTCTTTTTGTGACTGGCTCATTTCACTTAGCATAACATCCTCAAGGTTTATCCATTCAAATATAACTTTTTATTTATTTATTTATTTAAAAAAAATTTTTTTTTTCAACGTTTATTTATTTTTGGGACAGAGAGAGACAGAGCATGAACGGGGGAGGGGCAGAGAGAGAGGGAGACACAGAATCGGAAACAGGCTCCAGGCTCCGAGCCATCAGCCCAGAGCCTGACGCGGGGCTCGAACTCCCGGACCGCGAGATCGTGACCTGGCTGAAGTCGGACGCCCAACCGACTGCGCCACCCAGGCGCCCCTCAAATATAACTTTTGAGGAGCCATTAGAGTGATTTCCCATAGTGCACAGCAGCCTTCCTCCTTGCCCCATCGCCCTTTCTCTCACCCCACGTCCCAGTTTCTGCGTTGACATTGCTCTTCGTGGTACCTGCTGTCACTTGTGTTATCTCTTGGTTATCACCATCAGAACTCTACCAATGCCATCTCGGAGGACATTTTCTCACCACCCCTCATCCCCTACCCCAGTGGGTTTAAAACTGGTGGCAGAGGGGCGCCTGGGTGGCGCAGTCGGTTAAGCGTCCGACTTCAGCCAGGTCACGATCTCGCGGTCCGGGAGTTCGAGCCCCGCGTCGGGCTCTGGGCTGATGGCTCAGAGCCTGGAGCCTGTTTCCGATTCTGTGTCTCCCTCTCTCTCTGCCCCTCCCTCGTTCATGCTCTGTCTGTCTCTGTCCCAAAAAATAAATAAATGTTGAAAAAAAAAATTTTTTTTTAAAACTGGTGGCAGAATAATGACGTGCATGGGCAGGGAAGAAAGAGCACATTAGGTAAAAAGAATTTCTATTAGACAGAAAAAGGGAAGTGAAAGTCAAAGGGAATGAGACTAGGGTCAGGGCATTGCCTGAGGCCCCAGGGACACTTACTTCCTAGTTCTGCTTTTACAGACATACCTTGATGTGTCTGAAATCACAGCCTGACATGCAGCTAAGACACATGTTCCACATCATATAATTTCATATTGTCACTGGCAGATAGATTTCATAGCAGCAAGTAATTACAGTTTGTACTGAATGTAGTGAGGTACAAAGGCAACTGCCTAATTTTTTGAAGTCAGTGGTTATCGAGGATGGAATCTATTATTATTTCAATGATTATTGAGCACCCTAAGGTGCAAAACCTTTATTGTGCAGGCAGACAATGTGGCCACAGCTACCTAAGATTTCAAGGTAATGGATCCCAGCTGCATGGGCAGCGTGCGTGACCAGACAAATGGTAGATGAGCATCGTGTGGATAAGTATATAGCGAAGTACTTAAGGAAATATCATCTAAACTATATTTAAGAGGAATATGCAGTCTGAGGAGTTGATTATGACCCAGGAAGGAGTTATCAAGCCAAACACAATGCTGGGGGACATTTGTAGGGATGTTGGAAACAAGCAAATTATATTACTGTGCCATTAAGCGAACACATGGTGAACGGATGAATGAGTGAATGAACAAATCTAGTGAATTACTTGCCTTCCTGGCCCTCAGGACAAACCCAAAAATACCTTTTCTATTTAAAATGGATACCTTTTCTTTTTCCTTGAACCAGGCTTCTTGGGTGTGTAGAGTCTATCTTATTAATTTTGTTTTCCGATGGGAGGCCTCTTGATTGGAAGGCCACAATTAAATAATAAATGAATCATTTAGTCCAGCAGTGACAACCTATTCTGTGTGAGGGCACAGCAGGAAAAAGAAAAATGGGGTTTTTTAGGGGGATTTCCCCCCCCCCCATTTGAAACCAAAAGAGGGACACCTGGGTGGCTCAGTCAGTTGAGTGTCCAACTTCAGCTCAGGTCATGATCTCGCAGTTCATGAGTTCAAACCCCATGACAGGCTCTGTGCTGGCAGTGCAGTGGCTTCTTGGGATTCTCTTTCTCTCTCTCTCTCTGCCCCTCCCCTGCTCATGCTCTCTCTCTCAAAGATGAACCAACATTTGGAAAAAAAAATAGATTTGAGATCCGTAGAATGTCCGTAGACTCTTAAAATTTGGATTATCTCGTTAGTATTTAGTCATACTTAGTATCACTTACTAATACTTGTATTTAGTAATACATTTATTTAGTGATTGTAAGTAAATGGAATTGTATCACTAAGATCCAGTCAGAGTTGGTATGTAGTAAAATGAAAGATTTTTCTAGTCTTTTATCCAGAAATTAGATCTTGGCCCGTGTGGCAACAAGAATTGGTCTGCAGGCTCTATATCACTGATACGGTCCTTTGTAGCCTTGGTCACTGGCTCTGACCATCACCAGGAGGACCTGCTCATCCTACCCCCCTCTCACCGTCTGCCTGAACAGCAGCATAGCTTAATTACTGGCACAA